>NC_135479.1:25460262-25801512 GCF_052094955.1 Ictidomys tridecemlineatus
GTCTTATGAAGTTGGGAAAGAACTAGGGAGAAGAACTGTGGGGTTAAGTGCTTGGACTTTATCTTAGAAGAGGTGACGGGGAACCATGTAGAGTGTCAGAGCAGCAGAGAGACAGGAACAAATGAATCTGAGAAAGATAAATTAGACAGCACTATGCGGCATTGGGTTAGGGTCAGGAGGGCCGGGCAGGGAAGAGACCAACGCAGTACCAGCCAAGTATATGTTCAGTGGTCTCCAGTTTTCAAGCAGGGGCTGACCTAGATGATGACTCAGTCCCATTTCTGAAGTGTTGGTCCCATGCCCGAGTGTCTATAGACATGCATGCCTATTTACCTTTTGCTTTCTGTGCATCACAGGACAAGTAAAAAAAAATAATTAAAAAATAAAATAAAATTTTTAAAAAGTTCTAAGCTTTCAAAATAAAATCTGATGTGTGGGACAGAGAATGATTTAACAATAAGCATGGTCAAGGTATTTTGCTAGCTGTGAAGCAACGGCACCTACCTGTACAAGTACAGGTATGTACATAATGCACCTATTCATCAGCAGAGCTGTGTGATTGGTAGGAGTGAACAGTACCGGGTGATCTGGTGTTGGGGTGACTTTGCAGGCCTCTAACTTGGGGTGTTGCTGAGGAGCAAATGTTAAAGATGTGAATGATCTTCTGGGTTTCTGGTGTGCCAGGTGTGGCCCAGGTGTGTGTGAGTACCTGTGTGTAGGAGGTGGGATTGGGGAGGTCCAAGCAGTGAATGAGGCCTTGTGAGTAGATTTTCGCTCTTGCAGGCTTGTGGAGAAGACTGGCCCCGTGTACGGTCCTGTGTGAGGCTCTGATTTCCATCCAGTCTGGGGATACCTGTACTGAGAGGTGCTAAGAGCCAGGCCATTCCTGTACACCAGCCCATTGAATGGTCCTTTCGAACCTTCATGTCAACAGGGAAGAAGCCAAGAACCTTCCCTGGGGTCTTACTACTAGCCAAAGCAGAACCAGACCCCAGAACCCCTAGCCCAGTGGCTGGAGGTGAGGCGCTAGAACATGGTTAGAAGGGTGGGGATTTATTGCTCCTTTTATGTCCAGGTGGGGTGGGCTGGGATGTAGCTCAGTGACGGAGCCCTTGCCTAGCATGCCCAAGTTCCTGGGTTCAATTCCAGTATCCAAAAAAAAGAACTGGGTAGGGCACTTCCTCAGGGGCACCATGCATCTCTAGGATCCCCGGAAAATGTCCACCTGCCCAAGTTCTCTGCCACCTCCCACCAACCCCAGGCTCATCTGCTCCCGCGAGCTCCTCTTCCTGCAAACCCACATCCCCGGAGCACCCTCACTGGAAGAGGGAATGGCTCACTCCGTCCCATCCACCCAGCTGGGTGCTCTGGTTGGTTATTGTTCTGGCGCAGGAGGGCGAGGGGGCGGCCTGTGGGCGCAGCGACGCCGGGCTGTCTGCTCTGCTCTCTGCTTGTTATTACCTCTCCTCCAGGCTCCCATTAGCCCGCCGGCCCCAGAGGCCTGCGCAGGCTCCGTGATCCTCGGCACCTTTGTTCCTTAATTATCACTGGGGAGCCCCGCTCACCTGCCTGCCACTTTCTAAGAAGCTGTCTGGCTCCCCTTTGCCGCCCTGCACTCCCAGGACCCAAGCCCCACCACCCCCTGGGGTGGGGGCCGGTGTCTCCCAGCAGCTGCCCCAGGCTTCAGTAGGCTCCTGAGCCCCAGGCATGACCCATCCCAGCCCCTCATAGATGCCCTTTCTCTGTGACCCTTCTACGTCCTTCGGGGACCCTGCCCAGATTAACCCTGACTTGGATATCAGGGCTGGAAGGGACTTTAAACTGTCATGTGGTTCAACCCCGCCTCCCTACTGATTACCTGGATTGGGCCACTTACCAAGGCACTCAATGAATATTCAGAGAGGATGATTAACCTCTGCAACCTCCACTGAATGCTTCCCTTGATGGACAGCTCCCTCCTTCCCTCCCAAGGCAGCCAGTGCCACCTCGGGATGACTTAAGCTATCATAAAACCATTCTCTCCCCAGCGCCCTCTGATTTTCACGGCCTCAAATCCAGAATCCAAGGTGATGCGTTTCCGAATCTGAAGCTCAGTCCGGCCTTCCCTCCTGGGGCTCACAGATGCTCACCTCAGGCAGGAACCCCCACCCCCAGGCTCTGTCCACAGGGCACTTGGTTCTTTTGCCAGGCTTGGGGACTCAGCCTTGCCCCAGCCCAACTCTAGCCCCTGGCTTTCCGGCTGTCTCAGGCCTCTGGCTGCAGTTCTTGGGCAGGAAGGCGAGGGGGAGGAGGCACTGGGGTGAGGAGCCTCAGGCCAAACAGGCTCTGACAGCCACAACCACTGCGGAGGAGGAGGAGGGCGCCGGCTGCACTCACAGCCAGGGCTGGGGAGAGCCCCGGGAGTCAGGGTGGGAGACAGGAATCTCCCCTCCTAGCCAGCCCGCCACCCTGCCTCCTGACCCTGGCACAACCCCCTGCCAAGGTGCACTGTGGGTGCGAGGGGGTCAGAGACTGAGCTTCTAGATGAAGGAGCAGGGAGCGAGCTGGCCCAAGGGGGCACTATGGACACCCTAACCTCAGCTCCTAGGGCACGGTGCTCCTCTCCTGGGGAGGACCACAAGAGTCCACAGCTGCCTACGGATCAGCCCTTTCCACAGCGGCACAGAGGAGGGGCACATGCCAGATAGAAGGAACCTTGTGTCCTCAGAGGTTCAGAGCCTGGGGGAAGCTCCAGGGCCTTGTCCTGCTGCTCTCCTTAGAGGTCCTTCCACTCCGTCCTCCTTGACCCCCTACCCCCACATCTCACCCTCTACTCTAGTCCTGATGCACTGGGGTAGTTTCCTTTTAAAATATCTTTGTGCTCTTGAAATATGTCTTGGTCTTCTCTCAGACTGGGGACTCTGTGAGGACAGGGCCAGGCCTCTCCCTCAGACTGGAGGCTCCCTGAAAGCAAGGTCACATCTTGCCTCAGCTCGGGCACACGGGAAGGGAGAGGCTGCAGCCCCGCCACGCCTGCCCTGGGCTCTGGCACCCCAGCGTTTCCACAGGAGGCCGGGGAGGCGCCTGGCACACGTCGGAGGGCCCTCTGGACAAACACCAGCTGGGGTGGAGGACTGGGGTCGGGAGGCCACCTCTGGCCACCAGACTGTGACCTCAGCCGCTGCCTCGGCCGCTCTCCAGATCTGACTCAGTCCCTTCCCAGGGCTGCTGTCAGGCATGCATCCCCAGGGTCAGCCCCAGGAGGCCCCCAGCTTCCACATGCCCCACCCAGATGGAGGTCACCCCTCAACCCTGCCTGGATAGCCAGGGGCTCCAGAAGGATGTCAGGAGAGCAGAGGACACAGGTCACCTACCAGGCCACTCGCTCCACCAGCTCCACCCCTTCCTCCTCACCCCGAGGATTTCTCCAGACCTGAGGTTTTGGTCTTGGTGTTGGTATACACCCCGGTCAGGCACCTCTCAGCCAGGCACCCCCTTTCTCACATGACACTGGCCATAGAGGCGCCCCCCACACCAGGCTGGGGACCGAAGGATCCCCAAAAGACAGTTGTTTCCATGATAGCGTCTTCCTTGGAAGTCTCCTGAAGTTACCCCCAGAACCTTTCTCATTAGGAAAAAAATAAATGAACATTCCAACTCCTCTGGAATGTTCCCTGGAGCCTGTGTGGAGATGTGCTGAAGAGACTGAAAGCTAGCAGGTATCAAGGTCCTGGAGGAGAGAGGAGGGGGTGACCCTAACAGACCACAGCACCCACCCCCTCAGCCAAAGGGGATTTAGAAACCATATGTCAGAGCAAGTCCTTCCCCTGCCCAAACCCTCCAACGGCTTCTTATCTCACCCAGAATGACAAGGCCTCTAACTTCTGGGCCTGTCCACCTTAGACCCTCGTCTCCCTCTCCTTCCCCCTCACTCATTCCTTGGCACTGGCCCTTGCTTCCAACTAGAATGCCCCCGGCGTCCCCACCCTCTGTCTCCACAGTTCTCACTCTACTGTCCCTCACAACTCTTCTGCAATTCCTCAGTTACTTTTTCCCCTGTCCCCCATTGGTGTATAAGTCCCAGGAGGCCTAGGGCCTCCAGGGGTGCCAAGGACTGAGGGAAGCAGGGGAGGAAGGCTGAGGCTACGACCCCAACTCCACCGCAGGACTCTGGGTGCCGGCAGGGAGGCCAGGGGAGGAGACCCCACAGTCTCTATTCTCTCGTGGAGGGGACAGGAAAGAGTGCTTGGAAAGTCCTCGGGTCAGGCCTGTCCTCAGAGCTCTGAGCCTGGGTTTCCAAGGCCGAGGGTTGTTCTGCGTGGCCCACTGCGTCAGGCTCAGCGCGTTCCAGACCCGATGGCTCATCCTTCCTGAGTGGCTCTGCTCCGTCGTCAACAACCCTGCTCCTCCCGGCCGTCAACAACCCTGCTCCTCCCGGCCGGTGGCTCCACAGCCAGACCCACCTCTGGCGGCCGTCTCACTCACCCCCTGGCTCTCTGCACTCCGACTGGGGCAGTGTCCCCATCCTCCTTGTCCCCCCATCACAGACGTGCCTGGAAAATGACCTCCGTGGGCCCAAGATCGCCCCAGCCCCTGAAGCAGACCTTTAAAGTGGCCAGGGGAGAAGGGTCTTGCCCACTGTGACCCACGCCTGCTTTGAGGGAAACCGGGACGTGCTGGCGGGGCCTGGAGTGAGGCTTGACCTGGGTTGTCTCACTTTCTCCTGATTCTGTGACCTCGGGGAACTCGTCTGACTTCTCTTTTTCTCCATCTGTAAAAATGAGGATAATGATGCATGTTTCACCCGGTTACTGAGAATGAAGTGGGTGAACCTATAATGAGCACCTAGCCAAACTCTGGAAAACAAGCACCATTACCAAATGGGAGGCTCATTCCGTTTCAACCTCAAGAACCTGCCGTGGCTCCCTCTTTCCTACCGCGCGTCTCATCTGAACATGGCTGGCTGTCGGGGGGCCTGGCATGAAATCTGACCTTCACCCCCAACACGTCGCACACGCGTTCTTTCTCCACTGAGCACATGGTGGTCATTCCTCTGCTCTTTCCACAGTGCCCTTCTTGTCCCCTTTGCCTATCCTGCTTATCTTGCCAGGCCCCCTTCTCCAGGAAGTGCTCCCCCAGCCGCTCCTCCCCAAATCCTGCTTCTCAGCCCAGGCAAGGCAGCTGAACGTTCCCTTACAAAGCAATGCAGATAAACAGGTGCAGGAGGGACGCCAGGAGGGGTGAGATGCTGAGCCTGTCCTCTGGGACAGGAACCAGACTCAGTGGCCCAAATGTTATCGCTTTATTCGCACCACCCTGGGAGGTAGTATTAACCCCCTTTTACAGATGGGAAAACTGAGGCTCCATGAGATGCTGTGACTTGCCCGGGGTCACGTGGCTCAAAGTTGGCAGGGCAGGGCTTGATTGGGGGGTGGAGGGTGTGGTCAGGGGGAGGACATGCCAGAGGGGGAACAGCCTGTTCAAAGGCTCGGAAGGGGAAGGCCGAGGTGTGTGTGTGGAGGGAGCGAGTGGGCGGGTGGGTTGGAGAGGGTGAGGGGTACCAACGGGGAGGCGCTTGTTTGCCAATTTGGAAAAGAAAGTGGAGTCTTTGACTGTATGGAGAAAGGGGCAGCAAGGTCCCCCGTGAGCTGGTGGTAGCTCTTGAATCTTCTTTACTGGAGAAAGGTACAGCTGGTCCCCTGTCCACACTAGCACAGAGAAGATGGCGTCTCCATCCCCTCCCTGCAGAGGCTGAGAGATGGAAGCTGGAGCCCTCAGGTTTCTTGATACCCCATCTCTGAAGAGCAGCTTCCTCGGGGCCACTTGTTTAAGTGACGCTGCAGCTGTCACACACCACGTGTCCCTGATATGGCCTTTGCAGGCCTGATCCATCCCCAGCTCTTGGTGAGGTGCTAGCCTCGGGATTCTGCTGTTTCCTGCACTCAGGGTTTGGGGTGGAGACCCTCATAGTCCCCAAAGCCCCACTGGCCAGGCCTCCCTGTGGGCATCCAGGCCCAGCTGGAATAACACGGCCTCCCTCCCACAGCCCTGGGCTCTTTACGACTCACCAGGGCCTTCACACCCATGAGCTCACTGGAGCCTCCCCCACCCACCCTGGGAACCCAGCAGAGGGGCCCCACCAGCTCCATTTTTAGGATGGGGAAACCGAGGCTGGGCTCTGCCCCGTGAGCTCCCCAGAGCCAGGCTCCCGACACTGTGACTTGAGCGGCTTCTCGATTTCCGCAGGATGGTGGCCCAGAACCCCCAAGTCCAAGGTGGGGGAGCTTCAGGCCAGGGCCAGGCAGGAGGCAGGGCAGGATCTGCTGAGTTAGCCAGTCCAGGAGCTGGAAGGAGCCTACGAGGCAGCAGGCCAGGACGGCGGGGGCGGAGGGAAGTTTTCATGGCCCCAGCCACTGGCTGGACAAGAGCCTGGCAGGGACACCTTCAGGGTGGATGCGGGGGCAGGAGGGCCTGTAGGTTGGCAGTCTGGCTGGGAGAGCAGGTGGGATGTCCTGCTTCCCAGGCTAGGGCAGAGGGAAGGGGGTGACACCACATCCACAGAGCTCCCTCCTGAGCAACTGGACATGGGACAATCGTAAGATGGCTACAGTTGGAGAGACAGTGGGTAGATAACCAGGGGGACTTCCTATCCACAGATTCTCTGCTTAGGTAGAGTTCCTTTGCCACATGAACAGCACCTGACCTAAGCCCTCCCTGGTCATCTTCCCCTGAGGATAATGCCCCGAAGTCTTCCCATCTCTCCTTGCCTCCTGAATATCTTTCAAGAATTTGTTCCATGCCTGGGTCCTCGTAATCTCCCACCCTCCAGGATGCACTCTCCTACCTAGCCAGCACCCAAGTCCTTGAAGCCTCCTCTGAAGCCTCCTCCAATTCTTCCTCAGACTCTGAACTTGACTCTTCTCCCAGGAAGCTGAAGTTTGCATTCTCTTTGCTCTTTGTCTTTGGAGGAGTAGTTCTGACTCCCCCATAAAACCAGGGCTTGGGGGATGCCTGGGGACCAGGACCCTGCCTCCCCCATCAAAGCGCACCAGCCTCCTTCCCTTAGCTCAACCTGCTTCCTCCTGGGCGGGCTCGGCCCATAGGGGGCGCCCAAACAGTGCCATTGGGGCCCAGCGCCTCGCTCCAGCCGGGGGCGGGAACTACCTGCAGTGAGATGCATCTGGGGACGTGTCCTTGCGCCTGCAGCTCCAGCTCCCTTTCCCACCTGTGACTAATGGGACCGAGGACTTTTAGATACAGGACTGGATGAGGACCTCTAAAGAGGCGTCCGTCCTTGACCTTCCAGCCTCAGGGAGGGTGCCTAGGGGCTCCCACGGGGGCTGGAGCCACCCACCTTCCTTGGCCCTGCTCTGAACAGCCCCGACCAAGCAACCCCTGTTCCTTCCCCAAGTCTCTCGGAAAGAGTGGTGAGTCAGTTGCGGCCATGAACTCATCCGAGGCAGTAAAAATAGGAAAACACGCAGGCTTCTGCTGCAGGCAGGGCAGGGGCAGGGGCAGGGGAATGGGTTTTTCCCTTACTGGGCAGAAACGATCACCATCTTTTGAAGTCCTCGAGGGTGAGGCGGACGTCCTTATGGCCCCTAGAGATTCAACCACATCAAAGCCATCAGAGGAAGGTGTTTGAGGGGGATGCTGTGTCACATACTCACAGTCACAGTCACACACGGTGACACAGCCGAGTCCCTCAGAGGAACACACAGTGACACACACAGTTGGGTGGGGGCCGTGGCACCCGGCCACACACACAACCTGCAAAGCCAAAAACCCACCAGGCAATGGCTTAGATGGTCACACAGAAGAAAGCACTGCCAGACACTTGGGGACAGTATTGCAGTTTTCCCGCCCCACCTCCATCCTGTGGCATTTGTCCACAACAGCTGCCTCCACACAGCGTCACACTCAGCTCCAGAGAGAGCCACATCCACACTCCCAGCACCAGCCATCTCAGAACCAGCCTCTGAGGGTCACGCTCGCGGCCAGGCAGTGCCTGTTTCCACGCACACAGTCACACAAACGCACAACCACACGGGAGGTCACATGCAGCCACCACAGCATAGCTCACACACAATGCCCAGAGCCACACCCAAGCCACAAAGAGTCTCTCTCACACACACACACACTCAGAGAGGCTGTTACACACCTACCACATACACAGTTACACATTAGTCACATGGTCTCAGTTACAAACGCACCATCCACGCAATTATGCACACAGTCACGCAGATGCATATGGTTCATGGAACCTCTGGGGCTGAGTCCTGATGGCGCTTGGCCCTGGGGTGGGAATGGGGGAGTGTGATTCACAGCTGCCTCCCCTCCCCCCTCTCCTTGGCAGCACCTCCCAAGCCATCCTCTGCCCTGAGCAGTGTTCTCTGGGCTTGGCTGAGACCCCTCACCCTGGCCTTGGCAATGACTGAGTCCCACCAACATCAGGTATCATCCACATCTCCAGCTTGCTGTCATTGGACCCTGGGTTGAAGGTCCTGCACTTGGAGTTGGTGAATAGAGACGCTTTTCCCCAACCAGACCTAAATATCTACTTGCTCCCAAGCCTTGACCTTGGGGAGGCCCCCCCCCAATAGGTCTGGCGCTTCAATTTCACTTTGTTTAGCAGCATTTCCAGGAAAGTGAATAGTTCTCTGACTAAGGCATGGGGACAGACTCAGGAAAGACTTCCCTGTGAACTTGGCCTTCCCTTCTCTGAGGGAGTGAGGCTTGAAAGACAGCTGGGTTGGAAAACACCCTGTACTATGTGCAGAGAGTGGGGTTTGCAGCCAATTCCAAGGGCCAATCTTGTCCCCTCTAGGGCTCAGCTTCTTTTTATTATTTATTTGTTTGGTACTAGAGATTGAACCCAGGGGCACTTAACTACTGAGCTACATCCCCATCCCTTTTTATTTTTTTAATTTTATTTTGAGACAGGGTCTTGCTGAGTTGCTTAGGGCCTCACTAAGTTGCTGAGGCTGGCTCTGTTTCTCCTGCTTCAGCCTCCCTAGTTGCTCGAATTACAGACACACAGGCCACCATGCCCAGCTCAGCTTTTTTTTTTTTTTTTTTTTTAATGTAACCCAAGAGGCAGAGACACTGAGCCATTTACCTTCAGGTGCTTATTAATAATATGCAGATCCCCAGGCCTACCCCAAACTTTCTTGATCCCAGAATTGGAGACCTACTGGCACTGGGGACCTCTGAGATACCTTCCAGCTATAAGAACAACAAAAGTTGAGCACCCCTGTTAGACACTATGTATGGCACGCGACCATAATCCCATCTACTTTGGAGGCTGAAGGGGTAGGATTGCAAGTTCAAGGCTAGCCTCCGCAACTTACCCAGACGCTGTCTCAAATTTTTCAAAAAGGCCTGGGAATGTAGCTCAGGGGTTTCACATGCATAAACCCCTGGGTTCCATCCCAGCACCGCAGAGAAATAAATAAAGAAAAAAAAAAAGTGAGGAAAAAAGAAAGCAAGCAAACCCACAAGAGACTGAGGGTTTGTCCTAAGCTGCTGAGGGCCCCTCCCAGCCCAGGGCGCCTGGCACACCACCTCCCAGGAGGTGCCACGTCATCTTGCTGATTTAGAGGCTTGAGCCAGTTGAGGGCTTGTGGTTAGAGCAGGTGATGACCAAATCAGAACTCTTGGGGCCTGCTCTTGGCAGAGGCCAGGCTTCCAGAGTGGTTTGGGCTTGGGGACTCCTTGTACATTTTTAGGGCTAATGATGCCCAGGGACTCCAGGAATCAGGAGAGACTTTGGTCTCAAAGTCTCAGGCCTGGAGGGTCTTGCTTAAGAGGGGCAGGGCAAAGGCAAAAAAAAGGTCCACACGGGCCGGGCGCGGTAGCACATGCTTGTAATCCCAGGAGGATCACCAGTTCAAAGCCAGCCTCAGCAAAAGCAAGGCACTAAGCACCTCAGCGAGACCCTGTCTCTAAATAAAATACAAAATAGGGCTGGGGATGTGGCTCAGTGGTCGAGCACCCCTGAGTTCAATCCCTGGTTCTCAAAAAAAAAAAAAAAAAAGTCCACTAGGGAGTCTCCAGTCCTAGGAACTTGAATGAAGGTTCTGTTTATTTTTAAAACTCAGTTTCTGATGTTGAGTCCATCTGTTTCCTAGTTTCTACTTGGCTCCTTTCCTGATGCTTATGGAATAGAATCATATGACATTAGCAGGTACCTAGCTCATCTCTCTAGCCCTTGATATAACCCTCAAGTACATACAGCTCGAAAGAGCTGCCTCATGCTTTCCATATGCAGGTACTCTGCTAATCACATATGTTGCCTCTTTGAGCTTCACAACAATTTTATGTGGTAGCTACTATTTACTCAATCTTGCAGGTAAGAAAAACGAGGCTCAGAAACTCTAAGCCACCTGTCCAAGGTCCCTGAGCTGATAAACTGCACAATTGGGTTTAAATCTCCTGCATCTGCTACAGAGCCTAGGCTTTTGACCTCACCTCATAGCACCCCCAGCCTCCGCCCAAACACCTCCAACAAAGGGGATTCACAGACACTTACTGAAACCTAGGCATGGTGGCACATATCTGTAATCCCAGCAGCTCCGGAGGCTGAGGAAGGAGGATCACGAGTTCAAAGTCAGCCTCAGCAACTTAGTGAGGCGCTAAGCAACTCATTGAGACCCTGTCTCTAAATAAAATGCAAAAAGGTGGGGGGCTGGGAATGTGGCTCAGTGGCTAAGTTCCCCCGAGTTCAATTCCCAATACACACACATACACACACACACACACATTTATTGAGACAGTATACACATTCATGTGCAGGAGGAAGCAAAGCCCAGGCAGAGGTGAATCTGCCCTCAGAATATCTCCTTGCAGCAAAGGAAACAAGACGATCATCCAGTGCCTGGTAGGAGTTGGTGCCTAAGATAAAGGTGGAGAGGGAGCTATTTTTGAAAGCCCTCATTACTTAAAACATCCTCCTTATATTGAACCTAAAGCTCCATTCCTGCCGTTTCCATTTGGTTCTCTGCGTTCTGGCCTCAAAAATCACACAGAAGTAGTTTGAAGCCTTTCACGCTTTTGCACACCGTGCTCTGGCTTCCACTGTCTCCTTTCCATGGGGCCAGTTCTTATCTTCCTCCAAGCCTGAGCCCTGCTGTACTGCCCTCCTGCAGACACTGGGCTTTGTTCAGGTCACCACCAACCCTTTGCAGTGAGACCTTTTAAATTCATGCAAGAGTCAGCTGCTAAAGATGGTGGAATGAGATGGACACCATCACCCTCGGTACATGTATGGCGGCTGCACATATGGTGTGACGCTGCATCGGGTACAACCAGAGAAATTCACAGTTGTGCTACAATCGTGCACAATGCAATCAAAATGCATTCTGCTATCGTATATACCTAATTAACATAAAAAATTAATTTTTTAAAAAAGAGTTAGTTGCTTATGTTCAGCCCCTGCCTCCCTTTTCACCCATTCAGAGATAGATGGGCTGTTCTGGAAAAACCCAGAAGTCTGGGATTCCAATCCTGGCTCTGCCACCAGCTGGTTGTGCAATACTGGGCAAGGCCCTGGGCTGCTCTGAGCATTGGTTTCCTCATCTGTGAAATGGGGACAGCAATACCTGCCACACCTGACAGGGTGGCAAGGATTAGCTGAGATCCTGAGTGTGAAAGTATTCCATGTGCAACCAGGAAACAGACCTTCACAAGTACCCCGGACTTAGGAGCTGAAGGTGGCCTCAGGATTGACTGGAGGGAGAATGCTGTGCAGGGCACTTCGGTCCTCAGGGCACAGTGCTTGTTGCCATGGGGATGAGGGCTGAGGACAACACGGATGCTGCCCTGCAGGAATCTCACATCCTGGGAGTGACGCCTCCAGCCATCACTGAATCTTCTGAGGATAAACGCTTTTTAATAGGGTTGGGTCTGGCACCTCTGGCTGGATTGAGTGGTGGGGACAGCTGTATCCCTGTGGGTGAGTCAAGGGCGCTGAACAAGAGAGAAAGGGGACCTGGGGCAAAGCTCAGGGGTAGAGCAGTTGTTAGCATGCAGGAGGCCCTGTGTTCCATTCCTAGCACTGAAAGAGAGAGAGAGAGAGAGAGAGAGAGAGAGAGAGAGAGAGAGAGAGAGAGAGAGAGTGTTCATCTATGTGAAACACCTACTGTGTGCAGTTACAGGGTCATTCATTGAATTTCCACATCGCAGTGAGGCTGGGCTTATTATTGTGTCATTTTACAGATGAAGAAACTGAGACACAGGGAGGTTTTACTTGTCCAAGTCAGTGTGGGGTGGAGGCAGGATTAAAATTCAGATCCTTCTGATTTCCAGGCTGGAGAGCTCTACCTGGACAGGAAAAAGGCCAGGATCCATTTATAGCGTCTCATCCTTCAGGAGCAGTGGGAGGGGAGGGAGGGAGCACGGCCCTTTGGCAGGAGCCTGCCTCCTGAATGTCACCCTGTGACCTCAGATAGCACCCTGCCTCTGGGATTTCTGATAATGAGAAGGGGGTACATATCATTTCACTTGTCTTCATTTATTTGTTTAGTGCTTATTTACTGAGCATTTATTATGTGCCTGGCCCCATGCTGGGTGCTCTGTTTGCCAAAGTGAAAGACCCAACAGCCAGGAGCATCTGGTTGAGAAGACAGGAACTGGACAGGTGCTTAGGGAAACTTGAAGGGTGTTTACACCCCGGCATGAGGGGAAGTCAGAGGGGGACATCTTATAATTGTATTGTGAAGAAAACAATTCAATTCCATTCATCTGAAGCTCATAAGCAGGTATCAATAGCAGATACAGGGGATACTACTATAAGGAAAAGTACAGAATAATTAACACACAGCTGGGGTCCCTAGTGAGGAGCAGATCATGAGCCAGAAGAGTCCCTTCAGGGGTTTCTGGGGAGCTGGCAAAGTTGGCCTGAGAGCTAGTTTAAGTTTTTGTTTGTTTTGTGAGTGTGTGAATACCAGGGAGACTGGGGATTGAACCCAGGCTTATGTTACATTCCAGCCTTTTAAAATTTTCTTTTGAGACAGGGCCTCACTAAGTTGCCAAGATTGGCCTCAAACTTGAGATTCTCCTGCCTCAGCCTCCTGAGTTGCTGGGATTACAGGTGTGCACCAACACTCCAGGTTTATAACTTTCTCAATCCTGCATGTATGTATTTTTTTTTCACAATTTTAATACACACAAATGACCAAATTCACTGTTGTGTGGCCCTAAGTCAATCTCCCATGGCCCTCTACACAGACTCTGTACACAGGAGGTGCTTAAAAAGAGAATTTGGAAGAACTGGAAGCAGGACGTGTGGTCCAGCCAGATAGGAAGGCTATGGCCTCATGTTTAGGGACAAGAGCTCATTTCCTGCCTGAAGTTCTCAAGGTCTAAGAGAACTAAAAATTTTCTCATGATTGTCTAGAAAAAATTGAGCCCCAGACTCCAGAATTTGCTCCCCCTTCCCTCAGCCCGGCACCAAACCACAGAGCAGTGCAGGGCACTGAGTCAGAAGGTCTGGGTTGGAAATCCAGCTCTGTGCGTACCCATCAGGTTTTCCCCAGCAAGGCGCTTCACAACACGGGCCTCAGTGCCTTCATCTGTAAAATGGGGCTGGTGAACCACCCATCTCACAAACCATGACAAGGCCTCAGTGGAGTAACAAATGTCAAAATGCTTTGAGGCAGCTCAGGAGGCTGGGGCAGGAGGATAGCAAATTCAAAGCCAGCATCAGCAGATTAGCAAGCTACTTGGCAACTCAGTGAGATCCTGTCTCTAAATAAAATATTTAAAAAAGGGCTGGGGACCAGGCACTGGCTCAGTGGGTAAGCACCCCTGGGTTCAATCCCCAGTACCAAAAAAAAAAAAAAAAAAAAGGAAAGAAAAAAGTTTGGGGGAAGGCTATGTACATTGCATAGTTCAAATGTCGTATTACCCAGGCATCCGTTCTGCCGCCCCTGCCCCCTTTTGATTTTGCCAGGAAAGCTCACAATTAATCCTGCTCTGATTTAAAAGACCTCCCAGCCCCAGCCCCAGGTCCTCTGGCTTGCTATATTCTGGGCCCCAGCTTCAGGAACTTCAGGGTGATTCCAAGAGCAAGTTCCCCAAGTTAAAGGAAGCTGGGCTGGGGAGGTGGCATTCCAGGCGGCATGTCAGGGAGTGAGTCAGGGCTGGGTGGCCCTCCCATCCCTGGAGGAGGGGAAGGGCCTGCCTCCCTGGCTAAGGCCCAGGCTGGGTCACTCATTTGCATATATCTGCATATATGCAAGTTTCACCTGTGCACACTGGCAGGGCTGGCACAGACACCTGTGCAGGAGCAGAAAGGAAACCAGTTGGTGTAGCTGGCTGCCTGCTGGGCACCAAACCAGGATCAGGGTCCATGGTTCATCCACCTATCGATTCCCTAAATGTTTGAACCAAGCACGTGGCTTCGGCCCTGGACTCCTCTGGCTGTCCGTGCTGGGAGTCTCACTGTCCTGAGGACCCTTTTCTGGCACACTCCAGATGGGGTCACTCTGCCACCATCCCCTTGGGTGCTCCCTCCTCACCGCACACTTGACCTACTGCAGCTGCCTCCTCCAGGGCTCTGACATCTGACTGTCCCCTTTCAGAGCCACCAAGCCTCAGTGGTAACACAGGACATCCCTGAGAAATCTGTCCATTCTCATTCTGGTCCTCCCCCCCACACCCACTCCCATGCCCATCTTAAGCCCTGGACAGGTATTTGAGACCCTCCATAATACACAGCCTCCCGACTCTCACTCCCAGCCCATTCCCCACTTTCTTACCTTCCATTCAGGTGAACGTAGGACCTGCACACACCTTTTCTGTGCTTCAGTCTCCTCGTTTGTAAAACAGGGCTAAAACTTAGATCCCCTTGCAGGGATCTGTAAAGATTTCAATGAGGGGCTGGGGTTGTGGCTCAGCAATAGAGCGTTCACCTAGTGCGTGCAAGGCTCTGGGTTCAATCTTCAGCACCATATAAACATAAATAAATAAACAAATAAACAAATAAATAAAGGTATTGCATCCAACTACACCTAAAAAAAAAAAAAAAAAAAGATTTCAATGGGTGCTAGGTGTGGTGGCACATGTCTGTAATCCCAGTGACTCAGGAGGCTGAGGCAGGAGTATTACAAGTTCAAGGCCAGCCTCAGCAATTTAGCAAGGCCCTAAGAAACTTAGTGAGACCTTGTCTCAAAATAAAAAATGAAAAAGGGAGGGGTGCTGGGGATGTAGCTCAGTTGGCAAAGTGCTTGCCTCACATGCACAAGGCCCTGGGTTCAATCCCCAGCACCACACAAAATAAATAAATAAATAAATAAATAAATAAATAGATAGATAGATAATAAATAAATAAATAAATAAATAAATAAATAAATAAATAAATAAGGGGCTGGAGAGACTGGGGTTGTGGCTCAGTGGTAGAGCGCTTGCCTAGCATGTGTCAGGCACTGGGTTTGATTCTCAATATCGCATATAAAAAATTTAAAAATGAAGTCCTTTGAAAACTAAAAAAATAAAATAAAAGGGGACTGGAAATGTAGCCCAGAGGTAAAGAACCCCTGGGTGAAATATCCAGTGCAGCAGGCATGGTGGCACATGCCTGTAATTCCAGCGGCTCAGGAGGCTGAGGCAGGAGGATTGCCGGTTCAAAGCCAACTTCAGCAAAAGCAAGGTACTAAGCAACTCAGTGAGACCCTGTCTCTAAATAAAATACAAAATAGGGCTGGGGATGTGGCTCAGTGGCCGAGTGCCCCTGAGTTCAATCCCTGGTACCAAAATAAACAAACAAACAAAACCCAATACAAAAAAAAAAAGATTTCTGGGCTGGGGATGTGGCTCAAGCGGTGGCGCGATTGCCTGGCATGCGTGCGGCCCGGGTTCGATCCTCAGCACCACATACCAACAATCAAAGATGTTGTGTCCGCCGAGAACTAAAAAATAAATATTAAAAATTCTCTCTCTCTCTCCTCTCACTCTCTCTTTAAAAAAAAAAAGATTTCAATCAAGCAATGCGTGAAAGCATGTCTGGTACACAAGCACAATGAATACAAGCTATTATTAATATCATTTCTTCTCTTACTGTCTTTCTATAGAGAGAATTCCTTTCTCAGAGTTTCCTCCTTCTTCCCAGCCCTTCCTCTTCCCTCGCTGAAAGCTGCTTCTCCAGGTAAGACAATTTAATGATGGCTAAGAATGCCTGCTGGTCTAGGTCTCAATTCTAGCTCAAGAAGTTATTTCTTGATGGGGGTGGTTTATACACACTTGTAATCCCAGTGGCTCAGGAGGCTGAGGCAGGAGGATGGCAAACTCAGCCTCGGCAACTTAGTAAGGCCCTAATCAATTTAGCAAGACCCTGACAGAAAATAAAAAACATAAAAGGGCTGGGGATGTGGCTCAGTGGTTGAATGCCCGTAGGCTCAATCCCTGATACCGCATCCCTCCACCAAAAAAAAAGAGTTATTTCTCCTTTTTATGCCTCCTGTTCCTCATTTGTAAAATGGAGATAATCTTGGTATCTACCACATAGAATTCTTGTTAAGTAAAATGATGCATTTAAGCACTAAGCATATTAATTGGGATACAGACAACACCAAACTGTTATCATCACCCAAGACACACAGTCTCCCATCACCGCTGCTCCCTTTCTCCCTCTCTATGGCCCTGGGACAGGCTCCTAAAAGTCCCTTAGAGTTGTCAGAAACACTGACAACAGAAACACTGCCTTCATCTGAATTCTCCAGTGCTTCAGACCTCCCGAGGATCACCAGTTGGCCTTCTGACCCTTCCTGTAGGAAGCAACGGAGCTGATCAGTGCCCTACTGCACTGACTGGTGGTTGGGAGGGTGGGCTCAGCTCCACTCTCCACTAATTCTGGGGCATAGGCCATGCAGAGTTTGGGCTGCAGAGGGTTTGTGGACCCTTCAACCCCAGTTAGGGGACTGGGCCTGGGTCAAACTCTGGCCTGGACAAATGCAAATGAGCTCAGAGGCTAGGAGGGGCCCCTGTAGGGGTGGGGTGATGTGGCCTGAGCAGATGGAATTGGGTAACAGTGTTCAAGGTTCTCCTCTCTGAGGCCAGGGGTATTGAGACCCACACCCAGTTGGTGCAAATGTCTCTCCTGGCTTCGCTGCTTCTCTGCTTCCCACCTCCTCCAGTCTCTTCCAGGCTCCAGGCGCAGTAGGTGAACTTCCAGGGTGTGATCTCTTCCAGGGTGAAAGAGGTGCTTGAGGCACCACCCTGTCCTTGAACAGTGGAGTGGCCCTGGATTCCTCCCTCATTCAGACCCCTTACCCCCACCCCTGCCTCCCATCACTGCAGTTGAACCCCGTGGAGGAGGGCTTGTGAGGGAGGGAGGGAATGGGGAGCAACCCAGCACCTCTCCTTACCTGCATCTACCCTCCCACCATACCCCCAGGAGCTTGGAGTCCATGGCCCGAACACCGAGGGAAAGCCTGCATTAGGGGTTTTTCATAGTTGTAATTATTTTTGTCACTTCAAGAATAAGGAGTGGGGTGGGTTTGCAATTCCCACTGGGCTCTCTAGCTATCCCCGCCCCCATTCCCCCAGGCCCAAAGTAGCAAAAGTAAGGTTGTTCTCCCCTCTCCCCTACTTTGCAGCCCAAATTAGGATTAGGGGGTCGACCTACCCTTTCATCATGAAAGAAAAAGTTCAGACCTCCAAAGGGTCTGGTCTGGGCGAGAAACATATAACCCCACCCCCACCCATATAGACACTCAGCGGAAGCGAAGGGTCGGAGGGCAGGCGAGAGCAGTGCATGCATACAAGTAGTGGGCTTGTGCTGTGTGCGCTGTGTATGTTTGATGTGGCTGTGTACTCGCTGCGGTGTCCTGTGTGGTTGCCTACGGAGTGTATACAAAAGCTATGTGGGAGTTCATGTCTGACATGTGTGTGTTCTGGGCTATGTTGTGGGCTCCCGTGCACACACCCGCTTCGTTGTTGGAACGAGATGCATCTATGTCCCACCTCTGGCTTTCACCTAAGGCCCCGCGATGAAGACAACAGCGTAAAGTCCTCATTTTCGTGACCAGGTCTGCGAAGGTCTGAGGATCTGGACCGACCTGCCTCCGTTCAGGGCAGGGAGAATTCGTTGCAGCCGGGTTGGGCTCAGGGCCTGCCACCAGCTCTCCGCGGGGCGCCTAGGCGCACCTTCTGCGGTGGGTCTACTCCGCTTCGGCGGAGGGCCCCTCCCTCGGGTCTGCGGAATTAAGCGCTGGCTTCGGGACAGAGAATTCCTAAGCCCCAGACCACCCAATCCAACGCCTACGCGTCCTGCACCCGACACCACGAGCCATTCCCGGCTCAGGCGCTGGGTGAAGTTCAGTGCCGCGTGGCTTCCTAGCCGAGCAGGGCGCCTCCAACGCACCTTCAAACCCCTCCATTTTTTGGTTAACCATTTTCTTTTTTGTTGTTAGTGGTGCTGGGGTGTCCTAAATTTAACAATTTGTTCATAATTTTGCTTTTAACGTGTTTGATGACTTAATATATGTTTTTTAAATATTTATATTTTTGTTTTAGGTGGACACAATATCTTTATTTTTCTGCGGTGCCCAGTGCCTCCAGCATGCTAGGAGGCGAGCGCTCTACCACTGAGCCACAACCCCAGCCCATATGCGTGTGTTTTTAAGACTTCCCCCGTCAATTTCAAATAGATTTTTCCTGGAGGGAAAGCTGTAATTTGAATGTCGCAAAAAACGACTCAGGGAGAGCTGAGGGGATGCGGGAGACCCTTGTGGGGAGGGATGCCCTGGAGGGGTTGCGCTGATCCCAGGGCCTTTCTCCTCTGATTCCCCCCCACACACACACACAACTTCTCCGAGGTTCTTTGAAAAATGGGGCGGGAATTCCAACCACAGAATATTCTGTCGGCGGAGTGTAGGTGAGGGCAAAGAGAAGCCGCCGGACAGGCAGCGACCGAAGCAACTACCCGGCCACCCCCACGCCGTATGCGCCGCGCTCATTAAACGCTCCATCAGAAGAAAACCCAATAATTCCAAATTTCGGGAAAAGTCAAATCGGAGGGATGTAGGCCGGCCTCTACAGGATGGCCCTTCCCCAGGCCTCTCTGAATGTGAGGGCTCTATTCACAGCTCAAAGAGTAAGGTGGAGGGAAGCTGGGCAAAGATTCGATTCTTAACTCCTTCCCCGGCAAAACCGAATTACTTTCCCCAAACCGAATTACTAAGAAAGGTCCCCTCAAATCGAATTTAAACCCACTGAAACAAAACTAAAGTTACGTTTGGCCAGAACGGCCGCCCAGGGCAGGAATCGTGGTCCTGACTCCATTTCCCTGGGCAGATGTGTGCAGGTGCCGATTTCAGGCACACAGTACTCTTAGCTCAAGAGCGTGCGTGCGGTTGGCACCACATAGAGCCCAGCCACTGCGCTGAGACTCCTGTGCAGTCCCACGTGTTCAGAATGCCTTGAAGAACTGCCAGGAAGCGGTGCTGATTCGAATGGAGTTCCTGCTACCAGAAGGGTCGGAACTCCCAAGTAACCTCAAGCAAGGAATACGTCCGCCCCCATCCCCCGCGCGCCGCCGCGTGGGTTAATAATGCCCGAGCAATCGGTACCCAATTGTGCGGGATGGTTTTCGAATACCGACCAGCGAAGAGCCCGCGCAGTGCACAGCGCTGATCAGGTCCAGTTGCTCTGCCTAGGCTGACTCTGGAGGACCCCTTGGAGCTGTATTCCCTATTCTGGACCCCATTGTCTCCGGACCCCAGGACTGTTGCTGAGGACATCTTGTTAAGGACATCTTCTCATCTGACCAGGGAAGGGGGGGAGGCACTTCTGGCTTTCCTAAGCAGCAGAAGCTGTGAGGTATTGGTAGTGAGAGAAGAGTTAGTTGGTCTTGTCTCTCTCCCTCCCTCGCTCCCTTCTTTCATTTCTTTCAACCTCCTCCCTTCTTTCTTTCCCTTTTCCTCCTTTCCTTCTTTCTTTCTTTCCTTCCTTCTCCTCTTCCTCCTTTTTGGTTTTATTGTTTTTGGATTTGGGGTTTGCAAGTCATTATGCAGCAAATAACAAAGCCTTCGAATCTTAATCCAGTTTGCTTCTGTTATCCTTCTGGAAGCCTTCAGACAAGGGAAATGGCTGACCTAGAATATCACAGCCAGCAGCTTGGAGGCTGAGCTGGGATGGGAACCCAGGCTTGAGGCCTCTCAGGCCAGCCCTCCTTATATTCTTATCAAGCACTTGATAACTTTCTTTCTAGCTCCCATCCCTATCACCTCCTTGTTTTTTAAGGTTGGGAAGATGTGACTCCTGTCAAAGGAGATCCTACCCGGGGGAGTCTGAAGGTGAAGAGATCCCCCAGTTCCCAGCTAGGTGCCCCAATCCTACATCCTTTGGATCTGTGAAGAGAGAGGTGATAATGGAGGGCAAGGTCTCCTCATTTGAGGAATGGGTTAATAATAGTACCTACTTCACAGGGTGGGGAGGGGGGAGGAGAGATGCACAGAGCTTGGTATTGAGTGTTTGATAAATTCCAAAGGACTACAGGCTGTTTCTGTCACAGCTGCTGCACAGGATAAGAATCTTACACAAATTCAGAGAAGTCCCTTGAATGCTTAGGGGCTTTGGGTATCTCCTAGCTTTGGAGGATGTCCAAAGCCAACTGCTGCAGAGGCTGCCAGAAAACCCACCCCTGCCTTTCCTTGCAAGGGCCAGCACAGAAAGCACTCTGGAAACATGATCCTGGGGAAGAAGTGTCTTCCACTGTCCTTTCAATTCCAGCTCACAAGCCTCACCTCTGTGAATCCTTCCATGGCAGCCAACCCTGCCTCAAAGAGCATTGTCTTCCTTCTGTGCACCTGGAAATGTCATTCCTGGGGCCCCACGATGGTGGCCTCCCTCCAGAGGAAAATTATAGTGCTAGAAAGGAAGGTTAGGAAGGACATAGCATAGCCCCAGCTCTAAAGGAGGAGGTGGTGGCATGACTGAAGTTGGGTACAAAAAGGGGAAAGTGGTTCCATGTGATAATAGCACTTATTCACTAAACAAACCCTCACAACCCTGTTGGATGAGAGGGGAACCATCGGATGGTTCTCCAGCTGCCAAGAGAAAGCTCTCCTAAAGAGTCCCTTCTTCAGAGTTCCAAGGTTTCAGGGTAGAGAATTCCAAACTAGGGGCCAGAGATGTATTTTCCTAGAAAATATATTTCTGTTTATTCCAGGAGGAGAGAAAAATTTGAAATAGATTTGCTCTCTTCCCTCCAGGATAACTGATTGTGAGCTTCAAACACCCCTACACACCCCTGGAATTTTCTGTCTCTCCAAGGAGATCTGAGTCTGGTGCCCCCCTTCCTCCAACAGGCTTCTCCTTTTCTCTGATAGTTTTTTCTCTCATCCCCCAAGACTGCTACCTTTACTCTGAGCCCTGATAATAATAGCATACATATGTAAAACATGAAGATCCTACCAAGTTGCATACACTGAGAAAAAGGTGTGTGGGTAAGCTGAGGAACCTGAGGACTCCAGTGGGTCTACAGATGGAATTGTCTTCTCCTAACATGAAGCAACTTAGATGTGTGTAGGCAGGTATCTCTTACAGGGTAGATACACAGGCATAAATGCACCTGTGCTTGGATTTTCTATACTTTTAAGTGTGTACACCAGTGATTTGACCTCTATATTCATGGGTTTGTATAAGGCCCAAGTACAGTGCTTTTACAGTGCTTTTAAATGGGATTGCTATTTATCTTTGGGTATGCAGATTTGTATACATCACAGCCTAAATTGCAGATTCATAAACGAGTCTCTCTTTTCATAGAAGGATGCTAGTGTGAACATTTGTGTAGACACCTGTATATTTGGTACATGTGAATATACGTTGTATTTGAATGGAGTCCTCGTGTAGTTGCACACATGCAGCAATAGATGATTGTACAGGTGGACACATGCCTGTCAAGTCCTTGGGTACTAATGTTTATAGGTACCTTCTGCAAATAGTATGAAAAATGCAGCCAGGGAAACAGGCCTGTTGTTATTTCATGAGCCTTCCTAGGAGCCATCAAACTGGATTCACCCCACTCCCAGACTTTGTCCTGGTTCATGCAAGGCTTCGGTCACATGCGGCGCCAGGTAAGGCGGGGTGCGGTGCAAGCAAAAGCCTAGACGGCAGATCCCTCCCGTAGCCTCGAGGGCCCACAGCAGCCACAGTGTCGCAATCGAGCCGGGGCCCCTGCCGGAAGCGGAAGCCGGCACGGGGGGCGGTGAGGCGCAGTCGCGGCGGTCGCGGCGTGCCAGGCCCAGGGCGCCCCGCGGGGGCGTGTGCGCCGCGCGCGTGCGGGGCAGGCTGGGCGCCGGGCGGTACCATCCCGGCCCCGGCGTCTGTTTACCAACAAACTGCTGGCGCTCTGCAGCGACGCATTCCGACGCTCTGAATAAGCCGCCAGCGCTGGCGGTCTGGTCTAAATGTCCCTGCAGATCCCTGGCAGCGGGAGCCGAATCGCCGTGCGGACCCCGAGAGCTGGACATCACGAAGGCGGGGTTTTAAGCGTCCTGTCAGCCGAGGCGCCTACGCCCACGGTGCAGCTGCGCTCGCCCCTCGGGCATCCCAAGGCGTACGTCTGCCATATTACCGAGGCTCTTGGGCTGCGCAACCACCCTGCAACCCCAGCACCCTTTCAGAGAAGACGCCTGGAGAGATGGGCCAGGATCCCGCGCCCCGCAACCCTCCCCTCTTCCTACTCTGGCTGCCCTGGGGGTGGGTCCCGGCTCCAAGCCTCAGTGAAGTCACCACGTGCAGTAGCCAATCCGGGGAATCTACGTGGGCGGGTCCGTCGGGTCCCGGGAACCGAACCTTGTGGATAGGAGGGGGGGCTCCCACAGACTTAGGGGGGAGGGGAAAAGCATGGGGGACACCCCCCCCGGAACCCCTTTCCCGGGTGCGATCTCTTCTCTGGAAGAGCCATAGAGAGACATTTTCCACGGGATCTTAAGTGAGGGGCCGCTGGCTGGAGGTTTCGTCCGCCCAACGCCCAAGGCCCTGGAAAAAAGAGTTGGCGGAGGGAGAGGGAGACGTGCTGGGCCATGACCTAGGACCTTCGGCTTGGCCTCGGCCGCAATGACCTCTTTGCCCTGCCCCCTCCCTGGCCGGGATGTCTCCAAAGCTGTCTTTCCGAACCTCGCCCCCATCCCGTCGGTAGTGGCTGCCTACCCGCTTGGCACGTCCCCCGCAACCGCAGCCTCTCCCGATTTGTCCTACTCCGGACCGTATGGTCACCTTCTGTCCTACCCCTACACCGGGCCGGCGACGCCAGGAGACTCCTACCTGCACTGCCAGCAACCCGCGGCGCCATCTCGGCCCCTCCCCGACCCGGCTGAGAGCCCACAGGAACCAGAGACAGGTAAGTCTGGTCGTGGCGGTTCTTCCCACCTCGGGGGGTTCAGCTCCCATACGCCCCTAAACTTCGTTGTGGCCTGGTTTGCATGCAGCTAGCGGGATTCAAACTTTACTTTGATTCCACGGAATCTGGGGTAGGGGGGAAGGGCGAAGAGATGGGGTGGGAGGTGCAGGGGGGGCGGGGAAGAGTGGGGGCAAGTTGATCTAGGTCTCCTTTCAAAACTGACCTGGTTTCGATTTGCAGTTGTATGAAGCCAGGCCGGGAAGTCTCCCTACCCCACCCCCTGGAGCAACAGAGTTGTGTGTATCTACTGTAATGGAAAACTGCAACAATCCAGATGTGGGGGTGGGGTCCCTAACCCCTTCCTCTGGATTCTCCCCAGGTGCCCTTTTCTGAGTGGTCTAGTCTCAGAAAGCAGTATTCAAGCCAAACCCTGCTAAACAGAAATCAGGTCCTGGCTGGAGGGCTGTAGATGTAGGGGTTCCTTCTTCTCCATTCCTGGGCCCCACCCCCTTTCCCCAGACCGTGCCTGACCTTGACTGGAGCCTGACTTGGCAGAATCTGGGACTAGGACCCCATCACCCATCATCCAAAGAATAGATCCAGGCTGATCAGGAAATCCCTAATCTTTCCCTGGCAGCTTCAGACTTCTAACCAAAGGAGCATGTCATCCCTGTCAGCTCCACCCTTGACTTTGGGTACATTAGGCCCCAGTTCCTGTTGCCTGGAACACCTTTGAGCTTCTGAGAAAGTACTTGCTCACTGAAAGACCTCAATAAAGCCAATGAGCTAGCAGGTCTTCCTGGCCTTGGAGTTGACATACTCACTGACCCTGGAAGTGCCCTGTACATACTCCCATCTGCACTGGCTCCAGCTTAGACTCCAGGTTCCCTGCACTGCTTGCTCTCACCTCATTGTCCCCAAATGTGCCAAAGACAAGTGTCTTTGGCACATTTTTCTCCATGGATGCATGTCCACCATGCGCTTCTCTGCAATCAGCTCAGGACCAAGACATCTCCTCTCTTCCCTGTTGTTCTGACATGAACACAGGAATCATCAGAGCCAGAGTGACCCTAGAATTTGGGCACTCAATTTCTCAAACTGAGGCATGAAAAAAGGGTATTCATGGGTCAAGGATACAGCCTGTTTTCTAGGTTCTTGGCCTTTGCAAATCCATTTTCACCACATGGGGCCTGAAAAGAGGACTTTAGAAAACTTTCTTAGAACACAGGAAAGTTAACTGTCTTCTGTGGCAAAACTGGGGCTGCCTCTTCCAAGGCTGCTGGGTCAGGTTTATGAAGTGACATTTGGTGGTGGTGATGGCAGGGTCTTACAGATCTAGTTTCTCCAAAATTCCTTGGACTTCTTTTTACGATAGTACAGTGTGTTCCATGTGCTGCAACATGTATGTTTTGGGAGTGGGGTAAGATTAACCAGACTTTACCCTTGAGGTAACTGTTCAAGTGATGTGGGTGTCCTCAATTCTGCCTTCCACATTTTCCTGGTCATCTCTTTGCTTGAACTAAAGACAAGTGAGTGGAGAGTTTCTTTTCTTACAACCTTTACCCGTATCCAACGAAAAGCAGCACACACCACTGTCCTTAAAATAGATTGTAGCATTTCTCTGTTGAAACTGTTGTGTTCAGTTCGCCATAGAGTCAGAGGGGTGTGAGAGCAAGAGGTTCTCCTAACTCCAAACCCCTTAGTGTCCACCCCCGCCCCAGGGAGGGGTTTGGCTCCAAGTGAGCCAGCACTACACACCCCTTAGAGCCGGCGGGTGCGGCGGAGCCCAGAGAGAGGCCCTGAGGCTCCATTATCGCGACTAGTGCAGATCCAGTTGTGACTTGCTGCAACTGGCGTGGAGAAGACTGCAGGTCGGGAAGAAACTTAGAGCTGAGTGGGCTCCCAGAGTTGGGGCGCAGCGGGTGGGCTCCCAGAGTTGGGGCGCGGTGGGCTCCGAGAGTTCAGCAGCAGCGACTGCCCTGTCTTAGCCGCTGTCAGTGCGTCACCGCCGGAATTGCGCTGTTCTCGCAGCCAGAGAGGCGCGGGTGGTTGCTGGATTGCCAGCCCCGGGTTTCGAGCACTGGGTTCTAGCAGGGGAGGCAGGACAGGCGCGGGCGGGAGCGGAAACCTAACTGTTTTTCTGGGAATTGGCTGAGGCTGGGGTCGAAGGAGGAGGATCTGAGAAGCCCGCAGCGCCCGAGGCCACTGGTGTGGGATGCGGGGGAGGTGAAGGCAACCGATGACCGCGGCCAGCTAAGGGCGGGGACCCTGACGAGGCTGGGGTGAGCCAGACTAGGAGAATAAGGGGGGGGGGGTAGGGCGAGGGGACCAAAGCCGCACCGGAGCGCCGGGGTCCGCGGGGCAGATCCCTATGGAATATGGCCAACGTTGCCCTAAGCCCGCGGGCGCTTCGGCTGCTCCATCCACTGGGCTACCCCCATCTTCCTAGGATGGTCTCCATTGTTCGCGTAGAATGGCTCAGGTCGGGAACAATGACCGGGAGGAGTCGAAGCCCCTTGCCCCCACCCGGCGGCATTCTAGGGCCCAGCTGTCCAGCAGCCGAGATTCCTGGAGAGCGAGGAGGACCGGATATCTCACTGCCGCGGCGTCGCAGAGCGATCCAGGAGCGGCCCTGCCGGCCTGCGCTGCGGGCTCTGCATTCTCCGCAGCCGGGGCACCTTGCGGGGACCCTCTGTGCCTGCAGTCCAGCTGAGGACAGGGCTTCCCACATCGACCTGGCTTCTGGGGGTTTCTTAAAACGTCTCCCCAGAGCCAGGCGGCCGGGGAAGGAGTGTGTGGGGAGAGCGATGGACACCCTTCTTCAGGAGAGGAGCGGCCCATTACTGTAGTGGAAACATGGCAAACCCCAATGCTGACCTTGACGCCCGCTCAGCCCCGCCTTTCAAGCAGCAAAAGGGTGCCAGGTGGACCCTATCTCTGGTTTCTGAGCATTGTTTTTGAGACCCCTGCGCCTGGAATGCACTTCCCGTCATTTTCTGGCCTCCTCTCAGCCCTAGACTCAGTCTTTTGCCCCGCCCAACCCATACCGCTGCTTTTCCAGTGCTGAACTCTGACCTCCCACCCCTAGGTGTGGGTGTATTATCTCTCTGGCCCTTGGGCTTTCTGCACACAAAATCCATGTTTGGGAGCACCCTGAGGACAAGAGCTGGGTCTTGTATCCCCTGGCGCACATGGAGCACTGGGGATTGAAAAGAGAAGGACAGGAGAAGGACGTGAGCTGTGCCTTTTACTAATCTTCCAGCTGGTATGCAGAAGAGGTACAAGCTAGCCTGTGAAACTGCCTGTCCTACAGTGTTAATTCCCACACATACCATCTTGTCCCCCAGAATCCGAGAAGCCAGTGCTGTCCCCGGATGCCTCCCAACAGCACCTGCTTGCCCCCACCAAGAAGCAGCGCAAGCCAAGGACCATCTATTCCAGCCTGCAGCTGCAGCACCTAAACCAGCGTTTCCAGCATACGCAGTACCTGGCACTGCCCGAGAGGGCCCAGCTGGCAGCACAGCTGGGCCTCACCCAGACGCAGGTGGGGCCAGTCCCATCCTTCAGGAGTGCAAAACTTCCCCAGTGCCTGCTCGCTGGGAACTCGCCCCCCAGGTGTGAATGAATGACAAGTTCCCTGGCCCAGTTGACACAGTTCTCCAGGGAGTGTTCATAGCTGTCCCTCATCAAGTGTTGGGGGAATGTATTAGAAAAGTGTTTCGGGGTAGGCGGTGGGTGTTGGTTCTAGGGAGGAGAGCACCCCAGGCTAGAGAAATGGATACTAGCTCAGGGGACTTCCTGGACTATGCAGAACTAGAGCAGAATGTTCCCAACCTCAGCTCTTCTTCCTGGACTTGTTCCCTATAGCCAGGGATCTTTTCATGCATATTCCTAATCTTTTATTCAATCCCCTTTTCTCTCCAAAGGTAAAGATCTGGTTTCAGAATAAACGCTCCAAATACAAGAAGCTCCTGAAGCAGAACTCTGGGGGCCAGGAAGGGGACTTCCCTGGGAGACCCGCTTCCCTGTCTCCTTGCTCTCCACCCCTTCCATACCTCTGGGATTTACCCAAGGCAGGTGCCCTGCCCACTGGTGGCTATGGCAACAGCTTTGGAGCCTGGTATCAGCATCATTCCCCAGATGTACTGGCTCCACCTCAAATGATGTGAGTCTGGGAAGGAGGGCAGGTCAGGCCCCAGTCCTGCCAAGCCCAAGACTGGTGCACCTGCATCCCTTCTGGAACAAGAGGAAACCAGCTCCAGATGGGCTTTCTTGGAGGATGAGGAGCTAGAAGAGAAAAGGGGACTGGATGGAGTCCTGTTCCCTTAACCCAAACAGCTAACTCAAGGACTTAAGCCTTTGCCACTGTCCCTGAGACTACCACAGATTAGACACCTTTCCTCCAAATGGATAAAGACTCTGCAGAAAGTGTCATTGGCTGGAGTTTAGTCTGTCCCCAGGACCCTTGATTTTGCCACTCCTCTCATGCTTCAAAGGACTGCAGCCCCACCATTGCCTGGGGTCAAAACCAGGAGGAAACACTGAATATTTGTTCTCCATGTACCTTGGACCCTGCACCACCTGTTTGTGAACCAGAGCAGAAGTGGATATCCAGAGTCTTCAACGCTGACCACCATCAGATCCCACTCTCTGATACTTCCATATTTGGGGGTATAGCTAAGTGACAGAGCACATGCTTAGTATGCACGAGGCTCTAGGTTCAATCACCAGTACCCAAACTAAGCAAACATACAAACATGGAGTTTGTGGACCTGTGGTTAATTTATGCTCCTCTCCTATAAAAGTCCTTTCCCCACATGTCTATGCATTTTAAGTAGATAATACACCCAATTATCCATACAATTCAACAGCTATTTATTAAAAGCCTATTCCCTCCTACTCCCCACCCCTAATATAGAACAACATGCACATATTCTTGGAAACCCAGCAGACTAACACTTAAGGGGAAATGGGGACAAATAGTTTCTTTGGATGGTTGCAGGTTTGACACCCCCAAATAGGTGGGGCAGGCTTGGCAATGCGCTCCTTATCCTGCTTCTGTCCAAAGGAACTGCTCAGGTTTATAACCAATCTGACCAGCATCCAACTCTTACCATCCGTGTACCATGAGCTTCTACAGATTAAAGTTTGTACAAAAACCTGAGTGACGGCTGCGAGGTGTTTGTCTCCTGAGCTATGCTGGGGTGGGGGCTAGTTGTTCAACTCTCCCATCTGACTTGCAGAAGTCAGAGGTACTGGATTCCACTTTTGCCTCTGCCACTGACTGGCTCTGTGGTTCTAGCTGTGGAATGTTCTAATAATATTCATAGTTTTCATATGCTCTGGTGTGAAACTGGAAGATGAGCATGCTGGAAGGAAGAAGGTGGGAATGGCCTTGACCAAGAGAGCCTTTCCTGACCCAGTTGCACAGGAAGCAAGGCACCTCACAGCCCCCATTTTCCACCTGCATCCTGGGCAGTGGCCCTACTCACCCTTGGAGAGGACACGCCAGACCAGTCCTACTGGGAGAAGTGTGCTGCTTGGAGGTGGAATGGCCTCAGCCCAGCTCAGGGAATGAGGAGGCAGGAGGGAAAGAAAACACCAGGGCAAACCAGAATTCTCTTCCATCCAACACGTATTGGGTAAATCCTCTGCTGAGTGTGAGGTCCTGGGGATACCATGGTGACCAAGCAGACACTTCAGGCTAACAGAGAGCCAGACAAATGACCAGAGATAGTGTGGCAAATGCCCGGTGGAGGGCAGGACTGAGGACAGGGTTGGACGCTGTGCAAGGGCTCCAGTTCAGCCTGGGCCGATGGAGTCAATGCTAGGTGACATTTCTGGACAGCTCAGGGAGCAGCAAGACACAGCTGTGACTCATAGCCACTACACCCCACTGCACACAGCACAGGGCTTAGAGAACTGTGGGAGAAGGGTTGAGGAAAAGCGAGAACCATTTAGGGAATCCAGCCCAGAATGGCCCCCAGGGCTGGGGAGGGGCCTTCAATTCCAGGCACAAGACTCCCAAGTCAAGCTACCCTCTTGTTGCCTAAACCTGTTCCCAGGCTCTGCAAGCTCAGGGCTGGCCCCAGGCAAAAAAGCCCACCAGGCTCCTCAGGCCAACCCAGCCCCAGAGAGCAGCTGGCTGGGGATCATATGTAGGGTAGAAGGGGCATCCCATTAGGTTGAAGGCCCATCCCAATGAGCAATTAGTCCTCCCTGTACCACTTCTGGGTCGGTGGCCACTCTCATTCCCCAAAACACACATGGGATGGCAAAGGGCACCGGGTGGGCCAAAGCCGAGGCCCGGAGCAGAGAGGAGTGGGAGTGCTCAGAGGAGAGGCGCTGACTTCTTGCTCAATGCCTTCCCTCACCCAAGGACCCTAGCTCCAAGGTTCTCAGGGGTGGCCCAGCCCCAGATCCCTCCTCTGGGTCTTCTCTAAGGCCACAGGCCCTGAGGGCAGCTGTTCCCTTCCACTTCGGGTTGCACACTCCTCTTTCCACAGAGTGGAGATAAGATCTACCACCCCATCTCGGAAAGCCTCCAAAGGCAGATTAATTGGACAGCCCAACACGAGTCGCATCGTTAAAACAACAGCTCGGTTGTAAAGTTAAGTAGCAGAAGGAGGGTAATTGCTCTCCCAGCCAGCGGCCAGCTGAGCCGACAACATCCCTCTGCCTTACCCGTTCCGCCCTTTCCAGGGGAAACAGGAATCTCTTTTCCACTTGGGATCTGGTCCAGTTTCCCGGGGCTCCTGGGTGGGGATGCACCTGGAGCCCCAGTGGAGGAGGTGCCCGGCTCCCATCCCTCAAGCCATCAAGGCTGTAAAAGGGGAACCCTGTGGTCTCTTGGTCTCTTCCCATGAGGAAGAAGCCCTGCTGGGAGCAATAAAAGAAGGGGAACAAGGAATTCCACAACTCTGTCTCTTGCTAACTGTGTGACTTCTGGCAAGTTTCTTAACCTCTCTTGGAGGTTTGTTTCTTCCCCTCTAAGATGGGAATGCTAATAGGACATGTTTCAGTGGTGTGGTTGTGATGATCAAATGAGATAGTGCTTGTAACATGCTTGACACAGTGCCTGGAACATAGTAAGCACTTAATAAATGGCATTTATAGCTGCAGTTTTGATCACTGGGGAGGGAGGGGCCACAGTGTGGGCGAGTTCATATAGCCATCCATTCTCCTCTCTCCCCTGGCAGACCTGCCTCCGGAGGGCGGAGAAGAGGAATCAGGCTGGAGACAGAACCCCACACATCTCTGATCATCACCATTTGAGAACAGGACCCAGGCAAGGTCCCAAATGCAAAAGGGCGGCTGCTTGTGCATCTTGAAGTGGGCTGAGACTGGAAAATGGGAAAGCATGTCCAGGGCACCAGTTATCCCGTCTGTGTGTCTGCCTCCGGAAAGCTGACTTGGGGCGTCCCCTCCCTCTGGGTCACTCACCTTCTCTTTCCCCACATGCTATTTTAAGGCTTGCCCCCCATTCTCTCCTCCAGCAAAATGAGATTCAATTAATTCAATTAAAGCAATTTTGGAAGCAGCTCCTGAAGCCTTTCAATGTGAGATAATTACAAGTAATTTGCTTCTGTGAGGAGGAAAAGGTTACACGGGGTCTGGGGGGGAAGGAGGTAGCCCCCTCCTCACCAAATGCACACAGATCTAGAAAGATTCCACACAGCAATCTTAGCTGCCCTCCCATTGGCCAAATTACTTGCAGGTGGGAAGACGGAGAGCATGGTGGTGGGAGGGGGTGGGAAGACCCTGAGTGACAGGCGGCCCCTCCTCCACCCCCAAATCCTCTGTGAAGGTGGGGGTGGGGAACTGCTTATTTCCCCGACAAAATGTCTGCATCGCCGAGGCCCATGATTACTCAGCTCCCAGCCTCATTTGAGTTTGGATGCCTGGACTTGCCTCTGGGATTGGATCCAGAGTCAATGGAATGCTATCCGGGTAGCAGAGGCCTGTGTAGACGGGGGGCCTTGGGAGATCAAGGACTTCCCCAGAAGTTATAAGAGATGTGGGTAGAGAGTAGGGAAAGCCTGAGAAGGAAAACAGCAACTTCCTGCTTCCAAGAAATTGAGGAGACACCCCTTCTCTCCCCTCCCGCCTCTCCCCTCTCCAGCACCAATGCTTTCTGGTTCTGCCTGGTGTCTAATCTCAGTTCTTTCCATTGTAGTGGTGGCAGATCTCCTCTCAGCTTTCTGTCCTCAGGGGCACTGAAGCCTCTTTTTTCCCCAAAGTATCCTACAGGTGTTCCCGCCCCTACCTCACCTGGAATAACCCTTTCCTTACCAGGCCTCATTTGGCATGGGAGGAGGAAGGAAGGGGGAATATGATGTGAGGGAGGGGACCCAGACCTGGGGGCTGGGAGGCAGGGGCTCCAAGGGTGGAGGTAGCATCAGCCTCCACAAAGACCCTCTCAATCCTGCCCAAAAGGTCTGGGGTCCCCCTTTAACAGGAAGCAAGTAATGTTTAAACAATTGTGGTGGAAAAAAAGAAATCACTGAGCCTAAAGAACCTCTCGCATGCCCTCCCCGCCCAGCTTTCTCCTAGCTATTCTCTCTTTTGGAAGGATTCATTCCTTTGGCTCCCGTTTCTCCCCACTCTGCTCAGTGATCCTTTCTCTGAGATGGGCTTTTGGGCCTGGAGAGTAGGGAAACATTCCATCGGTGAATTCTTGGTGACTTCTGCTCCTCCAGGATGAATAAGCTCAGCGATGGAAAGTGGCTGTCCCTCCATACCTCCACTTCCCCTTGCCTGGCCAGCTCAGACAGGTTACAAAGGAGGAATCCAAGACCCATTCACTTCAAACCTCAACATGCAAAGGCCCTAAACAAATCCTTGTAGACAGGCAGACCCAGGTTCCCAAGCACAGGGAGACCATGTGTGCACATTTGTACAGAAGATGCACACGTGGGCAGGCAGATATATACTACATGCACTGGCAGAGCTGCAGCCGAAAGACACGTATGTACATCTGCATGAAGCATTCCATGGTTGTACATGGACAGACACAGAGAAATGCACTCGTGGCTCACATGTTTGCAGAGAGAAGCACAATTTGGAGGGATGATCCAAGGAGGAGATGCCCAAGGGCTTCCATGAAGGCAGACAGAAGCATGCACAGAAATCTACCGACTAGCTTCTGCTTGTGTGCACGTGCGCATGCGCAGGCATGTATGGTGGGAATGTAGGGGGCAGGTCTCTTTCTCTCTGTCTCTCTCCTTTTGCCCCCTTATCTTTTCCTCTACTGTTCCTGGCTCCTATATTCTAGGAACATTTCAGGGAATGTGTCAGGAGCCAGGCAGAGGCATGTCAGGAAGCTCCGTGCAGTCTGGCTTCCCCAGGATCTGTTGGAGCAAAGACAGTTCTGGTGACCCTAGTGATCAGCTGTAAAGGGAGGCTGAATGGCCATAGAAATTTGATTGTGACTTTCTTGGATTCCTGGGTCCTGCTTCTTTTCCAGTTCTCTAGCAAGAGCAGCTCCTGTCCCCCTTCATGGCAGGTCCCATGGCTCCCAGATATGGCCATAGTGTCTAGCTCTGCCACAGGAACCCAAAGTTCAGCTAAGAAGGGCTTAGGTGGCCCTTCCCTCAGAGGTCTCACTAGTCCCTCTTCTCCCCTGCCCTGGCTCTGACTCCAGCCTCTGGGAGGGGGGAGGGGGCTTGGTATCCACAGGGTGGCAAGAGGTATGGATGGCTCTTGCAGCCAAAAATCTGGATCTGCTACTACTTGCAGAGTAACCTTGAGCAAGTGACATACCCTGTCTGAGATTCAGATAGTTTCTCTTGCTAAGCTCTGTGTGACCACGGGATACTAATCTATATCTGCTTTGTAATGCAGATCCTGTCTCTCTCATCAGATCGAAGTTTCCTCCCCCATCTGACTGGGTGCATTCTGCAGTTTTTTCCAACACCACAGTTCGATGATGCTAAGGTCCTCATCCCTACTGGCATCCTGGGGGACATGTCTGGCCAGCCCAGGAAGGGGAAAGGAGTTGGCCCACGCTTCCTCCAAACATCAAGCTTTCTGATTCAGCTCCTCACAGTGCCAGGCCTTCAGCCTTTCTGGCCCCAAGATGGAGAGATTACTTCATTTCCAGGGGAGGGTGCCGCTCTCTGTGGAATATGTGTGTGGAATAGATTCCTCTCAGCTCCGTGTGAACCACCCCCTTTGAGAGTTCAGTTTAATCATGGGTCAGACTGAAGGAAGGTCCTTTGCTGGCCCAAGGAGAGTCTATCCTGGCCTGTGGCCCCTGCTGTCTAAGCAATCTCCCCTTCAAGCTGATGCAGAACCCCAGGATCTGGGTGACCCCACTTAGATCACGAAGCTCCTTGGGAATCCCCTTCACCCAGAGACCACCCAAAATCACCTTCTCCGTCCTGTTTTGCACATCAGCCTGACCCGTCAGGACTTGCACGCCTCCTTCAGACTGGGGGTTGCTGGAGAGCAGGACACCCGCTTGCCCTCTCAGACTAGGGGCGCCCTCTCAGCTTGGCTAGGTGGCTCCTTCCTCTGCCAGCTCAACCCTCCCCACCCCTGATGTTCCCACTCTCTTTGGAGGGCAGAGGAGAGAGAGGGGATGGGGACCTGTGGTCCTCACTCAGATCCTTCCCCTCCCACTGCCCACCAGGCCTGTGCAGGGCCACTAGACCTCTCCTGCCCGCTGGACTTGGGAGCTGCTTTCTCTGTCCCTGCAAGCTAGGGCCTGCCACAAACTCCTCCTCCTAGCCCTGGAGCCGCCAGGAATTCTTTGCTCCAACAGATCCTGGGGGAGCCAGACTGCACCGAGCTTCCTGACATGCCTCTGCCCGGCTCCTGTCACATTCCCTGAGCCCAGGGCGATCAGCTGGATACACTGATACGGGCTTCTTCCACCCTTGTGACCCCAAGTCTTTACCCGACCTCCTCAAAGCCCTCTCCCCCACTCCCTCTCCAAACCCTGAGTTCTGAGTTGAGACTCATCTCTGGCTTATCAGTTCCTCCCAATCCCAGCCCTTTGGCAACCCCTCCTGAAAAATAAGAAAAACCCCTTTGCCCCCTTGAAAAATAAAATTTGCAGCTACTCAGAAGGCTGAGGCAGAAGAGTCTCAAGTTCAAGGCCAGCCTGGGTAACTTAAAGAGACCCAGCCTCAAAATAAAATTTAAAAAAGAGTACTGGGGGGGGGGACTGGGGCTGGGGCTCAAGCGGTAGCGCGCTCGCCTGGCATGCGTGCTGCCCAAGTTCCATCCTCAGCACCACATACCAACAAAGATGTTGTGTCTGCCGAAAACTAAAAAATAAATGTTAAACTCTCTCTCCCTCACCCCCTCCTTAATTTTTTTTTAAAAAAGGTACTGGGGATACAGCTCAGTGAGTGAGGACCCCTGATTTCAAATCCTAGTATGGCTAGAAGAAGGAGGAGAAGAAAAAAAAAAAGAGGAGGAAAGGAAGAAAGTCTGACTCTGGGATGCAGGTACTCAGCTGAGAGGTCTTGGGCTGGTCATTTTACCTCTCTAGGTATTTATTTCCTCACCTCTGCAGTAGGGATAATGATCAAAATGATGCCTCCAAAAATTTGGAGGAGGGATGGGGTTGTAGCTCAGGGGTAGAGCACTTGCCTAGCTTGGGCAAGAACTTGGGTACCATCCCCAGCTCCGTGGGTGGGGTAGGGGGAAATAAAATTAAATAAATAAAAATGCTACAATACAGTAAGGATTCAGCAAGAATTATTGGTTACATCTCCAACTACTGAGCTAAAAAATTTTCTCTGTTCATGTGGGACCCTCCCATGTACCCCTTCTCCTGTTATCCTCTTCCTCTGTTATGCTTGATTTTTTAAAACTTGCTACTAGAGATTGAACCCAGGAACACTTTAGCACTGGGCAATTTAGTGAGACTCTGCCTCAAAATAAAACTTAAAAAAGTGTGTTGGGAGCTGGATGCGGTGCCGCACACCTGTATACCTGTAATCCCAGCAGCTCAGGTGGCTGAGGCAGGAGGATGGCGAGTTCAAAGCGAGCCTCAGCAAAAGCGAGGTGCTAAGCAACTCAATGAGACCCTGTCTCTAAATAAAATATAAAATAGGCCTGGGGATGTGGCTCAGGGGTCACCTGAGTGACCCTGAGTTCAATCCCTGTACCAAAAAAAAAAAAAAAAAAACTAAAACAAATCCCAGTATGGCTAGAAGGAGGAGAAGGAAAAGGAAAAATAATAATTATTGTTATAATTTATTTTGAGACAAGGTCTTGCTAAGTTGCCCAGCCTGGCCTTGAACTTGTGATCCTTCTGTCTCAGCCTCCCAAGTAGCTGGATTACAGGGATTACAAATGTATGCCACTGCACCTGGTTTTCTCTGCTTGGGAGAATCTTTTGGGCTGGGGGCTACTTGTGAGCAGAGCCCTGGTGTTGGCTGTCTCCCCTGGACACCAGCAGTGTGGGTGGTAGGCTAGACAGAAGCTGTTTTGTGATGAGGGGAGGAAGTTGTACAGGCGGTAGTTAAGGGTGAGAGGAGTCTGACTGAACTTTCAGGACAGCCCCCTCCACACCCCAGGTAGAAAGACACCCTAAGAGATGCCTGCCTGGTCACAGCTAAGGGAGCAGCAGACAAAGCTCTTAACTTCTTTATCCATGACCCAGAATCCCTCCAACTAGTAAAAATGCAGAGACAAAATCGTTTCTTTTTACTACTATTGATTGGATAGTGAGAAAACTCAAGAGACTCTGGGGGATGGGGGGTGGGGGAAGAAAAAGAAAAAAGACTCCCAGAATTAATAGAATTTTGGTATGGTGGCTGGATACCAATAAATACAAGATACCTGTAACTGTTCTCTAGTGTAGCAATAAGGAAAAATGTTCCTCTTGTCATGCAAATAATAAACAATAAAATACTGGAAGCATAGAGATGTGAAGAGTAGCTTTTTAGCTCCTCAGTAACTGAAATGTATTAACCTCCACCGTGATCCCTTCTGCTGGTGCTAAGCCCGTGGCTCTGTCCTAGAGGACCGTCCTTCCATTATACCTGAAGCATGGTAGACTTACGTTGGAATCAAGAAAGCGTTTCCCAGTAGAGGGGGGAATTCTATAGGAGACCTCTCCACAGAGGAGGAAGGGTCAACTCTGGACTATTGAGGGTGCTAGAACTCCCCCAGACCACATGAGGAGCATCTTAACTGCCCATAGTTAACTTAATGCCAAACTGGTAGTAGAATTTGTTAAATCAGCATCACCATGCCTAGCCCTTTATGTGTGTTATCTTATTTACTATCCTCAGCAGCCCTATAAGATTATGATTAGCTATAGGATTAGCTTAATATGATTATATGATTAGCTTAATTTTATAGGTGAAAGAAAGTAAAGCTCAGAGAGGGCAGGTGATTGACCTTAGGTTACACAGCCTCAGTTATCTCACCTGACCTTGCCAGGAAATTGTGAGAATTAAATGAGATAGTGTCTAGGAAAGCTACCGGCATAGGACCTGGCACACAGTAGGTCTTCAGTTGGCACCTTTCCTGCCCAGATCTTGGGAGGAGCTGTCTGCTCCAGGGAGCAACTTTCCTCTCTCTCTTTCCCAGCCTGCCGCCTGCTCCCTTTAGGCCTCTGCCTTCTGCTCTGCAACCCCTTCAGCCCTGGGCTGAGGACATGTCATCCTCCCCTTCCCTACTGGGGATTCCTGAGCTCAGGGCAGGCCTGACTGGCCCCAGGGGTGGGTGTGGGACAATGCCACACGCATTGCATGACGTGGCCAGGCGCCCTCGGTGCTCAGGGAAGGGCACACGGCTGCTGCAGTTTGCCAGGTGCGAGGTGAACTGCCTGGGGTGGGGGGCGCCCCCTCCCCCGCTGCACTAATCCTCCAGGGCGGGGCGCTGCTCCTGGCTTACTCAGCACACACTTCCAATCCTGCTCTGCTCGCCCCAGGAGATAACTGAGGTATTTGGGCCTCGGGGCCACATCCCCTCCCTCCCCCTCCCAGGTTTGTCTCCTTCCAGGGTACCTGTCCTGGCTGCCCTGGGCCTTTCAGGCCTCTCTGACTCCCCACCTTGGGCAGAGAGCAGCCATCAGACTCCAGACTCTTCCTTAGAATTCTCTTGGGGCTTCACACACTGATTCTATAGACTCTTCCACCCCTTGGGAGCCTTCTAGACTCATCCCTGAGCCAGGCATTGAAGAAAAGCAATGCTGTCAGTGGGGACAGTCCAGATGGGGCCTGGGATAGTCAGAGGAGCCTCACGCTCAGAGCACAGCCTCTCATCTGCTGTGTGACCCTGGGCAAGTCACACAGTCTTCCTGGTCCTGCTTCCTGATGGTTAGAGGACATGATGCCTAGGGCCAGTGCAATCACGGTCAGCTCCTGCAGGAACAGTGACTGGGTGCCGGGCTTTCCTTTTGCCATCTTGTTTGACCCCCAGTGGCCTAGAGAGGACCAGTCACCTTTCCCCTCAGCCTCACAGCTCGCTATCATTTCCTTCATGTATCCGTTGTTCCCAAGCAGGCTGACTGCTAGACACTCAGCACACACACGTCCCTACCCTCGGTTCTGATGAGTTCCTAGTTGAGATTCTATCCTGGCTCTGCCCCAGAGACCTTGGCCACTTGCATCCAGCCCAGCAACCCCCCATCCAGGGTAAACAAAAATACCCGGTGAGGCCCACAGCTGTGCTGGGAACCGGGGACTGAGCATTGAGGCGGACGCCCCTCACCCTGCCTGAACAGAGCTTGCAGGGAGGCCTGGAAAGAGTCATTGACTTGGTGGTGACAAGCATTGCCCAAATGAGAAAGGAGAAAGCTGGGCTGGGGACCCAGGTGGGAGTTTCGGGATGGTTTCCCTGAGGACGGGATCTCAAGACTTCCTGGGGAGGGGCACGCTGGCCCCTTGAGCCTCCTGACTTCCTGGCCCCAGCCTCCTTCTGCAGGCCTCCCCCCACCGTGCCCCTCCAGGACCCATCAACCTGGTCCTCCTGCCCCCTTCCCTGGGGCCCAGGAAACTCATCTCCAAGCACTTTTTAGCTTCTAAGTCTCCCAGTCGCAGGCTGCTGGGTGGTTGGTAAACAGCTTATTAAGGTGATTAACGCTGCAATTAAAGCTGGAAAAACAGAGGCCGGGGTGCTGGCTGAAGGTCTCTCCTTCCCCTCCCGGCCCTCTCCCCTTCCTCTCCGTCCCCTCCGGGCTGCGTTGATGCAACTCTGCTGACTCAGCCAACAGGGCTCTCACCTCAGGGTACCTGGAGCCCAGGCTGGGAGGTCGGGCAGCGGGGCCTTGCTCGGTGCCCAGGACCCCCTCCCTGTCTTCCTCCTATGATCCCAGTCTCTGGTGGCTCTGCCGGAGAAGGGAGTAAGTGGCAGTGGCGGTAAGGTCCCAGAGGATGGTGTACAGAGGCTGAATTGGGTGGGGTCTCAGCGACAGGGTGAGAGACCCTCCTCGTCCACCCCCCCAGGACAGGAGAGCAGGAGGAGTCTCCTCCCAAAAGACAAGGAGCTTGCTTTCCCAAGCTCAAGGTGTAGGGCAGCTCCTGGCCCACCTGAGGGGCTGAGAGCTGCCAGACCACCATCTTCTGTGACCCAAGATCCAGGAAAGGGTCCAGGGACCCCAGGCTCAGCACCTCCCAGCCTTCAGCGCTGCCCCATGAAGACCACGGGCTGCTGCTTTCAGACTCCCCCTCAAGGCTCCTTCCTCTTACCCCACTCCCTCTTGAAAAGGAAGCCACTCTGCAGGGAGGGTCCCCAGGGAGCATGTCCCCCAGACCCCTACATGTGCCTGGCATGTTTCCATCTTCTTTCAAGACATAATTCAAATGCTACCTCTTCCATGAAGCCCTTTCGGGCTTCCTTCCCACCTGCTACCAGTTGCCTCTGCCCTTTCCTCTGACAGTCTGGTCTAACCCTCCCTGACCCTATCTGCTCTGCCCAGCAGTAGAATCCTCCAGACCAAGTCTGTTTCTGGCCCTGAAGCTCCTAGCACAGGGTCTGTGCTCCGCTTCCCCAGGCTTTGGCCATCTGTGCCTGGCATATAGCAGGTGCTCAATAAACATTGTTTGACTTTTTCCTTTTCGAGTGCACCTAGAGATGGTGGACCAATCAATCAATGTGACAAGTGCTGCCAGGGGCTGCTTCTAAACTGGGAGTGTGGAGGGTTGGATCATCTGGTCAACGGCCACTTCCATGAACTGAGCAGTACTCACCAAGTGCTGGGTATCCTGTTAAGCATTTTACTCAGATTATCCCACTTAAACCTCTCACCAACCCTGCTCGGTAGGTAGCATCATCCTTGCATTACAGGAAAGGAAGGTAAGTTTAGAAAGGTGAAGTGACTTGCCCAAGGTCACAGAGCCAGCAAAGTAGGGGAAGGCAGGATTCGAATCCAGGTCAGTTGACTCTGTGTGCACATTCCTGACCACAGCATTAAGCTTTTCTTAGGACCTGCCCAGGGGAAGAAGCCCAGGCCCTCTTGCACTAATTCTCCTCCCAAGGAAGAATCCAGGGAGGAGGGCTGGTGGGGGGGGAGGGTGATACAGTGGGTACAGCTGCAGTCTCCAGCTCTTTGACACTCTGTCCCAAGGCGTCATAGTAAAGAGTTGCAGAAAATCAGCATTCTCTGTCCAGACCTGGATTCAAAACCCAACCTTGGCAATATCTGTTGTATTTCTTCTGTGACCTTGGCAGACACTGAACTTCTCTAGTTCTAGGTCCTCCCTCCCTCCCTCCCTTCCTTCCTTCCTTCCTTCCTTCCTTCCTTCCTTCCTTCCTTCCTTCCTTCCCTCTTTCCTCCTTGAGGATGGAACCAGGACCTCTTTGCCTGCTACACACCTCTACCACCGTAGCCTCAGTTTTCTCATCTGAAAACTCACCTGCCAAGCTATGTGAGGGTCACATGCCAAGCGCCTGGCACAGAGTAGAAGTTTAGCAAATGTCAGCTGTTGCTAAGACTTGGACAACGGTGGCCCTCAGGGCAGACTGGGGTTCCCTAGCTCAGTAGCCCATGGGCACACTGCTGGCCCCCTCCAAGCCCCGCCCCCCACCCCAGCTCCCACCAGGTCGGGTGAAGAGGGCACCTGACTGCTGTGGAGGTGAGGAAGAGGAAGGGGAGGTCCGGGGTGGGGCTGACCCCCACAGGAGGTCACCTGGGCAGTTAATCCAGCCTGACGGAGCGGGGATGAGCAGGGAGGAATTAGGGAGCTTACAACATCCTTTCATCCCGAGGCTGCCCGCCCGCCCAGCCTCCCTCCTTCCTTCCTCTCTTTCTGCCCTTTTTCCCCCTCTCCCTCCCTTGCTGGCAGCCCAGCCCTAATAAAATGCAGTGTCTCCAGCGAGTCTGCCCGGCTGCCGCCTCGCTGCTCCTGCCTGCACGCAGCCCTCAAACCAAACTGCTCGGCTCGCCCCGCCTGGCAGCTGCCACCTTAACCCTTGCCAGCCCGCTGGCGTCTGTGGGCTGAGGCCTCTCCCTTCCGCCTCCCTCGGGCGTCAGGGGAGGAGAGGGCCTGCTTCCAAGAGGGAGAGGGATGGAGTAGGCGCTGAGGTCCCCCAGCTCTGGAGGCCTGCCAGAGAACCCAGCCCTGTGGGGCTGTGACAGTCAGCCAAGTCCCCTCCGTAAGCCTGGGACCCACTCCTTCTGCCTTCTCATCCTTATTCTGCTTTGTACCTTACAAGATCCCCAGAGGCCAACAGGGTGGGGATTGTTATCCCCATTTGACAGATGAGGACACTGAGGGCCTGCCTGGGAGTGCCAGGCTGAGCTGAGTGGTGTTGCCCATTTTCTAAACAAGACTCTTTCCATTACAGGGAGCCGCCTCTGCCTTGGTGCTCCTGTGCGTGCACGCGTGTGTGTGTGTGTGTGTGTCTGACGTCGGGGTGACCTGAGTGTTTGTGCACCGGTGTGCTCTGGGGTGCCTAGATCTCTCGGGGTGTACGGCTTTGGATTTGCTATGTTCGTGTGATGCTAATGTGTCTCAAGTGTGTTTGTGTCTATGGCGGTGCCTGCAGATGAGCCATTGGCCTCATGTGGGAGTGCATGCAAGTGTGACAAACACAGAGATGTCACCGTGTGTCCTGGTATGTGTGTTTGTGTATCAGACAGTGAAGCAGGTCGGCAGCACGTGTGTGTGTGTGTGTGTGTGTGTGTGTGTGTGTTCATACTGTCCCCCTCTGCCCAGATGTGGCACTCACACACTCCTCCATTCATTCCTGCCACCCTGGCTCTCATCTCCAAAGCCTCCACCAATTGGGGTCTGGAAGAGGAGGGTGGCAGCAGCCCTGGCCCGGGCAGTCAGCAGCAGCGATTCTGACTGCAGCCTGAGGCCTCCCCAAGAAGGTCAACACAGTGGACAGGGACCCTGCCAGCTGTGGGAGCAGTGGTGTTCCCCCTGCCTGAAGCCCCACCCTCACCCAAGCTGGGAGGGACAGACAGGAGGCGAGGGGCTGGGAGCGCCTGGGCGTGGAGGCAGGGGGTTTACACGCGTGTGCAAGCATGTCTGCGTGGTGTGAGCTCAAGATCAAAGAGCAGCCCCGAGGTGACCTGGCAGCAGCGGCAGTGGTGGCGGAGGGCAGCTGGCTGACAGGGAACGCCAAGCCACCAGGCAGAGTGGAGTCAGGGAGACCGCAGCTGGCAGCCTCCTCCCTGACCTATCCAGACTGGGGGCCGACACCAGGTTAGGAGCACCTGCCACCTGGGGCCCGGCCTGGCCCAGCTCTCTAGCAGGGGTTCCCCATGGGCCATGTCCCCCAGGAGCCTCTTAGCTCCCAGGTTCCTTCCCATCAGACCCTTTCCCCAACTCCCAGGCCTCCCCACAGGAGCTGCCTGCTTCCAGCCTCCATTCAAAGAGTGCAGTGGTCATTTTCTTCTTTTTTATTAACATTATATATAAAGATGGGTCCAGTAAGAAAGCAGAAATGAGAAGGCTGGGGGGTGGGGTGGGAGCTGGCTTCAATCCTATGCCCCTGGGGTGGGACTCGGAGACCCCCCATGTCTCTCCTCACTCCTGACCTCCCACAAAACCCCAATCCAGCCGGAGCCCACATCCCTCTTTCTCTCAGCTTGGAACACAGGGAGGTTGGAGAAGGCCACATAAATAGGAAACCACAGTGGGAGGGGGCCGCTTTTCTCCCTCGCTCTTAAAAAAAAATACATACTATATATAAAGCTACAGTCTTTTACCTCTCCGTTTCCTCCATGTTTTACCACATCAGGGGTATAAGAAAGTTAGCTTTGGGGGGCGCCTGGGCTGGGGAGGGGTAGTGCCACCAGCCTTCCAGGGACCCAGTGGCCCTGCCAGCCCTCCCCACTAAGGCACTGAGTATCCCCCTTCCCTTCCTGTCTCCCACATACCTCACCCTGCACTCTCCAGCTCAGTGGGAGCAATCTGTTTCCAAGGCCACCGGAAAGGGGGTGTCTGGGGGCTTGTCTTGCCTGGTATGTCTCCTTGGAGATTTGGAGTTTGGCACCCAAACTGCCAACTTACTGGAGAAGAGGTGAGGTGGGACGGAGGCAGACAGTAGCTGCCCACCCGAGGGGAGACCTGGTCCTATCTGTTAACAATGCCCTTTGTTTTCCTATTTTTCAACAGCTTTTAAAATCGAAGTTGTGCAAAGTCCTGTACACGGAAGAAGAAATGGGTCCTTAGGGAAAACAGGGGAGACCCCCCCATTCCCAACACTGGAGTGGGGAGATGGCTCCTTTCATGCTTCCCCTGAAAGCCCCAGATATTCAGATTCCCTCACTTGGGGGGGTTTCTTTGGTTTAACCCTCAAATCCTAACCGAGGGCTAGAAGTGCAGGGTGGGGGGCTAGGTCAGGTCCCCATCCTGAGGCCCAGTCCTGATGTCCAATGTCTTTTTTGGCAGAAAGGCCTTGCAGGAGAGGGAGGGCCCAGGTTGCTGAGGAGAAACCAGGTCTGGCAGGGGTTAGGATCCATGACACCTGGTCTCCCAGCTCCTCCACGCCCAAGGTCTCCAGTCTGGGGAACAAGTACTATTACGTCTTAGAAGGTGGCGGTGATTAGCCATTTAGAGCCAATCCAGGCTCCAGGAGCAGAAGGGGAACCACAGTCCCTCCAGGGGCGGCATGCCCCAATATCTGCAGGGGTATCCCAGTTCTAAGCAGGAGAGGGAAGTTCAGGGGACATCCTTGGTCCATGCAAATTTCACTGGAAGTTCTTGTTTCCTGGAAGAAGGGGCGGGGGAAACAGGGGCTTTGCCCCTAGCTCCTCCATGATTCCTGAGTGTCGGCTAGGACGGAGGCACCTTCTGCCTGGTCCCGGGGGTCCTTCGGTGGGGGTGCAAGCCAGATGGGTGTTCAGTACACAGCCCCAGGGTTGGGCGGGGGCCCGGGGGAAGCATGGTGCAGGGTGGCTGGCTGAGGCGGCTGCTGCTGTAAGTGGGGTCCACTCAGGTTCTGTGCATGGTACCAGGAGTTGGTAGGGTCGTCCAGGTAGCTGGGGGAGGCACTGTATGGGAGCGGTGGGGGTAGCTGACTGCGGGCAGTGGCTGGAGCTGAGTGGGAAGAGGTGTCCCAGAGGGCTGGTGATGGCGGTGAGTTGCAGGCCATGGAATCGCTGTTGTTGGGACTGTGCTCGAGGGGCACCTCCCCATTCTTGTAGAGCTTCTTGAACTTGGATCGACGGTTCTGGAACCAGATTTTCACCTGGGCAGGACAAGAAAGGGGTAGCTAGTTAGCCTCGCAGAATGCCATAGGAAAACCCCACAGAGAACCCAACCCAGAGAAGGTGAGGCTAGTACCTAAGAAAATCAGGTGAAACCCATCATCCTCAGAATCCAATATCTTTTTTTTTTCCCCCCAATCTGTGATAAAATTGTGGCCAGGAACTTTTGACTGCCTGGCCCAGGTTCTATTCTGCCATTAAGTGTGACCTTGGGCAAGTTGCTTAACCTCTCTGGTCTCACCTTCCTCTGCAAAATGGGAGCGACAGCACAATTTCCTACCTCATAGGATCATTATGAGGCTCAAATAAGTTAGGACATATGAACATTTAGAGCAGCCTGGTATATAGTAAGCACTCAATAAAAGGAAGCCCGAGGGGGACATGGGCAGTCCTCCTTGTTTCCTGGAAGAAGGGGCAAGGGAAACAGGGGCTTTGCCCCTAGCTCCACCATAATTGCTGAGCGTCAGCTAGGACAGAGGCACCTTCTGCCTGGTCCTTCTGTGGGGGGTGCAAGCCAGATACGTGTTCAGTTTGTGGCATTTCATTCACCTTAGATGCCCATAAACAAAGGTGCCCAGATACATAGAGACAAACATACACCCACACATGCATTTCTATACTCACACACACCAGCCAGACTATAAAGCTACACACATTCATAGATACACCCAGATAAACACTCCACAGCATGAGCAGCCACATTCACATATCCAGGCTTGAAGTTATTTGGGTTCAGGCTGGGTAGTGGGGGGACCTGGGAACTCAGGAGCAGGTGAGCCATGATTCCCCAAATTTCCCTTGGGGTATCTCCCCCTCCCCCTGCTGCTCCCCACCCCATGACTGGTACAAACAATGAATCAGCTTCTCTACTGGGTGACCCAGATTCCCGGGGAACCAGGCCCCACGCAGCCAGCCACAACCAAGGCCCGCCTGTCAACACCTGTAGGGAGCCTGGTGTCTGCCACTCCTCCCCTGAGCAGTGACAGGCTGCTGGGGACTTTAGGGACACACTGAAGATGGCGGTGGGGCTTCCACTTTCCAGTCTCCATCTGCCTTTGGTCAGGAACCTCTCCTCTTGACCCCTGGCAGATGCAGGGTAGAGAATTTGGTTGCTGGGCAGGAATGTGGGGTTTTGATAAAAGCATGCATTTTGGTATTGCTCACTGGTGTGCAGTCACATACTTGTCTTCCATTTTTGTATGCAATGACATTCTTGAAGGATCACGCTCCTCATGTGAGCATTCCCATGTTTGTGCAGACCCTGACACGTGTGCAAACATATACCCTGTACGCATGCACGCCCGCACCCTTTGGTGCAGCCGCCTAGTATGGAGGAAAAACACAACGTGGACTCCTAAGACTTGACCAGCAATGCTGGGGACCTTGGGAACTATGGATTCTGGGGTGCACTCATCTCTTTCTGGGATATACACATTTGCACAGGTTCACAACTATTCACATTTACACAGCATGTGCTAACGCCCAACATTGCAACAAAAGTTGAAACTTGGGAGTCCCTCGTCCCAACAGCAAGGGTTTCCCCCGAGCATGCAGAGAGCTCTTATTTGTTAGCCAAGCTGGGGGGGGGGGGGCTCGGGAATCCTGGGATCCCGCATGCTGCCCCGTCCAGAGACCCTGGATCTCCCAGTACCTACCTGTGTCTGCGTGAGGCCCAGCTGCGCGGCCAGTTCTGCGCGCTCGGGCAGCGCCAGGTACTGGGCCTTCTGGAAGCGACGCTGCAGAGCGGCCAGTTGGTAGCTGGAGTAGATGGTGCGCGGCTTTCGGACCTTCTTGGGCTTCCCGTTCACCATGCGCACCTCGGCTTCGGGCTCCTCTTTCACCGACACTGCAGGAAACGCACCGGGTTGGGGACGGTTGAGCTTTGGCCTGAGACCCTAGCGTGCTCCAGAGCCCCGCGGGTCGCCGTTCCCTCTGGCCCACCGACTCGTCCCAGGATTTCCGGGAGGTGCGCTCTGCCGCCCGCGCCGGGGGAGGGAACCTCGGCGACGGAGCCGGACCGGCGGCCGCCCACGACGCGGCGCTCCCAGCTCCGCGCCTGGCCCCGGGAGCCCAGCCCCGACGATAGCAACCGCCTGGGCGAGGACCGCCGCGGCTTCGCTCCCGAAGCCCTCCCAGTTCGCCTCCCAGCCTCCAGGATCCTGCCGCCCGTCTGCTGGCCGCCCCCTTCAGTCCCACCTGGCCGACGGCTGCTCCTCGCTTTTTTCCGTACTCCCACCCCGTTTTGATCTTCTATTTTAGAATAGTTTTAGGTTTTCCAAAAAGTTGCAAAAATAATGCACTTCCTTCTTTCCTTTCCCTCTTTCCTTTTTCTTTTCATTCCTTCTTTACTTTCTCCCTCTCGTCCTTTCCACTGTTCTTTCTTCTGTCCTTTCGCTCTTTCTTTCCACATTTCCTTCTTGCTGTCTCCACCTTTTTCACCTTCTCTGCTTCTCCGTCTCTATTTCCCCTAATTCCTGTCGTCTTTTGCCAGGAGCCTCCCACTACTCCTGGTCACCCCAGCCCACGACCAAAGAAGGGTCCCTGGAGTCAGTCCCTGCTGCCTAGCCTCAAGTCCTCGACGACCTGAGGGAGGGCCGCCTGTTGAAGTGTCCCCGAAATCACCTCGATTCAGAGTTTCCCTGACAAGCCAGAGCTCCTTGTTCTCCCAGCTCACCCGGATCCTCACCCGAGACTGCGACACAGCGGCGCATAGCAGGCTCCGCGTCTCTAACGCTCAGTCTCGGCACTGAGGGTCGTCTGCCCCTCTGGGGGTCATCTAGCCCACCTCCTCTGACTCCAGGCAGTGCAATTTTTACCCTCCAGGTCTAGATTTAAACTTCCATTCCCCCGCATTTGTCTCCCGCGGGAACCTTCTAGGGTCTCCGACCCTCCCGGCGATCCCCTAGTCCTCACCTGGGTCCTGGGCAGGCAGCGGCTGCTCCCGGTACGGTCCGTATTGCCGGTAGGAGGTTCCATAGGTATATTCCGACTTGGGCGAGTAAGCGCCAGTGCCCGCGAGCCCATTGAGATTGAACTGGTGGTGGTAAGTGTAGGGGTTCACGGTCTGGCCGTAAGGCTGGCCTGAGTAGTAGTCGTGCTGGGGAGCGCTGTAGTAGCCCAGGTCCGTGACGGAAGACTCGGGCAGGGTGGGCGAGTCCTTGGAGCCCGCATGGCAGCTAAGCGAGCTGGAGATATCTGTGAGGATGCTGCTGAGTTTGCGATCGAAGGAGCCACTCATGCTGGCGGGCGCCGCACCTCCCCCGGGCTGGCCTCCGCCGAGGAGCGCCGAAGTGGAGAGGAGCTCTGGGAAGTCGGAGGAGACCAGGCTGGGTGTGTGTGTGTCCACAAGGCGAGGGGAGGGCCGGGTCGCGTCTCGGGGGGAGGGGGTGGCCGAGGGGCGCTCAGACCATCGCCAGTCAGTCGGGCTTTCTCTGCGCGCCTCTCTTCGCGTCCCAAGCCAGAGTCAAATGCTGCCAGCTCCGCCCGGCCAGCCGGTTATAGACTCAATGTTGGAGTCGCAGAGGGAGGCTCCTGCGCGCTGATTGGCTGCAAGTCTTGCCTTGGAGGCAAAACACGCTCTCGCTCTCTTGCTCGCCCCCCCCCCATTCTTTGTTGTTACCCAAAACGCAGGCGCGCGCGCGCACACATACACACACACACACACACACAAACACACACACACAGTTGCTCCTTCTATCTTCTTAGTCCAGATAAACTCTGGGGAAGGGGTGACTTTGCAGAGCCCCCAGTATCCTTCATCTGTTTTCTAGGCTGGAGGTGGGCTTAGGTGCAATGGGGAAGGAGGGGAATTTAACCATTGGGTGTTTGTGGAAGGAGGTGGTCCAAGATGATCCTGTGTGTGTGTGTGTGTGTGTGTGTGTGTGTGTTCGCGCGCGCGCGCGCGCGTGCTCGTGCTATGCAAGTGTCAGTTGATGAAGTGATAAGGACTCAAGGTCCATGAAAATGTTTTAATCTCTCTTAAGATCAGAAGGAAAAAAGATTACTTCTTTTGGGTTAAAAAGATGTTTGATTATATTCGTATGTTATCTTTATAGCCATTCAGTCATAAAATGTAATTTTAAAAAATGTATGGAAGAAGGGACCCACCTTGCAAAAGCACCTTGAGCCTACAAAAGTAATCATTTGGCTTTGGGAGGATCCTACAGGGGCAAGGCTATGTGAATTTAGGGGCTGATGGGGAGGATGGGGGTTATGCTAGAGCTATCTCCCAAACTACCTGTGCACAATTTCAGGGATAGCACAGGTTGAATGGAAGGAGAAAGGGACCTGGTGTCCCCATATGGTTAGTAAGGACACAGGCTGACTCTCTGTGTGCTTCAGGAAGTCTAGGGACAGATTTTGTGCAGTATGGGATAGCAGTGAGGAGTGTAGGCATTTTTAGGGTTCAAATGTATGGGACAGGAGTGCTTGGGGGTGTGTTCCACAGTGTACAGGGATGTTCAGAGAATGCAGGCGTGTATGTGAGAGAGATTGGCAGTGTGTGGGGGGGGTAGGGGTGGGGGTAGGGGCATGGGAAAGGAGAATGAGCTGCCATGCAGATGTGTATAGACTTCTCAGTACCTTCCCAGTCCCCAATAGGGGAAGTCATGATGCTACATTGATCTCTTTTGCACCATGGAGTTCCGGATGAAGGGTTCCCTACCTGAGGATCCCCAGAGCCTGGTCCTCTTTGGTCTACAAAGCCCAGTTCCTAGGTCATCCTAGCTGTTCCAGACACCTAGCCCATTTATTCATTCCACCCCTACTTCTGACCCCCACCTTTCTTTGGAGGGAGGAAGACCTTCTACCAATCTCACTTCTTTTCCTGCCCACTTCTTCCCCATGCCATGTCTATGTCCTGCACTCTCCTGGCCAACGCGTGTGAGCGAGGACACGCGGTGCCAGCGCGCCACCTCGTGGTTACATCTGGGCTTGGCGCCTCCCCAAGTCCGGTGTCTATCCCAGCACGCGGGAGGGGTCTCTTGCGTAGACGGAGAAGTGTGCAGAGCCCCTGTGCCCCTTTCCAAGGCCAGAGGCCCCGGCATTCTGCTGAGGCTGGAAGAACTTTGAGAGCTGCTGTTGGCGGAGACAGAGGGTCGCGGTCCCAGGAGCAGGAGCGAGTGCCTTCCTGGCCTGGGCCGCCCCGGAGGCCGCCCTCCGCGTGGGAAAGGTGGGGGCGGGGGCGGGCGCGGGGAGCGCTATCTGTCTGTCTATCTGCGCGTCCCCCCAGCGCCTATCGCCAGCCGCTCTGAGCCCGTGGCGGGGCGAGTTGCCACCCGCTCTGGATGCCCTCTGTTCTGGTGCCAAGAGGGAGCCCAGAGAGCCTGCGGCGTTCGGGGCAGGAAGGGCACTGGGCGGGCGGGCTCCCCTCTGAGGGAGGATGGGAGCGGGAGAGGCAGCCAGGGCCTGCTTGGAGCCCCCAACTCCCCACAGGGAAGGGACAGCGTCGGGAAAGCCGTGTCTCAGGTTCATTTCATTCATTCAACTGAGAGCAGAAAGAACAGGTGACTCAGAAGCCTCATGCTTTCTGCCTCCGACCCCACCCAACCCGTGGCTCCCCAGTAGTCAATGAGCTCAGCCCTGGAAATCTGGAAGCCTGAAGGTGGTGGTGGTGGTGGGTCGCATGAGGATAATTTCTAAATTCTGGTGTTTATTTTTATTTTTATTTTTTTGAACTGGGGATTGAACCCAGGGGCAGTTTACCACTGAGCCACATCCTTAGCCTCCTCCTGTTTTTAATTTTTTTTTTTAACTTTGAGACAGTTCTCCCAAAGCAGCTTAAGGCCTCACTGATTTGCTGAAGTTGGCCTCAAACTTGCAATCCTCCTGCCTCGATCTCCAGAGTCTCCAGAATTACAGGTATGCCCAGCCCATTCAGGAAATTCTAAGAGTTCTAGAAAGGGACTGAAACTGCAACATTAGGGACTTGAAGGAACAATTATTTGGTAAAGTCATGCTGACATCTTGTCCCCCATTGCACTGCATGCCAGGGACTGCTGTTCCTGTTCTCTGCTGCCTTCCAGATCCCTAAGACAGTGCTCAGTAGATATTTGTTGAGTGTCTAAATGAGAATCTCTGACACCAAAGAGGGACTGAACCATCTTGGTGCTGCTCTGGCAAACCCCTGGCTGAGGCTGAGCCATGTCTGTAGGAGGCATGGGCCAGGCAGAAGACTCCAGGGCCAAAAGAGGAGCGACTTCCTAAATGGGGCATCCTGAGTGGCCTACTGAGGGACCAACCGGAATGGAACCACCAACAGCTGGGTGGGAGAGGTAACTGAAGGATGCAGTGGGACCAGTGCCACCCACTGGACCTCACCTGGGCTAACAAGATGAGCAAGTGTTGGCTGGAGGCCTGCCCTGGGTGGAAGGGTGAAGCAGGGCAGCCAGTGCCTCTGGGAGGCTGGTGGGAGGGAAAGAGGGCAGCACTGGCTGATGTCCAAAACAAGGTCCACTGCCCACCCTGGCTTTGGCACGGAGAAAGGTACCTGTTGAAGCAAGCTGGTCCCTGGAGCCCAGGTATCATGCAGCCTAGGAACCACCACAGGAACTGGGCTGGCTCTGTCTGAGGGGAGGAACTCAAAGGAGGAACCAAGCCCAAGGTGAACAGGCCAGGCCTTGCTATCTCCCTTGCCCGGGGAGCTGGCGCCATCTAGTGGTCATCATGAGGCAGTGTCCAGCTCCACTGGGCAGACCCGAAGTGGGCCACCTGCAGGGGACAAGGCCATCCCTCACAGAAGGAATGTTATCTATTTACTTATTCAGTTCCATCTCACCATCAATACCCCCGGCTTCCCTTACCCCTTCTGACTGCCCATCTTTGTCCAGCCAGTGTTCCTTCCCTGGAGTTTCTCGTTTGTAAATAAAAAAGTGGATTGTTTGATGGCCTTTGAAGTCCCTTCTAGCTTTAATATTCTCTGATTCTAAATGCTAGGACTTTCCTGTAGCTTAAGGGTGACCTCCCCACTTTCTTCTCACCAACTCCCTCAGAGATACACCCCAGCACTCTGAAGGCTGGACATCCTTCCGAAGTCCCTCATCCACAGTAAATCGTCATGGAGCCTCTATGCTGTGTCAGACTGTGTCAGGGGATGTGATGACCAAGACAGACACGGTGCCACCTCCATGGATCCCGGGTTCCAATAGGAAAAGTAGACACATAGGCGAATAGTTTCAATACTGTGTGATGTGTGCTGGGACAGGGGTAGCACACACTTCTGTGACCATCCAGTGAGGCCCAACCCTTCTCCAGAAGTGAGACCTGGAGGATGTGTGGGACTTGGCCTGGAAAGGCAGAGGTATGGGGGGAGGGGCTCCCAGCCACTGGAAGAGTCGGCTTGAAAGCTCTTGCTTCCGTGACGCTTCACCTTTAGACACCTGGGGACAGGTGTCTAAAGGTGAAGCAGGAGAGATCAGGGCCCAGAGCTCAGAACAGGCAGCCAGAAGTGGGAGATTATTTAGAGGCTGGGGGAAACAATTGAAGTATTTTAACTAAGGGAGATACATGATCAGATTTTCATTTTAGAAGGGTCTCTCTGACTGCAGTGTGGGATTAGAGCATTCAGGTGACAGGATTGGAGGCTAAGGGCCCATATAGGAGGTGACTGTATAATTCAAGCAAGAGGGATCTGTGGTCTGGGTTAAGGAAGAGGCAGGTGGTGGAGAGCAGTGATGTGAGAGAGAGCAAGGAGGTGGGGACCACAGAGCTAGGGAGAGGGTTGGGTGTGGATTGTAGGGAGGGTGTTCAGGAGAATATCACCCAAACTTCTGATTTGGACAACTGAGTGGAAAGTTGAGGCTATTCTCTGAAAGAGAGAACCCTAAAAAGAGAGGATACATGATGGGAAAGACGATGTGTCCAATTTTTTTTTTTTAACTTTTCATTGGAGTATAACATGCTTGCAAAAATGTGCTCAAGTCATAATCAATGAATTTGCACAAATCGAACATAGCCGTGTACCTGGCATCTGGCAGAGCATTGGTGGAAAAACCTTAGCTGTACTTAGAAGCCCCAGAAGGTAAACATTAACCTTCTCCTAGCAAAGTAGGTCTATTTTGCACCATTTTGACTTTCATGTAAGTATGTACTTTTGGAGGCTGGGATTGTGGCTCAGTGGTAGAGCACTTGCCTCGTCTGTGCGAGACCCTGGGTTTGATCCTTAGCACCACATGAAAAAAAAAAAAGTGAAATAAAGGTATTGTGTCCAACTGCAACTAAAAAATACATTTAAAAAAAGTATGTACTTTTGTGTCTGTCTTTTTTTTTGGGGGGGGGAGTGCTCTGGAGATCAAGCCCAGGACCTTGCACATAATAAGCACATGTCTACCACTGAACTGCACCCTAGCCATGTATCTGGCTTCTTTGGCTCAACATTTGGTTGTAAGATTTATCCATGTTATTGGATATATTTGTAGGTGGTTTATTTTCACCACTGCATGTGAGTGTTCTATCATGTAAATTTGTCACCATGTGTTTATCTATCCTGCTGTTGATGGGCATGTGAGTCATTTCCAGTTTGGAATGATCCTGAATGGTACGGCTCTGATTATTCTTCTACGTATCTTTTGGTACACGTGTGTATCATGCTGCTGTTAACTGCCTAAAGGTGGATGTGAGCCATGGAGTGTATGTATAATCAGCTTTCGGAGGTACTGCCAATAGTTCTCTAAAATGGTTGCTTTATTAGTTTAATTGTGAATCATGTTGAGTTGGAGCATCTTTGAGACAGACACCTAGGAAGAGCTGTCCAGCAGGAGTTGGCTACAGGCTACACAGATCTGAAAAATCTGTAAATAAGCTGGAAATGATTAGACCAGAAACTATGCAACTCCTAGGGGGGGGAAAAACTTAGGTTTTTTCCCCAGCATATAGGCATATGCAATGACTTTCTCTATAGGACCCCTAAAGTTCAGGAAATCATGCCAAGGGTTTATAAATGGGATGGCATCAAATTAAAAAGCTTCTGCACAGGATTGGAGAGATAGCTTAGAGGTAAAGCAGTTGCCTAGCATGTATGAAGCCCTGGGTTCAATCCCCATCAACGCATAAAAAACAAACAAACAAAGAAGATTTTTAAAAAGCTTCTACACAGCAAAGGGAAACAATAGGAGAGTGAAGAAAGAACCTATGGGATGGGAGAAAATCTTTGATAGCTACTCTTCTGACAGAGGATTAATATCTAGGATATATAAAGAACACAAAAAAACTTTACACTAAAAAATCAAAATTCTCAATTAATAAGTGGGCAAATGAATTAAACAGACACTTCTCAAAAGAATACAAATAGTCAACAAAATATGAAAATATGCTCAACATCATTAGCAATTAGGGCAATTGAAACACTGAAATTTCATCTCACACCAGTCAGAATAGCAGTCATCAAGTATACAAATAATAGGGGCTGGGGTTGTGGCTCAGTGGTAGAGCGCTCGCCTAGCATGCATGAGGCACGGGGTTTGATCCTCAGCATCACATTAAAAATAAAGATGTTCGGGCTGGGGATGTGGCTCAAACGGTGGCGCGCTCGCCTGGCATGCATGTGGCCGGAATGTAATCCTCAGCACCACATACAAACAAAGATATTGTGTTCGCCATAAAAAAAAAAACTAAAAAATACATATATAAAAAAATAAATAAAGATGTTGTGTCCACCTAAAACTAATATATAGAGATTTTGAAGGTTTTTTTAAAACTTTTTTTTAGTTGTCAACGGACCTTTATTTTTATTTATTGATATGTGGTGCTGAGAATGGAACCCATGCTTCATACATGCTAGGCAAGCACTCTGCCACTGAGCCATGGCCCCAGCCCCTAAAAACTAATAGTGGCACATACCTGTAATCCCAGCAGCTCAGGAGGCCAGGGCAGGAGGATCGTTGAGTTCAAAGCCAGCCTCAGCAAAAGTGAGGTACTAAGCAAGTCAGTGAGACCCTGTCTCTAAATAAAATACAAAATAGGGCTGGGGATGTGGCTCAGTGGTTGAGTGCCCCTGAGTTCAATCCCTAGTACCCACCCCCCAAAAGAAGAATACAAATAATAATAAATGCTGGAGAGGACGTGGAGAAAAAGGGACACTTTTACACTGTTGGTGGGACTGTAAATTAGTATAGCCACTATGGAAATCAGTATAGAGGTTCCTTAAAAGACTAGACATGGACCACCAAATGACCCAGCTATACCACTCCTCGGTATTTGTCTTGAAGAATTAAAATCATCTTACTTCAGTGATCCACACGTACCCATGTTTATAGCAGCACAATTCACAACAGCCAAACTATGGAACCAGCCTAGGTGTCCATCAAAGGATGAATGTATAAAGAAAATGTGATATACACACACACACACACACACACACACAATGGAATTTTATTCATCCATAAACAAAAATGAAATGATGTCATTTGAAGGAAAATGGATGGAACTGGAGACCATTACATTAAGCAAAATAAGTCTAACTCAGAAAGTCAAGGGTCCTATGTTTTCTCTCCTAAGCATCAGCTAGAGAGGAACAAGAAAAAGAAAGATGGGGGTGGATCTTGTGAAAATCAAAGGGAGATGAGTAGAGAAAAGGGATCAAGAGGTGAGGGACGGGGAGTGGGGGGAGTGCTGGTGAGTGACGTTGCGAGTTTCACTGTTGCACTGTGTATTGTGCACGTGTAGGGATAGGTAACGACAAATCCCATCAGTATGTACAACTGTCATGCGCGAGGAAAAAATGTGTCGGGCCCTGGGGGAGAAGCTGGAATTGGAGATGCAAGTTGAGTCTTTGGCTTCCTGCAGTAAGTGGATCCACAGGCGCGGTGAGGGGGCCCAGAGAGGCAGGGAGAGAACACAGGGCCAAGGAGGGTCCCAGGCAATAGCTGAGAGTGGTTAGAGCCGATGGCAATAGAGAGGGAGGTGGCTGTGCGTGGTAGGGCGCATGGATTGGGGCACAGTCTGCAAGGTCAAATCCTGCATGGCTTGTGGTCTGCTTGGGACAGGATGAGGACTGAAATGTAACTACTGGCTGACGTCTCAGGGAAGAGGTTGGTGATGCGAGGGAGGGGGCAACTGGGAGGCTGTTTACAGCCCGCTGAGGGGCAAGTGGAGGGGCGGAAATGGGGTTCAGGCAGCTCGTCCTGGTAGCTCCATCCTGGTGGCTGCAAAAGGCAGGAGGGAGGTGGAGGCGGTAGCTGGAGAGAATCTGGCGAGAAGCAGCTTGTGTGTGTGTGTGTGTGTGTGTGTGTGTGTGTGTGTGTGTGTGTACACGTTTTAAATGGGAGCAAGCTGTTTAGGTGTCAGTTACTGCAGCGGGAGAGGGGCTGATCCAGATTGCCTTCCCTGAGTAGGTAGTTGGGAGGGAAGGATCTGGAACCCCACCATAGGGGCTGACCCGACAGCAGAGGATTTCTTCCCTGGAGTCAAGAGGGAAGATGAAACCAGGTGTCCTGAGCGCCAGGCCCTGTTGGAAGTATCCTACAGGTGGGAGTTCACTCACGCTTTGAACCACCCTACGAGTTGGGTGCTCTCATTTCTACCTTTCAGTAGAGGGGGAATCGGGGCACAGAGAGTGGACATGTCAATGGTGAATTCAAAACTTGAACTCAGCGGAGCGTGGTGGTGCTGACCTGTAATCCCAGTGGCTCAGGAGGCTGAGGCAGGAGGATCGCGAGTTCAAAGCCAGCCTCAGCAATTTAGCGAGGACCTAAGCAACTCAGAGAGATCTTGTCTCTAAATAAAGTACAAAAGAGGAGGGGGGAATGCTGGGCTGGGGATATGGCTGAGTGGTTGAGTGCCCTTGGGTTTAATCCTGGGTACAAAAAAAAAAACAAACCCAAAAAACCCACCACCCTTGAACCCAGGAAGTTAATAGCTGAGAATAGGGACATGGTGGGACCAGAGGCTGGGAGGGACAAGAACAAGCCAGTGTAGCTGCTGCCATGCGGACAAGAGAGAGGTCTGAGCAGGGGACACAGGAGGATTGACGGGGAGGCCAGGACACGGGGTGAGAGCCCATGAGGTTTTAGGGACCTCAGGGGAGGGGCATGGCAGGGTGCACCCTAGGTGCTCAGCAGCCTGCAGTGGGCTGTGGAGTCCACCAGGGGAGCAGCGGAGGCTGGCAGCAGCTATTCCAGTGGGTTGGGGTGGAGGTGGGGGTGGGGGTGTTTAAGCTGAACCAGGAAGGAAGTGAAGAGGGGCTTCTGAACCATGAGGGAGAGGACTAGGCTGGATGTCCTGATGTCCTGCTGAGGTGGCGGGCAGAGGGGGCTGGTAGCAGGAGTGCTCTTAGGGTCGGAGGGCAGGAGGTTGGAATTTAAAGTTTTAGAGGGGGAACAGCTTCAGGTGAGGGGTTGGCTAAAAAGGCGGCTTAACTGTGAAGCTACCAACACTTAATCCTCATATGTATGCAAGAAAGTAGCTTCCTACAGATTAGCACTAATTTACGCTATCTCCCACTGTGTATAAGAGAAAGTCAGTGACCCTCAAGATACTAAGTATCCAGGCAAGCATGGTGTGGCAGTCCTGTAATCCCAGCAACTCAGGAGGCTAAGACAGGAGGATCACAATTTGTGGCCCACCTGGGCAACTTAAGTGAGACCCTGTCTCAAAATGAAATAAAATAATAATAATAAAGGGCTGGGGATATAGCTCAGAGGGAGAATGCTCCTGGGTTCAATCCCCAGTAACACACACATACACACACTCACACACACACACACACACACACACACACAGACACACACTGAAAGAAAAATCCCAGAGAATAAACAAGAGCTATGTGGAACTAATAAATTTTCAGGATACAAGGCTAATATACGAAAGTCAATCCTTTTGCTGTATACCAATGAGCAATTGGAATTTAAAATTTATAATTTTTATTTTTTGTTCCTTAAGATAAGGGTTTCACTGTGCTGCCCAGTCTATTCTGTTGTTAGTATGAGGAATTTAGCCCAGAGGTGCTTTACTATTGAGCTATATCCCCATGCCTTTCTATTTTTTAAATTTTGAGACATCATCTTACTAGGGCCTTGCTAAGTTACTGAGGCTGGCCTCCAATTTGTGATCCTCCTTCCTCAGCCTCCTAAGTTTCTGAGATTACAGGTATGCTACAAGGCCCAGCTCCCATATGGTTTTGAACACACCATCCATCAGCCTCAGCATTCAGAGTGGCTGGAATTATAAGTGTGTGCTGCCACACCTTGCTTGGAATACCATTTACATTAGTACCAAAAAAAAATTTTACACGTAACTCTGGCAAAATGTGTAAAATATTTGTGAGTCAAATTCTGATGAAATACAATTAAAAGTCTAAATAAATGAGAAGATATTCCAAGCTCAAAGAAAGAAAGATTCACATCATTATTCAGATGTCATTTCTTCCCAGTTTGATCTATGGATTCAATGCAATTCCAATCAAAATTCCAGAAAGTTGGTGTGTGGGTATTGGTGAACTGATCCTAAAATTGATATGTGAAGGAAAAAGATCCCAAATAACCAGCAATACTAAAGAAAGAAAAATGGCTGAGGACAGCTACTGCCCAACTTCAAGATTTGCTACAAAGCTTCACCAACCAACACAGTGGTATGGTGAAAGAACAGACAAAGGTATCATAGGAATAGAATAGGAAACCCAGAAATAACCACACAGGGCAGCCAACTGAGCTCTGATAAAGGAACAAAGGCAGTTCAATGGAGAAAGGGAAGATTTTTTTTCTTCAACAAAGGGTAATGGAATAGCTGGACATCACATAGAAAAAATGAATCCGGTACCAGCTCCGACACCTGTCACAAATATTAACTCCAAGTGGATCATAGTGCTAAATGCAAAATGCAAAACTATAAAACCTTAGTAGAGGGCCTGGGAGAACACTGAGATGACCTTGAGTTTGGCAATGGGTTCTTAGATATGACACCGAAAGCATGGTACCTAAAAGGGGGAAAAAAGAAGTCAGACTTACGTTTTTGTCAGCTGTGCCTAAAGGAGAATAGTTAGAGGGGATGAAAAGTTAATTTGAGGGCTCACGGTTTCAGAGGTCCTAGAACATCGAAGGCTGGCTCCATTCCTTGGGGCTCAAGGTGAGGCAGAACATCATGGTGGAAGAGTGTAGTGGAGGGAAGCAGCTCAAATGATGATCTGAAGCAGAGAGATTCCACTCTCCAGACACAAAATGCATTTCCCAAAAGGGAGAACCTGCTCTGTGAGATGCTCTCAAGAGAATGAAGAGACAAGCCACAGACTGGGATAAAATATACATGTTCTTTTACTCCCCGAATAAAATATTTGCAAAATACATATTTGATGAAGGGCTTGTATCCACAATTGCAAAAACCTTTAAGCTCCACAATAAGAAAACAAGCAACCTATTTTTTTTTTCCTTTCGTACCAGGATTGAACTCAGGGGCACTCAGCCACTGAGCTACATCCCCAGCCCTATTTTGTATTTTATTTAGAGACAGGGTCTCACTGAGTTGCTTAGTGCCTCGCCATTGCTGAGACTGGCTTTGACTTCAAAATTCTCCTGCCTTAGCCTCCTGAGCTGCTGGTATTACAAGTGTGCGCCACCGTGCCTATAAATAACATAATTTTGAAAGGGACAATGATCCCGCACAGTGGCACACGCCTGTAAGCAGAAAGCTGAAGCAGGAGGATCGCAGGTTCAAAGCCAGCCTCAGCAACTTATGGAGGCTCTAAGCACCCTCAGCCATGGCCTTTGGTTGACAGTAATTTGTATCAGCATCCGCGGAAGTCATGTAACAATGTCTCGCTAATGCGAGACCCTGACTCTAAATAAAATATAAAATAGGGCTGGGGATATGACCCAGTGGTTAAGCACCCCTGGATTCAATACCCAACAAATGAACACCCATTGGAGTGACTAAAATTCAAAATACCAACGATACCAAATACCGGAGAAGGTTGTGGAACAATATGAACAATCCCTCATTGTTGTGGGATTGCAAAATAGGACAGGCCCTTCCGAAGACAATTTGGAAATTTGTTACAAAGTTAAACCTGGCCTTCCCATACTCTCTAGCACTCACTCCCCTAGGCTTTTACCCAAATAAATGGAAACCTATATCCACACAGAAAAAAAAACCCACGTGGATATGTATAGAAGATTTATTCACGATTGTCACATCTAGGAGCAACCAAGACATCCCCTGGTGAGTGAATAGATAAATGGGGACACCGGAATACAAGGAAACGTTGCTCAGGGATAAAAGAAATGAACCCTCAAGACACAAGGAGACACAGAATAACCTGAGGTACACGTTGCAAAGTGAAAGAAGCCAACATGCCACGTGGATTCCAACTATTGGACTCTCTGAAAAAGGAAAAAAAAAATCAGGGTTCCCAAAAGTTCAGGGGCAGGGCTGTGTGAGCAGAACATGGAATTTTTAGGGCAGTGGAATTATCCTATGTACACTGTAATGTCAGATTCCTGAAATTATCTATTTGTCAAAATCCATGGAGTTGCACCGTACAAAGAGTGAGCGTGACCCCCAGCCATGGCCTTTGAAATAGTCATTTGTATCAGCATCGGGAAGTCAGGTAACAATGTCTCTCTAATGCAAGGTGCTAATGACAGGGAAGCCAGTGTTGTGGGGGGGAGGTAGGTGCACATTCTGCTCTCTGGGCTCAATTGGTCTGTCACCCAGTCCCCTCCTAAAGATGGTCTATTAACTTCTTAGTTCAAAAGCATGGAGCCCATCTCTTCAGTGGTGGTTTCTTGACAGGACCACCATGACTGCCAAACAGTCCCCCAACTCTCCTGGCTCCTGTCCTTTCCTGAACCTGGTTCCTCAGTCACATACATTTAATGCACGTACCACAGGTATCCTGCCCATACATTCCTTCTGACTTTTTCTTTTTCTTTTTTTAAGGACAGATAATATTGAATACCTTTTCCCTCCACTTTGGTGCTGGGGATTGAACCTAGGGATGCTCTACCCCTAAAGCTACACCCCCAGCTTTTTATTTATTTATTTATTTATTTGAAAAAGTCTTACTAAGTTTCTCAGGCTGGCCTCACACTTGTTTTTCTCTTGTCTCATGTGCCACCGCACCCAGTGCCAAAAACTATTCTTTTTTTTTTTAAATATTGATAGACCTTTATTTTGTTCATTTATTTATATACAGTGCTGAGAATCGAACCCAGTGCCTCACACATGCTAAACAAGTGCTCAATCACTGAGCCACATCTCCAGCTCCCCAAAACTATTCTTTTCTCTTTTTTTTTGGCCTTTTTTTTAAAAGAGAGACAGAGAGAGAATTTTAATATTTATTTTTTTAGTTTTTCGGCGGACACAATATCTTTGTTTGTATGTGGTGCTGAGGATCGAACCCGGGCCGCACGCATGCCAGGTGAGCGCGCTACCGCTTGAGCCACATCCCCAGCCCCTCCCCAAAACTATTCTTAATGGAGAAATTTTACACATGTACTGTTAAGATTGAGAAAGAGCAGGACACACCAGGCATGATGGTGCACGCCTGTCATCCTAGCAGTTTAGGAGGCTGAGGCAGGAGGAACGCAAGTTGGAGGCCAGCCTTAGCAACTTAGTGAGGCCCTAAGCAACTTAGACCCTGTTTTAAAATAATCATAAAAAGGGCTGGGGGTGCTGTAGTTGTAACTCAGTTGGTAGAACATTTATCTTGCATGTGTGAGGCACTAGGTTCTGATCCTCAGCACCATATAAAAACAAATAAATAAAATAAAGATATTGTGTCTGTTTACAACTAAAAAAATATTTTTTTTAAAAAAGAGATGGGGCTGGGGATGTAGCTCAGTGGTTAAGTGCCTCTGGGTTCAATCCTGTGGTATGAAAGAAAGAGCAGGAAACTGTCTCTGCTGTCATTTCACATAGTGAAAATGGAAGTCATAGACAGGCAGATGCTACACGACAAATAAAAAGAAAGAAGTACATGGTTTTAAAAGGGGAGAGAGAAAACTATCATTATTTGCAGACAATATAAATATCATCCAAGAAAACCCAATAGAATGAACAAATCATTAGAATTCATCAGAGTTCAACATGGTCACCACATTGCAAGATCAATGTACAAGAGTTTTAACAGCAGAATCAAGAAAAAATTTAATGAAATTGCTGAAAAACAGTGACAAAGAAAGTATCTTAAAAAGAACCCAAGAAACAACACTCTACTTACATGGCACAACTAGCATCTTCTTGTCAGAAATCATGTAGGTCCAAGACAACAGATCAACATTTTGTTTGCCTGTTTGTTTTGTACTCTGGGCTTGGAACCCAAGGCCTTGTGCATGGGAGGCAAGCGTCCTGCCACTGAGCTGCATCCCAGCCTCAGGTCACGTTGTAAAAGAGGTGCAAATAAGGAAAACAAAACCTGAGAACATTAAAAACTCAAAAATGAAGTTGATGGATATAAAGATAACACAACTAATAACCATAGACTTGCACTTTGAGAGATCCGAAATTAATCTTCCAGGTGGAAGGAAAATGATATCTAATATCACAAATTCAAATGACCTCGGTGCTTTAAAAGCATTTTCTCTAAGAAAGAAGCATTAGGGCTGGGGATGTGGCTCAAGTGGTAGCGCGCTCACCTGGCATGCGTGCGGCCTGGGTTCCATCCTCAGCACCACATACAAACAAAGATGTTGTGTCCGCCGAAATCTAAAAACTAAATATTAAAATTCTCTCTCTCTCTCTCTCTTTTTAAAAAAAAGAAGTATTAAACTTCTGATTACATCCACTGTGTACATCCAATTGCATCCCATGCATTTTAAAACTATGGGCATTTTAGACCTGGTAGTTTATAAGATGACCCTAATAGTTTATCAGTGCATGCTAGGCAAGCACTCCACCACTGAGCTACAGCCTCAGCCCCTGTTAGTGAATTTCTACAACTCTAAAAACCTGTTATTGTTAGTAGGTTAAATCCTGAGTATTCCAGGCTCATTTTTTTAAAAAAAATTTTTTTAGTTATAGATGGACACAATATCTTTATTTTACTTATTTATTTTTATGTGGTGCTGAGGATGGAACCCAGGGCCTCACACTTGCTAGGCAAGTTGTCTACCACTGAGCCACAACCACAGCCTGGCTTAGTGGTTTTTGTTGAGAGAATATTTTGTGCAATATAGGAGTGATCAGTACAACCTGGGCCTGCAGTTCACAGGGCACTTTCCGCTTGACTGGCTGAATTAAAATGGATTATACATTTCACTGCTACCTAAAAAGAAAAAAAAATGTCTTAAGGACTGTGGGCAATTTAGAGATGTGTCATTAAATCGGAGGACAGAAAAAGTCAAATTGTCCTACCCTGGCATGGACCGCTAAGAAACATGGCATTGTTTATCAGTTAAATTTAATGTAAGTAATATCTGTTTAATTTGTCTTATTATTCTCCTTTTTAAAAGAATTATGTTCGTGGCTGGGTGTGGTGGCACATGCCTATAATCCCAGCAATTCAGGAGGCTGAGGCAGGAGGAATGCAAGTTTGAGGTCAGCCTCAGCAACTTAGCGAGGCCCTAAGAAACCTAGTGAGACCCTGTCTCAAAATAAAAAAAGATAAAAAGGGCTGCAGATGTAGCTCAGTGGTAGAGGGCCCCTGGGTTTAACCCCCAGTACCACAAAAATATAAAACCAAACCAAACCAAAAAAAAGCAGTGGTATATTTTTCTTTTTTTCAGTGTTAAATTGTTGAACTGGCTGTATTAATTAGCACTAATGTATAAATAACAGCCTAAAAAGTTAGTGTTGTTTTTAGCCACAAATGGCAGTAATTTGTTATAGCGGCAATAGGAAACTAATACAGTGATCTTAGGAATTAGATCATAATCATTATAATCACCAGAAAATATGCCAGAATCTGTTTCTGAGTGAATCATGTATCCTCAAAAAGTTTTTTTATAGGCAGTCAGAAATAAATAAATAAATAAATAATGACCTTTTTGAAACAGAAAAAAATAAATAAAATAGAATAATATATAATTCAAAATGAACACCTATTTTTATAGTAAAGTAATAAGATACATATTATATATGATATTATTATGTTCTTTATTTTTTGTCTGGAATGGCTGTGTCTTAAATTCGCTCTCTAAAAAGTTGGTCACCCAAGGGTTAGGGGACTTACTGCCAGGGCCAAGCAGACTCACTTTGCAGACCTGGTAGGATGTCACCAGATCTCAGGGATCTGTCTGCTGTCCCTGTCCTCAGCTTGTGCTTGCATTTTCCTCTCCGGGCCATTCAGCACTGAGAGCACCTCCCCTGACATTGTCCTGGGATTGAGCCTCATTGGTGTCTCTGGGAGGCTTGTCCCTGAAGCTCCTGGTATCTTCAAAGAGGGTGGCTGAGTCTGGGTCCTGTGCAGGCAGTTGCCGTGTTGGGGAAGGAGGCTGGAGGGAGTCAGCCCCTCCAACACAGGCCCAGGGAGCCGGAGTCAGGTCCCTAAAGGGAAGGTGCAGAGCCCTTACCAGAAGAGGGAACAGATGTTGTGCAGCAGGAGCATCCTCTGCTGGCCATTACCCATTGGCAGGGAGCCAAAGTGCTTTCCGCTAAATCATTTTTGGCCAAATCCCTGGAGCCAAACAAACATACATCCATTTTATCACTTACCGTATTATGTTGAGATGATCTATCGAGTTTCTCGCTGACTGAAGAGTGAGCTCTCAAGGATGGGGGCCATGTCTGGTTCCTGCTCCCTTCTCTGCACCTTGCGAGCAGCCAAGCACATAGTAGATGCTCAGTAATGTCTTGGGGTCCTTTCCTGCCTCTGTTCTCAGCTCTCGGTTCCCATGTTCCCTGCACCACCTCTCTACTTAGAGAAACTGCAAGTCTTAGCTCTGAGATTTGCTCAAACTTTTCCCCTGAGTTCAGATCTGTGTGCCCTAATGTCTTCCAGACACTTGAACCACATTTCTCAAGCCCCTGAACTCCCAGCTCTGCCCAGGGGGAGTCTGCTTAGGAGCACACAACTCCCCGCATCTAGTCCCCCTCTTTGGGTGGCTAAAGCCTTCTTGTCCTTGGAAATGATGCTTTTCACCAAGACATGCTCCAGGATGCACCGCCCAGCTCCTCCCCACCCACCACCCTGCCGCTGCAAGCTCCCCTTGCCTTCCAGAGCCTTCCATTCATTCATCTTTTTAGGGGTACATCTAGTTGAGAACCTGCTCTTGGACTCCACAGTAATGTGGCTTACTGTGGCAAGGCCTCTGTGGCTTCAGGCCATCTCTACTTACCAACTCTCCCTGCCAAGAGGGCAGAGATAATGTCCCTGGTCTCCCTGACTCCAGCCAGCTGATCCCTGGGATCCTGCAGGTGTTCTTCAAAGGCTAAATGAATGGACCAGGGGACCAACTGCCGAAGAGGTAGGCACATTTTATAAAGGGCCAGATACAAGCTATTTGGACTGGCAAGCCATATGTTCTCTGTCACAACAAGAAAGCAGCCACCGACAGCACATAAATACAACTGAAGTTACAAAGGCAGCTCCCGGGCTGGATTAGCTTGTGGGCTGGAATTTGCTGACCCCATTCCTAGGACACCCTCTCGCCCTTGCAGGCTCATGGCCGATTGCAGACTGGAATACAGCCTCCTTCTTACCCTGGTGATCTTCCAATCCAGCCACCTGTGCTCCCTGTCACCCCATATGGGCACGATGATCAGCCCCATGGACAAAGCAATAAGTAGATGATCACTATGAATAGTGGCGGAAGCCCTTTCCAGTGGGGGAGCACATTGACGCACATCATTCTGCTCTTGGGTCAGCCCCAGCCTCACCTACCTTTAGCTGGGCTCCCTCGGGCCTTTCCCCTTGAGGCTGAGCCTTCCTGGTCCCTACCCTGGCTGATATATGGGGTGTCCATCAACAGCCTTGGTCCCCAGGAAGATGGGCAGACAGAAGGACTTAGTTGCTCTGATGGTTAATTTTACTTGGCAACTTGACAAGGTCCCCAGATATTTGGTCCAACACGGTTCTGGGTTCTCTGTTTATGGATGAGATTAGCATTTGTACCAGTAGACTGTGTGGGCAGAGAGTCCTTCCCAAAGTAGGTGGGCCTCATGCAATCAGGGAAAGGCCCCAATGAAACAAGCAGGCTGCGTGTCTCCTCCTGCCTGGCTGCCTTCCAACAGGGACATTAGCTTTTCCTGTCTTCAGGCTTGAAAGGAAACACTGGATTTTCCTGGGTGTCAAGCCAGCTGGCTGCTGGGATGGACCCTCACCATCAGTCCCCTGGGTCTCCAACTTGCCAATTGCCCTGCAGAGCTTGGGACTTGCCAGCCTCCATAATCCTATGAGCCAATTTCTTATAATAAATCTCTTCGTACACATGTAGACATCCTATTGGTTCTGGAGACAAGGGCAGGTGTTTCCCCAGAACACCTGGGAAGAGCGGATGTATAAAAAGCATAGAGATTCTGTTTGATGATAGGAAGGGGGACAAAGAAGATAACAGCCAAGACCTGGATTTATGCTCTTGTGGTTAGACAGGTGGTAGAACTGTTTGTGTGCAAGACTTCAAGCCTTGGGGCCCACACGCACATGCCTGAATGGAGCACTGCTCTGTTGCCAGAGACTGGCGGCGTCGGGAGCCTTGGGAGACAGCACCCTGGGGTGGGCACCACATTCTACCTACGGTACTGTCAAGGCCCCTTGGAGTGGCTTTGTGAATGAAGGACCTCAACTGGGACTGGAGCAGGGGAGGAGGAGCCATGCAGATGTCCCTGCACCTGTGGCTGTCACACAGGGTTGCTCATGGCCTCCCCTCTGAGAGCTCCAGAGATTCTAGCTCTGCCCCAAGTAAAAGTGAAATTCTGGGCTGGGATGTAGCTCAGGGATAGAGCACTTGCCTAGCAGCTGCGAGGCCCTGGTCTGACCCCCAGAACTGCAAAAGGAAAAAAAAAAAGTTGAACTCTGATCTAAAGAGAGAGGGAAGGACAGATGTCCGGGGTAGGCTACGGTGGTCCCACCTTCCTGCCTCTGTGTGCTGTACGGCTGGCTCTGGAGGCTGAAGAGCAGGACAGAGCGGAAGGTGGGGGGTGGCTGTGAAATCCCGGCCTGCAGGAGGAGGGAAGGGTGTGGATGGCAGCCAGGTACGGAGAGGCAGAGCCACCGACCAGCAGACCCAGAGGTGCCTCTGCTTATACAGCTGGGGAAACTGAGGCCCACAGAGGGGCAGAGACATGACCAAAGTCACACAGAGATGCCTCCCGTCTTGGGCCAGCGTATTTCCCTGCATCAAAGCCACTGACCTCACTGCTGACTCGAGTGGCCCTTACCACCCTCCTGCTCTGTGGGGTGAGCGGCGGAGTGTGGCTCTGGGCCCCAGGGAAGAGACAGGAGGGCAGTGGGGAGAATTCTGCCAGCCCATGGCCTGGGCCCTTCTTGGGTGGACCCTCCTGTGTGGATGGTGGAGAGAAGCCTTTTCATTCGCTCTCGGCCTAGAGGAAAAGAAGGGGAAGGGGAAATGGCTCAGACTCCCAGGTGGGCTCTTCTAACAGGCAAAGGTGAGGGAGGACTCTTTGCTCAGAAAAATAAAAGAATATTGCCTGGCACGGTGGCACACTCCTGGAATCCCAGATGCTTGGGAGGCTGACACGGGAGGATCGTGAGTTCAAAGTCAGCCTCAGCAAAAGTGAGGTGCTAAGCAACTCAGTGAGACCCTGTCTCTAAATAAAACACAAAATAGGGCTGGGGACAGGGCTCAGTGGTCAAATGCCCCAGAGCTCAATCCCTGCTATGTGGGGAAGGGTGAGGCCCGGCCAGACCATGGCTGCAGTTAGAGCAGCCACCACCAGGTGGCAGGCCTGCCCATTCCTAAAGGATTGGCGGGGAACCTCCAGGACTTGGTTGGTTGATGGATTTGCTTATTCATTCCTCATTTATTTATTCACTCATCATTCATTCATGGTTTTTATTCCCCAAGCACTTCTGAGTCCTGACACATGCCAGCAGGCATCGTGCAAGGTGTGGCCAAGACCCTATGGGGACTCTAGGCACCTAGCGCACCCCTTCTCCCTAGCAGCACCACCCCACCCCCCCCAGCCAGAGTGGGTAAGGACAGCCAGGTCTCCATGGACCAGGCCTGCAGCCTGCTGGCTTGATTCCCACGGCAGCCACGTAGCATGGTGGCTCTTCATTCTGTAGCCGAGCCAACGGGCAGTGGGCCCTGAGCAAGGTTTGGATGGCCTCCTGCCCAGTCTCAGGCCGCCCACAGCGGGTCTCAGGTATAGCCACACAGCGGTCCCTGGGGCTGAGGTTTTCCCCATCTCTGTTCTCCTTCTATCAGGCCCAACCTCAAACCACCAATTCGCTCCCCACCCCCTTCCTCCCTTCCCTCTGCTCCGTTTGGGCAGCTTTTCTGAAGTGTCCATCCAGAGAGCAGAAAGCGGGTACTTGGAGAAGGCCCGGATCCAGGGCCTCCAGACCCCTCAGACTTTCCTCCAGCCGTGCTCCTGCCCTGCCCTCTCCTGGTTCCAGGCCACAGTCACCATCAGGGCATTGCTTTTCCGTTCACTGGAAGCATCCACCTCTTGGCTATTATCACTGTCCCTACAGGAGGAAAGCACCTGAGGGCGGAGACCTTGGCTTGGTCAGCCAGCTCCGTGCACAGTGCCCACCACACAGCAGGTCTCTACAAGATGGGCTGCTTCGCTCTGTGAAGGTGGGTGGTGGGTGGGTGCCATGCAGTGGGGAGGCCACTCGGGTCCACAACAAGGCAGGGTAGGGCAGGGTGGACACTGAAGCAAGTGTCCCCGTGTGCTCAAGTAACTGCTCTCTCCTAGGACCCCCTGGATCCCAACGGGGGTCCTAGGAGAGCCAGTCTGCCTCCTAAGGGCTCTCAACCCAGCAAGGGTGGAGGAGTGCCCACTGAGGTCCCCTTTAGACAGAACCCCTGAGGCTTCCCTGCCCGGCAGCCATGGTTCCCAGTCTCCCTGTGGAGTGCCAGCCACTCTGCCTGGCTTCCCTCTGCCCTCTGCCCTCTCCTGCCAGAGCCACTCCTTCAGCCAGGCCCCAAGCCTCTGACTCACAGCACAGCACAGCTGGAGAGCATCTGGCCGTACCCACAGCCCTGGCATCTGGCCTATCTGCCCCATACGAGGGGCACCCTCCTCAGATCTTTCACGCAGTCCCTGCATTAGGGTTGTGGTCCCTAAAATCCCACCAAGAAAATCCATTCTGCTAGGTGGGGGTGGCATGGCTCCCCCCCCTTGCTCCGTGCCAGGTGGAGTGGGAGCCCCTGCTCTTATCAGCTCATCACATTCCGAACATTCCCAGTGGGCAGCGTGGGGGCGGGGTGGCCAGAAAAGGAAGAATGGCATTTGACTATAAAAGCTGCACTGGCTCCAGTTTCTCCCCGGCCCAGGCTCAGCAACCTCATGGGCCTCCCAGGTCCTCAGACCTTGGACCCCAGAGCTGACTTTCCACTCCCGGGGCTTCTTTTCTTTCCTGTCCTGTTCTATCTTCCTTCTCTCAGCCTACTCCTCTCTGTCATTCCTGGAGTTTGTGACCAGGCCAAGATTCGGTGCAGGATATTTGTCCCCCTCTGGCCAGACAGCCAAGGACTCTGGGTTTGGTCTAGTTCTGGCTGGTTACTATCTCCTGTGTGTCTTGGGTTCAGGACTTTCCCTCTTTAGCCACGGGATGCTCCCACTCCTGGGAGCACTGGGGTACTGGGGTCCCCCTCCTGGTCTCTAAGACCCTCCTGAGCATGTGGGATCATAGATGTGCACCACTAGCCCCAGTTGTGCTACATTTTGATAGAAGACATGTTGGGGGATCATTATAAAGTTGCTACCCTTTTTGAGGCAACTCTAATTTGTTTTTAATTGAGCTGGGAGCCAGCCATGGGCTCATGGTTGTAATCCCAGGGACTTGGGAGGCTGAGGCAGGAGGATCAGAAGTTTGAAACCAGCCTCAGCAAGTTAGTGAGACCCTAAGCAACTTAGTAAGACTCTGTCTCAAATAAAAAATAAAAAGAGCTGGGGATGAGTCTCAGTAGTTAATCACTCCCGGTTCATCCTTGGTACAAAAAAAAAAAAAAAAAAAAATCAACTGAGCTAGAAGTTCCCTCCCAGGGGCCCTCAGTACTTTTTTGCAGTGTTCCACACCCAGGACCTCAAATTCTACCCTTATCAGAAAGATGTGTTCAAATAAATAGCATTGTGAAGAGTTACTAACACACACACACACACACACACATCAGGCTTAAGGTGAAATATTGGAAGTTTTCCTGGGCCTGGAGCTATAGCTTGCCTCGAACATGTGAGGCACTGGTTTGATCCTCAGCGCTGCATAAAAATAAATAAATAAAATAAAGATATTATGTCCAGCTACAACTAATATATATATATGTTTTCCTACTAATATCAAAAGCTAGACAAGAATCTCACTATCACCACTTCTGTCCAGCACTACACTGGAAGTCCCAAACAGGGCCATAAGGCATAAAAAAATTATGGGAATTGGAAATGGAGAAATAAAACTACCGACCAGGTGTGGTGGCACATGCCTGTAATTCCAACTACTGGGGAGGATGAGGCAGGAGGATTGTGAGTTTGAGGCCAGCCTTGTCAACTTTGTCAGACCCTGTCTCAAAACAAAAATTTTAAAAAGGGGGCTAAAGACTGGGCACAGTGACTCATGCCTATAATCCCAGCAACTTGGGAGCCTGAGACAAGGAGATCACAAGTTCAAGGATAATCTGGGCAACTTAGTGAGACTCTGCATCAAAATAGAAAATAAAAAGGGCTGTTGATGTAGTTCAGTGGTAGAGCACTCCTAGGTTCAATCCCCAGTACCACCACCAAAAAATTTTTTAAAAAAAGGAAAAAGAAATCAAACTGCATAATGGTACATAGAGAAAATCCCCCAATATACAAACTATTAGAATAAATTATAAATAAGTGAATTTAACAAGGTCATTAGATACAAGATTAGCATATGGAATAATGATTCATGATCAATGTACAATTAGAAAAAGAAATAAAAGCACAATATTTATACACCATAAAAATCAATTACTTAAAAATAAATTTAACCAAAAAAGTGTAAGTCCACTCAGTATACAAAAAGACTACAAAATATTATGGTATACTTAAATTCACATAAGTTAATGAAAGGATATACCATGTTCATGGATTGGAATGCTTAATATTGTAAATATGTCAATCTTCTCCAAATCAATCTATATATTTAATGCGGGATTACATTAAATATATAGATTAATCCTGCTAGGATTACAGGCATGCCACTGCGCCTGACATAAAAAAGAGTTTTTAAATGTGACACTTGCAGTATGAACTATGAAGGGAAAAATCTTGATAAAGTGTTCTCCATTAAAATGAGAAGTTCTGTTTATCAAAACTCACCTTTAAGACAGTGCAGAGGCGAGCAACAACAGGGAGAAGGTAAAGGTATCTACTACACAGAAAACCTGCAACCAGAACATGCAAAGACCTCTTACAGATCCATAGGAAAGAGACAGTCAGCTCATGAGAGAATGGGCAGGAGATCTGAACAGGCACAGCCCGGTAAGGCTTTCTGAGTTCCCTGGCCTCCTTCGGGGAAGTGTTCATCATCATTAGTCCCTAGGGAAATGCAAAACCCATAGTGAACTAAAAGGAAAAAGACTGACATTACTGAAGCAAGTAAGTATTGGGAAGCAAGCAGCACTCTTCTACCTGCTGGAGAGTGTACATTGATACATCACTTTGGAAAACTAAATGATAGCACCAGATAAAATTGAAATGTATGGGGGCTGGGGTTGTGGCTGAGTGGTAGAGCACTCATCCAGCACATGCAAGGCCCTGGGTTCCATCCTCAACACCACATAAAAATAAATAAATAAAATAAAGGTATTGTGTCCAACTACAACTAAAAAACATTTTTAAAAAATCGAAACGCATGCCATCTCTAGGACCCAGCAATCTACATTGATACATGTATCCAACAGAAAAGCATAGATCATGCTCCCAAAACATGCATGAGAATTCACCACTGTACCAGTGCCACAGCCCCAAACTGAAAAAACAAACAAACAAAATCCCCAAACTCGGATTTCTATTAGCAGTAGAGTGGATACCCAAATGGTGGTATATTTCTGTTATGTATGATGGAATACTATACATCGGTACAAAGGAACAAACTGTAACTGCAAGAAACGAAATGAATTCATCTCACAATCTTAATGTTGAGTGGGAAAAAAATGAAGCCAGACACAAAAAAACAATATTTTCTTAAAAAAAAAAACTTCAAAAACAGACAAAACCAATTTATGGTGGTAGAATGAAAAGGGCAGTTACCTGCTAGGAAAATAGAGACTGGAGATGGCATAGAGCGGTTGGGGGATGCTAGAAATACTTTATTTCTCTACCTGGGTTCTGATTACACAGTGTGATCATTTTGTGAAAACCCACCCACTCTTGTCTGTGGGTATTGAAGTATAACAATAACTCAATAAAAACGTTATCATTCAAATTAAAATAAAGTGGCCCCAGAGAGACCTGTGAACCTTCCCAGATCACACAGCTTTTAGACAGTCAGTTAAAAGTCCTCAGTTCTTTTTCCTGCTTTGTTCCTCACTGTTAGACCCTAGGAAGCTCATTTTCCCTTCTGGCATTCAACTTTCTTCCTCTGTGTAGAGGAGAAAGAGAAAACAAAAACAAAAACAGCACACACTCATTTGCTGTTGAAAAGCTGTGGGCAGAGCTCCTGGGGGACACAGATCTGCTGGGGAACCACCTTGCTGGGCTCCTGGACGAGAAAGTGGAAGTGGGGTGCCAGTGGGTTTGGCCAATAGCCTGGGAGGACGCCGGCTTCAGAAGACCACTTGGGAGAGGACTTCCTGAGGACAGACGGGGTAGGAAGACAGAGAGGGAAGACCTACAGTGACAGTAGGCCACCAGGGTGGGACAGAAGCCCCGCCAGGAGAGCTGGTGGGTAATGAGAGCAGAGTAGTCAGCTCTCTCCCTCCTCCATCATTCCGAATCTCAGGAAGGGCCCTCCACCCCTTGCCTTGGGTGAAGGGCATCTGGGGAGGAACCAGGGGAAAGGGGGTGCATTCCTCAGCTCAGAGCCCACAGCCCAGGTGGGAGGCCCCCCCCCCCCCCCCCCCCCCCCCCCGAGGTGAGGCGGAGGGTGCTGCAGAGACTCTGGGAGGCTTTTCCAAAGGGAGGGGGAAGGCTGAGCCTGGCAGTGCGGAGGACCCAAGGCCCCTGGGGTGATGGACCCTGGGGTTGGAGGACCTGCAGGGAGACTGGATGGGTCTGAGCCCCTTCCCTGCTCAGGGCTGCAGAAGCTCCGCCCCTCTGGCCCCGCGGAGGGGGAGGGTGCTGGCGGCCAAGGGCTGCATTGGCTGGAGGAGGCCAGGAGGCCCTGGAGAGTCACCTCACCTGCCCAGGAAGAGCTCCCACTCCTGTCCCTGCCACAACCTCGGATGGAAGGACTCTGACCTCCAAACAAGCACAGGGATTAAATGCAGATCCCGTCCCCAAGGAGAGGCAGCTGGCCCTGAGCAGAGAGGAACAAGTCCCGCAGCAATTCAGGGGCAGCTTGGAGGGGCCGAGGCTGAGGGCCACAGAAGTGCAGGGGGAGCAGGAGCTGCACCCGCACTGTGCCGACTGCCCCTCACAGTGTGGAGGTGACCAGGTCTCTGGGGTCTGATGGTGCTGCGTCCCCAGAGACCTCAGCTCTCAGGAGGCTGTCACCAGCACAGCCCTGGCCATCCCCAGGGAAGCCGCAGGGGTCCTGTTCTATTGCACAGATGCAGTCTCTAGTGTCTACTGCACAACCCATGGCAGGTGGGATGAGGCCAGCCCCTGCAAGAGCTGCCAGGGGCGCTGAGGACTTGCTTTGTTCCAGTGGTTAAGGAGGTGCCAGGTAATATGAGGGTGAAGGACAGCAGAGTGGGCACAGCCCCAGACAGAGATGGGAGCCTGCCTTGGTGGGACCCTACTGGGCTACACCCATCTCCGAATGCCACCTCCTCCAGCAAGCCTTCGCAGATGCCTTCGTCGGAGACTGTCCCCCTTCTCATTTGATCTCCCCAACACCCCAGAACACGCCAAGCCCCCTACCCTGAGTGGGGGTGTCTCCCTGCCCAGTGCTGACTGGCCTCTGAGCAGGGGTGGAAAGGTTCCTCTGGGCCCCCAGGCACTCAGTGAGGCTCTCTTTTCTTCTTGCCCTGCTGGGGAATAAGCCCAGGGCCTCCTGCAGGTTGGACGAGACACTCTACCACTGAGCTAACCCTGTGCCGCACTTTTAAAATGAACCAGGGATGAGTCACTCCACCTGGAAGGCTTCCTGAGGGAGGGAGGGAGGGTGGCCGAGGGCGGGAGCCAGGGAGAAAGGAAGGCAGCTGCAGGAGCCGGAGGCAGAGAGTGAATGCTCAGGGCTAGGGAAGGGTGCTCAGGTGGCCCATGACAGTCCCACACTGACTCTAGGTTGGCTCCTTTGCTGCCAGCCTCAGGACTCCCAAAAGGTGTATAGAGAAGAGCCTGCAGCCCCCCGCCTGGCTGGCAGGCACTGGGAGCCTCTCCACCTCGCAGGTCTGACCTTTCCTGTGTCCAGTCCCAGGGAGGGAACCCCAGATCTGGGGGGAGCCGAGACAGTGATGGAGCACAGGTCCCGTCCTTTACGGGAGCCCTTGCCCAGAGGCCCAGGAGTTCTGCAGGTCTCTGGCCCTTCCCCACACTGGCCATGAGGCAGAGGGGGTCTCTCCAGGAGGCAGATGGGGATGCCTGCCCCCTTGTTCTCTGGAGCTTTCCAGGGAAAGGGGAGCAGATGTTCTCCTGGCCAGGTGAGGGTTTGCTACTTGAACCATGCCAAATGAGGAGATGCCTTTGGTTCCTCCCCACCCCCAACCTCCCAGGACACAGGTGGGGCCTGAGAGCGACAGAGGGGGCTGAGGGTCTGGGCTGTCCACGCTCCAGGAGAATCCACGACCACTTCTCAGGGCTCCTTTCCCCTCCTCCCACCAAGGCTCTTTTGGGTGGGTGGCACCTGGATTCCTGTCCCAGCTTGTCCTGCCGACAGGAGAAACAGAGAGAGGGGGATGGAGACAGAGAGGCAGAAATAGGTGGAAATAGGTGGAAGTGGGGTCATGGAGACAGATGAGGGGTGGCGCAGAAGGTGGGCAGGGCCCTGGGAATAGGCCAGGTGCCCAGGTGGACCTGGCCCAGAGGGAGAGGGCAGCGCAGAACTGGCCACTCTGCAAGGCCTAGAACCACCCCCTTCACTTGATGGGGGCCGCCCCAGACTCCATACCTGGGGCTTCTGGGTGTGTCTCGGAGCACGTGTGAGGTGACCCAGTGCTCTGGGAGGTGGCTGCTGTCAGGGCTGACGTGCCCTGGGCAGCATCCCCACCCTCAAGCTCCTTGATTATTTTTTCCTGTCGGCTCTGCCTCCAGGGACTGCCTCCCGCCCAGGATGTAAGGCAGGCAGCAGCTTGTCTGACCCAGCCTGGGCCTGGGGGAGCCCCCTCTTGCGGTTGGATGTTCTGAGCTAGGAGCTGAGAAAGATGGCTCCCACCCCCATCCTGGGAGCCGGGGAGGCCCCATCCCTGCCCCCAGCTCCTCCACCTCTCCGGAGAGCAGGCCCTGAGCCTTGGGATGCAGCCAGACTCCTGCCAGGCGGATGGGCTGGGGGAGGGATGGTAGCTACTGTTCCCAGCTCCCCACCCCCAGGCCCGGCAAGCCAGGCTCCTGCTCTTGCCTTCCCCTCCCTGCGTCCAGGGCCTGCTTGAGTGAGACAAGAGTAATGGACTCGGCGCAGGGCCTGACCCGAGGGCCTTGGCTGAGGGCCCAGCGCTAGGAACGCTGTCCGTAAATATTTGGGGAGTGAATAATGCCAGCCCCTCCCCTCTTGCGTCGTCAACTCCGCCGCAGGTCCAGAAGCCCTCCTTATGGGAGGACGCCATGGGGTCCATTCCTCTGCCTCCAACTGTGAGAGCATCAAGGATCAGTGGTCCAGACTACTGTGCCCAGGTTTGGCCCCAGACAGAAGCACACTGCCTTTGTCACCTGGGAGCAGCTCCATCTCGGCCATCTCCAAGCCTCTAGGCTGGCTAGCGTCTCTTCCAGCCTGGGGACTCTTTCTCTCTTGGGTACAGAAGCCCTTGCTGTGGAGGTTCTTTGTGAAATCTAGCGTCTGCCCTGCCAGCCGGCCTTACTTGGTTCTGGGATGGAAATACCCCATCGGCCCTTTGGGTAGTTCACTGTGGTCCTCACCTGCTCTACAGCGCCCCCTCCTGGAAAGCCGTTTCCCTGCGGGTCACCCCTTAGGAAGGGCTCCACCAGGGCTGGATGCCTGTAAGCTCCTTGGGGGTCCCCTTACCTGCCCCACCAAGAGTGTGTAGCAGGAAACAGCCCTCAAACTCAACCTTCCCCCGCCTTTCCCCTCTCCTCTAGCCTCCAATCAAGAAGAGGCTGTCTTGAAAGAACTCTCTTGGCACCAAGCACCTGAGAATTTGAGGTAAGCACCAGTCACCAGTCACCCAGAGGTGGTGGGGGAGGGGTCGCAGGGGGCTGGGTGGAGGAGCAGGAAAGCTGGGAGAGGGCAACTGTATGCTTTCCTAAAGTTGTCCCTATGTACAATTCCATCACTAACCTAATTTCTTTTTTTCTTTTTCTTTTTTTTGGTGCCCAGACTGAACCCAGGGGCGCTCAACCACTAAGCCACATCCTCAGCTCTTTCGGCCTAAGTTGCTGAGGCCTGGTTTGAATTCGTGATCCTCCTGCCTCAGTCTCCTGAGCTGCTGGGATTACAGACAAGTGCCACCATGCCCAGCTTCCAACCTAATTTCATGAGACTCCCTTGTCCTACTTCCTTGTTGTATAATATCAAGATCTTGAAACCCTCCACGGTCCAGTTTTCTCACCTTATAAAATGGGGATAACAGTTGGGCACAGTGGCACACACGGTAGTCCAAGCCCTGAGAAGTGTGGCACTTGTATGAGCTGTGAGTTTGAGACCAGCCCGGGCAACATAGTGAGATTCTGATCCCCCAATAAATAGATAAATAAAATGGGAATAATAATAATAGGACCTCCACATAGGATTTTTTAAAAATATTAGATGAGATATGCACACAAAGCAATTGGTATAAGATAGAGTATACAGTAAGTGCTCAATAAAAACTATGATACATAGTTTTTTTTGGGGGGGGGTACTAGGGATTGAACCCAGGGGCACTCTACCACTGAGCCACATCCCAGCCCTTTTTATTTTTTTATTTTGAGACAGGGTCTCACTAAGATGCTGAGGCTTGCCTTCAGCCTGTGATCCTCCTGCCTCAGCCTCTCAAGTCACTGGGAACAGAAATGTGCCACTGCTCCCAGCATGACTAAGAATTTTCAGATGCCAAGTTCCCTTCCCCAAGTTCCTGCAGCCCTCTGCTCTGCGTCAGAGGGGAGCAGTTTGGGAAGCTGTGCCCGGGACAGGACAAGACCCTCTGCTCCAGCTCACCTGGACCTGGTGAAGCCAGCCTGCTCCCACCCACTGTTGTCCCCATTCTTGAGATTCTCCTGGGTCCCAAATCCAGTGCCTCCCTCCCATACCCACCAGCCTTGCCCAGCGGGGCTGCCCATCCCACTTCTAGGAAGAGGGACATAAACACAGCTGGCGTGGAGCATCCTCTCCGGAAGCCTCAGGCAGCCAGGGGCTGCAGTCAGGGTCGGGGAGGGTCTGGGGAATTCTGGAGCTTGAGTCAGGAGGTGCAGGGTAAGAAAAGGCTCCCTTCCTGCAGCTGGGGGAGGGCAATCCTTCTGGGTACCTGAGGAGGCAGGACAGTCCCCTCCAGGGCTGCCTGTGGCTCCGCAGCCCCCCGCCTGCACTCCTAGTGGGTGTGATACATGCTCTGGCCTCTCACTGTGGTTGGGTTTGCATTTCTCTGGTGATGAACGCTGAGCATTTTTGATAGGCACACTGGCCCTCTGTATAGCTCCTCTGGAGAAATATGGATTCAGATTCCGTTTACCCACCTCACTGGCACCGCACCACTAGGCTGTCTCCACCGCTTCCAGTCCCCCTACTACACCCTGGCTTCCCTCAAGGTGCAAGTCTAGCCAGGCCTCCACCCCCGCCCCCCAACCTTCAATGACTCTCCATTGCTTGCAGCCAAACTTGCAAAATTCCATTTTGTGAAATATTTTCTGAGGGGTTCCTTTGAAGATGATTCCACTGTTAAACCATGATCAAAGTTTTGGGAAACGCTGTACATTCTAACCCACCCTAGGAGTTTACCCAAGTGCAAGGCAATTAGCATGTGCAAGACTAGAGAAGTCCCAAAACAGTTAATTGTCCTCTCCCCCACCCACCTCCACCCCCATCCCCGATTTCTTTTGGTACTGGGGATCTATCTCAGGGGCCCTTTACCACTGAGCCACATCCCCAGCCCTTTTTATTTTTTTTATTTTGAGACAGGGTCTCACTGAGTTGCTGAGGGTCTCACTAAGTGATTGAGGCTGACCTTGAAGTTGCAATCCTCCTGTCTCAGCCTCTTGAGTCACTGGGATGACAGGTGTGCACCACTATGCCCAACAACAATTCCCACTTTAACCCAGCACTTCCCAAACTAATATAATGATAAATTCACATGCACACTCTTGTATTTTCTTTTTAAGCTTTATTAAGATATAATTCACATATCATACAACTCATTTAAAATGTACAAGTCAATGGGTTTTTTGTAGCAATCATGTGCCTCATAGTGATGTTTAAGTCAACCAGAGACCATATGTGATGGCATGTACCATGCATGCAGCCCAGGTGGGCAGCAGGTCGTACCACCCGGGTTTGTGTAAGTGAGCTTTGCACCATGATGAAATTGCCTAGAAATGCATTTCTCAAAATATGTCCATGTCATTTTTTTAGGTGACACAGGACTGTATATCAAATATATGTAGATATCACTATAATCAAATTCAGAACATTTGTCAGCCCCAAAGAAATCATCTTCAACTTGCCTCCTTCATTTCTCTGTCCTCTGCCCTAGACAACTACTATTCTCCTACCTGTCTCCATCTTTGCCTGTTCTGGACACGTTTTGTTTATCACTCATCAGTTGAAGGATACTCAAGCTGTTTCCATTGGGGCTATTATGAATAATGCTGCTGTGAATTTTTTTTTTTTTTTTTTTTTTGGTACTAGGGATTGAGCTCAGGGTCACTCGACCACTGAGCCACATCCCTAGCCCTACTTTGTATTTTATTTAGAGGCAGGGTCTCACTGAGTTGCTTAACAACTTGCTTTTGCTGAGGCTGGCTTTGAACTTGTGATCTTGCCTCAGCCTCCAGAGCCTCTGGAATTACAGGAGGGCACCACCTCGCCTAGCTTATTGTAGTTTTGACTTGTGTTTCCCTGATGGCTAATGAGTTGAGCATCTTTCCATGGTGCTCACTGACCATTTCTCTATTCTCTTGGGAGGAACATCTGTTCAGATCCTTTGCCCATTTTTAAAGCTAGAGTTCTTTAAATAGTCTAGATACAAATCCCTCATCAGATATGTGGATATTTTGTTCCATTGTGAGGGTTGTTCTTTAACTTTTTTGTGTGGGGAGAGTGTTGGAGATTGCACCCACAGGCATTTAACCACAGAGCTACATCTACAGCCCTTTTTTTATATTTTATTTAGAGACAGGAGCTTGCTGAGTTGCTTAGGGTCTTGCTGAGTTGCTTAAGTCCTCAATAAGTTGCTGAGGCTGGCCTTGAATTCATGATCCTCCTGCCTCAGCCTCCGGAGCCCCTGGGATGACAGGTATGCACCACCATGACCAGCTCTTTTACTTCCTTCATGGTATCCTTTGAAGCACAAAAGTTTTAAATTTCAATGGTGTTCAGTTCATCCATTTTTCTTGTTGTTGATTGTCCTTTGGTGTTATATCTAAAAATTTAATACGAAACCCAAGATCTCCCAGATTGACTCTTATCTTTTCTTCTAAGAGTTGTACAGGTTTATTTCCTCTTTTTATTTCTTTGATCCATTTTGAGTTATTTTTGGGGTATGGTCTGAGGTCTGGGTTCATCTCCATTCTTTTCCATGTGAATGGTCAGTCCCCTCCCCTCTCCTTGTGTGTTTACAAAACTCACAGGACTCTGGTGCCCCAGGAAACACCAGCTGGGAAATGACAATTGGGCGAGCTCACAGGCCACCTGACCAGGAAGTCTCCGCTCTTTACAAAACACTGTTTTCCTATCAACCCTGGTTATCACCTCCACTCTGTTCACCACTTCATCGGTATGAAAATGTATTTTCTGAGCTCCGCCATGTATTTTGCTGAAATACCAAGTTAGCCAGTGAGCAAAAGAGTGAGCAGAACTGCACTGTCCCGGCTGGAAGGTGCCATTCTGGGACAGTAAGCTGATTGGAGGGATGGAAGGCCTCTGGGGGTCCCGGCCACTGCTGGGCCCAGGTCTCTTCACCTCCTGCCCAGTAGCTTCCACACCATGCTCTCGGCCCCTCCCCTGTGCTGGGCACACAGGACAAGACCTCAAGGACCCTGCCTTGTCCTCCTCCTCCTCCTAGGACACTGGAGAGGATTGGACCTAGAGAAGCTGGTCTGGGGCTTCAAGATCCTCCTGCCCCCATTCGGGACCACCCCTGGGGGTTCTGGTCCAGCTTTCTCTGTCTCCTTGGAGGGAGCACCGGGAATAGAAGGTGGCAGGCGGCCAGGGGCACAGGGCGGGCCGGGAGGAAGGGCCCCTGGTCCGGGTCATTTCCTGGCACCCTTGTTTGCCGCGTGCCCCTGACTTCTGGTGGTTGTTTCCACCCCACTCCACCCACAGCCTCCCTGGCTGAGTGGGCAGCTGGCCTGGGCAGGAGTCCTTCCCCCGTCGGGCAGAGCGAGTCGAGGATCCTGCTCCCTGCGCCGCTGTGTGCATGGGGGCCTCGGGTCCCCTTTCTAAAAAGGTCCGCATGGCGGACCTCAAGGGCTGGTCATGAAGAATAAAAGATGAATGTCCATAAAAAATCTAGCCCAGGTTTTTTCCAGGATGCCTACTTTCCCTTGTGTTGGGGTCTCCATCTGAGCTCTGGGAGAGCTTTTTGGGCACCTCTCCCCATCAGCTAGTGCTAAGTACTAGTGGCAGAACTCAGGGACCCTCAACCACTCCACCACATCCCAGCTCTATTTATTTCATATTTTATTTAGAGACAGGGTCTCACTGAGTTGCTGAGCACCTCAATTTTGCTGAGGCTGGCTTTTAACACAGGATCCTCCTGTCCCAGCCTCCCGAGCCGCTGGGAGTTTTTCCACGGGTCTGAGGAGGCAGTTCTTGATCTCCACTCCAGCGGGGAAGTGCATAGGGGCTACTGGCAGGGTGGAGGGAATGGGGTATGAACTTGCTTTCCTGAAGGTCAAGAATTTGGGGTCTAGACTAGTGCTGCTGCCCTCCACCACATTATGCCAATAAATGATAACATTTATTGAGTTATGTGCCAGGCACCTGGCACGTTTTCAGTTATTCTCTACAATGATTCTATGGTTAGGGTACAATTAGCTCCATTTATATATAAGGGAACGGAAGTGCCCAAGAGCTTCAGCAACTTGAGACAAGCTAATAGGTGACCAAATGTGACAAATACTCTATTGGAGGGAGAGCCAGGGTGAGGGCGGAATGAAAAGCATCCCGTTTGCCCCAGGGAAGGTGGTGAGGGAAGAGAAAATGCTGAAGGCAAGAGGAAGCCGGAGCCTGTGGGCAGAGGGAACAGATGAGCGAGGGAAGCAGGGGGTCCACCTCACAGCCAGGACTGTTTGGGGAGCACGGAGAGCAGGGAGGACCAGGACTGCAGGTAGGCAGGGTGGCTGGCCCAGGACCTTGGGCTGTGGCTGGGGAGCTGGGCTTACAGCGTGGTCTGTACCGCATCTGGGTTGGGCTGTGAGTGGCGTCAGATCTGAGGGAAAGAGAGGATCTCTCGGAGCCAGGTGACGATTGTCTTTAAGGAAAGAGAAGGGAAGGCGCAGTGTGCTGGGCCCCGTGCCAGGTGCTTCCCGTGGCTGACCTCACTCAGTCCTCTCTGCAGGCCTGAGAGTCAGGCATGGCTGTCAGCTCTTTGCCAATAAAGGAACTGAGGCTCAGAGGTGAGAGTCCCTTGGGGTGAGGGGACCCCGTGCCTCCGTTTGCACACTGGTGAGTAGGGTGGGCGAGCATCCCTATGAGTTCTTCTCAGGGCATCCTGGGTACAGAGAATGGAATGTCATGGAATGAAATGGGGTCCCTTGGGGCTACAGCCAGAGCCACCAAGAAAGCTGGAACCACAAGAGGGCTGGAAGTAGGGAAGGAAGGAGGGCGGCACTGGGGACAGGGGGTGGAGTCCAGCTGCAAGATGGTTAAAGGCCCATAGGAAGTGGGACCCTGGGAGCTGTCGTGGGTGAGCATCCTGTGGCCCAGCCCAAACACATGGAGCCGGGCTGGCAGGCCCCAGGCAGCCCCAAAAGGAAAAGGCTATAGGAACTTCTTTCTGCTGGTGGATTTGGGGTGGGCCGCTTTGGGGTCTCTTATGGTCTCTGGTCTCCCTGTCTCCATTCCTGTCCTGGGACCCTAGAAAGATTGCTGGCCGGTCCTGCCTCTCTACCCAGGAGACCCTAGGAATCCCACTAACTCACTGGCCAGCCTTGCTGCTGCCCCTCACCCTGGGGCCCCATCATCCCACTAGCCCCTGTCCTTGCTCATCCTCCTCCAAATGTATTTATGTCCATCCACATCTCTACCTCCCCTCGCCTGCAGGACAGACCCCCATCCCTTCTCCTGTCTATCCCTGCATTGCCCCACATGGTCTTCTTGTGTCCTTACCAGAGGAAGCTCTGAAATCCACCAAGGCTGTCAGTTTGTCCCCTTGGGTGACACCACCGGCTTCCTTCAGTTCCAGGCCAGCAGGCTGAAGCCCAGTTCCTGGGCCTGGCACAGTGTCCCCCTGAGCATGGCCCTTGGAGGCAAATGTGCTTGTGACTTCTGCCCCACTCTCCTGCCCTCAGACTTCACAGCCCCTTCCCCCTCCTCCTGCATCACACCTGCCTCTGCACCCCCAGGTGCCATTCCCAGATGAAGAGGACTGTGCCCGACTGCTTCTGAGCTACACATGTCAGGGTGGCTGCTCAGAGTGATTCTGCCATTTGAAGGACTAGCCTTGATGTCCCTTCAGCCTTGTATGACTGCTCACTCAGGGGAGTCCCTGAGGTCCAGGGCAGCTTGGGGAAGGGGACCCCCAGGAGGAAAGGGCCAAAGCCCTGGGGGATTTTGCAGGACATTCAAATCTCCTTTGCCGTTGTCTTCAGGTGCTAACAGTTACCAGAGAGGGGTGCATGTGCATGTGAGTGGGGTGCTGTCTGGAACCCTGCCCGGCCCCTCCCCGACAGGCCCCTCTGAGCCTCTCTCTGTCCAGCCTCCTCATGTTCTAGCCTCCCTGCCCTCCCCCACCGTCACAGTTGCCTGACTCATCAGTACTCCAGGGCCTATTCTCTGGCAATGCTGTCACATCCTGCTTCCTCTCTGTCAGGTTGCTGAGGCCACCTTACCAGGTAGGGCACCCTGCATTTAAAAAATTTACTTATTTATTATGGTGCTGGAGGTTGAACCCAAGGCCTCGTGCAGGTTAGGCAAGTGTTCTATCACCAATCTTCAGTCCCGGCCGTCCCCTCACCCCTTTTCTTGACACAGAGTCTTGCTAAGTTGCCCACGCTGTCCTCAAACTTGCCATCCTCCTGCCTCAGCCTCCCAAGTGGCTTGGGATTACAGGTGCAGACCACCTTGTTGGCCGCTCCCTGGATTTTAATAGGCCTCTGCCCTACCCAGCATCCCAGGGTGGCCAGGAAAGGCGAGAGCACCATCCTCAGCAGGAGGTACTTTCCTGATGCCCGAATCAAACTGCATAAAAGTGCCAGGCCTTGCACACCAGCTTGGGCTCCGGGGGGCCAGGCAGGGGGCCTCCACCCTCAGTCTGCCCCACAGGGCGAACACCTTAGCTGTGCTTAAACTTGCAAGTAGGTTTTAAACCCACAGCAGCTGGCTCCACGGCCCTCCTGGGGTCACAGGCTAGGATGAGGGACAAGGGCCTGGGGGAGGCTTCCACCTGTATTACTCAGACCTCTGTCGTCCACAGCAGGCAGGGAGGAGGAAGTGAGTCAGTGGTACAGCGATTCACGCCTCAGAATTCTGACTTTCCTTTTCAACCCACTGAGCCAAGACATTTGTCCCAACAGGATCCCGGGGTGGGGGAGGGGCCAGGAACCAGGGGATATTAAAGAGACAGAGCTGGCCTCTTGCTCACCTCCACTGGGTTCCTTAGTTCACCCATAATGACTGTGTGGCCGATTGGATTCAGCTGGACATACAGGGGTTGAAGACCTGCTGAATGTCAGCGTCTGTCATGGGGGGGAAGTGTGCTGGTGTCACCACACTGAGTGGGACAGTTATTACCTAGAGAGCAAGGAACATGCTTCTGGGCCCAATTTCTGCTTCTTCAACAAACTTGTGAGTTTGGTGTCTTCAAGTTCAATTTATGGAGGAGGAAACTGAGGTTTAGGGAAGTAAAGGGACTTGTTCAAGGCCACTGTCCCACCAGTCTATGATCATGCTACAAACCCACATTAGCAGTCAGTGCAAGGCCTAGAAGATCCAAGTGACCTTGTGTGTGTGTGTGTGTGTGTGTGTGTGTGTGTATTACATGCCGTGTGTGTGGGTGTGAGGAAGAGTGGGAACTCATGAGAGATTTCCAAGAAAAATTGGATATTCTCCAAGAGGACAAGTGGGTTAAGAATGTTCTAGGCAGAGCTCTCTTGACCTGCATGTGCAGAGGTGGGTGGCACCCATCAGCCCAGTGTGGTGTGTCCATGGAATCCTGGCCCCTCAGCAGGAGGTGCTCAGACAGAGGCTGGCCCAGGGGGAGCAGGTTGTGGGGCAAGGGGGACCCACGGGGAACCTGATGGACATGTGGCATCTGGGAGCCTGCAGCAGCCAGCTGGAGGTGGCTGGCGAGGAATCGAGGTCAGAGCTGGGTGGGTGTCATCAACATGTAAGAGAGTAGTGACAAACAAGGGTCACATGAGGGACCACAAGGAGAAGCCTAGTGGGCTGAGGAGTCCTGTGGGGGACAGCGCTGGGAGGAGAAAGGGAAGAGGACCAGAAGAGGATGGGGGGGTGGAATTTCACCAAAACACAGACCTGAGTTCAACAGATGGCTGCCACCACCCTAGAGAGGTTGGGACAAAGGATTAAGGACAACCACGGGATTTGCCCATCACAGGAGGCTGATGCCTAGTTTCTGTGAGCTGTCGGGAGCTGAAGCCAGGCTGGAGAGGTGGACAGGGCCCTGGTAACCCAAGGGCAGGATCCCTGGTCCCGTGGTGATGCAGGGAGAGGCTGTGGCTTCTGAGCTGTGGCTTCTAGAAGAAGAGCAGGTGGCCCAGATGACTTGGGGGAGGTGGGACAGTGGGATGCCTGGCAGTGGGAACAGCAGAAGGGTGGGGCAGATGCATGGTTCCTTTGGGAACAGCAAGGGACTCCTGTGTGTGGCTTTAAGCAGTGAGGTCATGGACAGATGGAAAGATGAGCCGGCCCTTTCAAGGAGGGCGCAGTGTCCTCAGGGCGGAGAGGAGCCAGGAGTGGTGATAAGGAGGAGAGTGAGGAGGGAAGTGGCTGCAGCTGCCGTGCAGATGTGGGGAGAGCTGGTGGCAGGGCAGCAATGGGAAAGACTGCAGTGATCCAGGGAGAAGGGACGGAGGGAAAGGTGGCAAGATACCGAGAAGGCGAACCCCGCCATACACAGGGATTGTCCCGGTTGGGTGGAGAGAGGGGGAAGTCCAGGCTTCCAACTGAAATGAACCCCTGGGAGCTGAGCAGGCTGGGGGGGCACATGTGGGTCACTTTGGTGTGGCCCGAGTCACAGCACCTGAGGAAATTCCCACCAGGAACTTGGGTTTAGTTGACAACATCCACAGGGGTTGGAACCCTGGAGAAAGCTGGTTCAAGAGTCATTGGGGGCGGGGCTGGGATTGTGACTCAGGGGTAGAGCGCTTGCCTAGCATGTGTGAGGCACTGGGTTCTATCCTCAGCACCATATAAAAATAAAGAAATAAAATAAAGGTCCATCAACAACTTAAAAAAAGTCATTACTGCAGGATAACTTTTACCTAAATCTCAGAAAGACACAATGGAGAAAGGATTCCCCACATTTTTAGTCTTTTATTTCTACCTGGGCAAATAACTATGTTATCCATTGTGTGATAGATACACAAGCATCATATCACATTTCAAAGAAGGTGACAAAACTCAGCTATTGGTAAGTCATGATGACATTGGTCTTCAGTGGGGCAGGTCTTAGGGTGCACAGACCAGAACTATGTACCATGTGCAAGCTGGATGCCACTGTCATTTATTTACCTAGCCCCTCTCTAGGGTCTTTCTGACCCTACCCAAGAGCCTCTGGCAGAAGGGTAAATACGGACAGGTGCACGTCTTACACCTTGTCCCTGAGGAGCCCACTATGGGGAAAAGGAGCAGACCTTGGAGTCAGGCAGCCCTGGGGGTAGTACCACGTATATCAGAGGAGTGCTCCCACCTGATGTACCTTGAGTATCTCAGTATTTTCATCTGTAAACTGGGAGACAACTACCTCAGAGGGTTCTTAGAAGGTAACATACATAAACGGATGGGCTATACATAGTAGGTGTTCCATAAATATCAGCTCCCTTCCCACATTCAAATATACATAAAATATCCAGAGACACGTAGCCACATAGGTGAACAGCTGTGAACACAGAGCCCATGTTCTAGTCCACATTTATGTGAAGCCCTCAGTGGGAAGGAGTGAGGGGTGAGGGCTTCACAGGAACCTTGGGAGATGAAGAGATGGAAGATGAAAGATGCCCACTGGTACCACCTGAGTACAGAACACAGGCAGTAAGAAGGCTTCATTTTTCCAGATGCCAAGGCTCCATAGCAGGGACTTGGAAGAGGGCCTCGCTCATTTTTGATAGACGTGGAGCGAGGGTATAGAGGGGGACTCAGTCCTGCACTGATATATCCCTACTGGTCTTGAGTGGAGGACTGAGGATGAGGAATTCTGAGCCAGAGGCTTGGCCTGGGCTAGGCCCACATCTGGGTCATTGGGGAAGGAAATCTGATAAACCCATTTATGCTTGGCCACTCCTCCCTCCTCCCTCCCTCCCTCCCCAGTAATTTGCATTTTCAATTCAAGTCAGAGAGAGAGACCTGAGTCTTAGTTCAATAGCAGAGATTTAGTCTATTTAGTTAAACACATACAAGAAGCCTTGGGACACACTGGACGCTGATTGAAGAATGATAAGGGATTTTTTTTTTTCTTTTTTTCCCCAGCCCTTTCATTTTTAGCAATAGAGTCCCAGAGCAGGAAGGGAATTTACCCAAGGAGAGATGGCTAGAGAGCATCTGTGCTCAACCCCTTGGCTCCAGCACACAATCCTTACCTCTCCTGGGGCTGTCAGACCAGGGCAAACACAGCAAGCACTGCATGAACAGGATCCGCCCTTAAAGAATATTGACATTGTCACTTTTCTGGCTGGGAAACTTCATCTCACACAGGGCCCTCACATTATCTTGCTGTTCTTCTCTCCTAAGGATCACCACAGCTGGCGACTCTTTCCCTCTTGTCCAGATACTCCCTGACCCTCCAGCCGAACCTAAAGCTTGCCCGTTGTTGTGGTCACCTGCAGAGACCGAGGGATCTCATCTAAAGTTTCTTTTGGATGTCAAGAGGAGAGGACGCCACACACACCCTCGAGGGCTTGAAAGGGTTTATTATTTACATGCTTGTGGTCTCAGTAGAGCAGGGCCAGCCTCTCAAGCGGGTCCCACAGGGCTTGAGAGCCAGGAGAGGAGGTGGACTCTGGTTTTTATCATGGTTGGGGCCAGTGTTCAGGCAGGAAGGAGCTTGTGAATCTGCCTCCACTGCCAAAGGAGGCTGTACCAGGTTTTCTTATCCGCTCATCACCTGTAGGACGCTAGGGGAAGCTGGAGGGCTGAGGCTTAAAAGCCACCAGCAAACGTCAGTGTGCCTGTGTTTCTCAGTCTGCATTACTAGATGGGTCCCTTCTACCTAGGGAAAAGTTGACCGATGGAGATGGCATGGTCACCTCAACTGGGGAATGAAATGAGGCTGTGGATGGGAATAAAATCCAAAGGACTTCCGGTCTGTGGCATGAACTTGGGATTTCTTTTTCCCCATCTCTCCAGCCCAGACCCTTCCAGTCTCCTAATCTCCCCTTACATGCCAAGTCCATCTCCCCCAGATCTGTCTGACACTCCCCTACATTCCTTAGCCAGGCCCTCCCCTTAGCAGTCGCCCCAGCTTCTGCTCCCACATTCCCTCTGGACACTCCCCTGGAGTGGAAAAGCCATCCCTCATCCCTTTCCTGCTCCCAGGCCCCAGATCGGACATGCTGCTCATTCCTGTTTGGGATGGTCAAAGAGATAAGGCCTGGCGTGGAGCCATTTGTCATCATAGGACTCCAAGCTGTTTGGGGCAGGACCCCTGCCCACACTGAATGTCCACCCTGAACCCTGCCCTGCTGACCCTGGCCATCTTCCCTTCTTTAGGAACAAGGTGGAGGAGCTAAGAGGCCACTGGAAAAGCAAAGGCAACATTCAGCTTTCGTCCAACTTCCTGTTCCTTGACCCTGGATGTCTCAAGACTGACCATGAGAGAAGCTGGGTCACTGCTTAGGAACAAATGCTATCCTAAGGGCAGACAGGGACAAGTGTCCTCTCCCCAAACACCACAGAGAGGACTGTTATCGCAGCTGCTATTGTTTAGGCACGTCTGCCTGGCTGAACCACATCTGCCTGGAGTTTGTCTCTTAAAGATACAGCTGTGTTCAGCGGTTTCCATCCATAGCCGGGTCTCTCCTGAATCACATGATGCTGTACATCTAGGTGACCTCCTGAGGTTTAGCTCTGACCTAAGGCAAATGAAATGAGAATCTTGATCTCACAAGGATGAAATGATTTGTAAACTGTAAAGTCAGGCTGGGGCCCCTTCCCAGGCTCTGATTCCAATTTTGTATTACTCGTCTTTTCATTCTATTCCTTACAGAGAGTGCCAAATTATACAAGCTTCAGGTCCCACCAAACCTGGATCTGTCCTAAGGATTGTACAACTGTTAATTATTAGCATAAGTGATTAAGAAGGACTTTAGGTCAGGTATAACACCGGAATCAGAAGTAACAGAGAAATCCTAGCTGTGTGGCCTTAGTCAAATTGTTTAACACCCCTGAGCCTACATTTTCCTCTTTTAAAACACAGTTAACATCTCAGTATGTGAGGGATTGATGATATTTATAAAGAACCTAGTGTATTGCCTGCTTTATATGTGCTTAATGTGTGGCATTTTCCTTCTTATTGTAAGAGTATACAGAAAAAAGACTGCTGGGGAAATGGGTCTTCGTGCGACAATAAGGGATTCAAAGTGCAGAGTTACCTTCTGAAATTCCCTTTCAGTTTGAGTCTTCTGTCCATTATGAGATCTTTGGCCTCCTCCACCTACCTCCATCTGGCACCACCTACTACACACCTGTGGGGGTTGGTGTCCCCGCCCAGTCTCCAAACATACAGTTTGAGCTATGGGATGAGGGAGGGGCCATTGGGATTCTGTTAGCTTTGGCCCTGAAGACAGGAGTGGATGAGAAATGGGCTGTCTGGACACAACTCTCTGGCCACGCAGTACGCTCTAAGGAGAAACTCGTTTCCATATCGACAGCCTTATCCCTTGATACCAGAAGGCTTTGCCCAGGAGAAAATGCTGTCTTTTTGCTAATTACAATTAGCGATGCTTGGTTATTACCACTGCAAAATATCTGTTTGGCTTTGCTGACGAACCATTCCCAGCTTGGAGCATGATGGGTGGGAGTGGGTGAGCAGGAGAAATAAATCCCGACCGACCGACAGCGAAGGTACTGGGTGCGAGAAGAACGCCCAGAGACCGTCAGTCATCCCTTAGGGATTCACGGCGCTGCGGAAGCCAGTTCACCATTCCAACCAGCTGCGCGCAGACGTCGATTCCCAGATATGCCATCGCCTCATCTGTCCAGCCCGGACAGCCGAGGTAGCCGCGCCTGGAACGGCCTTTCCAAGTGGCAGAAACGGCTTCAGCGAAGCGGCCAGACAAATCCCACCCCTGGCCCCGCCCGTTCAATCTGTAGTGCTCTGGAGGAGACGGTTCCTGGGAGAAGCGAGGGGGCGGGGAGAGGAAATTCAAGCCTTTAGGGGTTCCTGACAGGTGTCTGGGGAAGAGGGCGGAGCCGGGGTAGGAAGGATGAGAAGGGAGGGGCGGCGCTGCCCCTTTAAGAGGCGGTGGCGGGGCCGGGACCTTTTCTCTTTCCCCGGAAGGAAAGCGGAGCCGGGACTGGGCGCGCAAGGTGGGGAGGTGCGGGGCTGGGCGTGAGGAGGCGGGGCGCACGCCGCGGGGGACCCCTCCCTCGCGTCCTCCCTGTGGTCCACGGGTCTGCCTGGCCGGATCCGCCGCCTGGCCGGGATAGAAGGCGATAGCGCGGTCAAGGGGGCGCGGCCGGGACAAGCTGGGGGCCGGGTGCTCTGGGTGTAGGGACGGTGACCCGGCAGCCGGACAGGCGTGAGAAGAGATCCACGGACCTTAGAAGGCGATCCGAGGGCGCAGACCTGGGCAGATGTGAAACTGAGCCGGCTAGGAGCGAGAAACTGATCAGCTCCGGGCGCAACGGCGCGGCAGGCTCGAGTGTCCTCTGAAGGCGCCCGGAGCAGGTGAACAGGTCCTCACTGCCCGCACCGCGCCCTCGAGCGCCCTGGTCCCCGCCCCGGCTCGCGCTCAGTCATGGGCCCCGGCCCCAACCGCGCGCCCCGCGCCCCGCGCCGGATGCTCTGCGCGCTCGCTTTGATGGTGGCGGCCGGCGGTCGCGTCGCCTCCGCCTTCAACCTGGACACCCGATTCCTGGTGGTGAAGGAGGCCCAGAACCCGGGGAGCCTCTTCGGCTACTCGGTCGCCCTCCATCGGCAGACAGAGCGGCAGCAGCGATACCTGTAAGTCCGTCCGCGGGGGTGGGGAAGGAGAGAGTATGTGCGGGGGTGCGGATCCGGAGCTGGGTGGGAGCCCTGGGCCCTCGGTCTTCCAGACCCGCTGCCACTGGCCACTGTGACCCAGGATTAAGGGGGCGGGTACCCCGGCAGCTCTCAGACTGCCGGGTTTGGCGGGAAGTGAAGGATTGGGGAGCGGTAATCATTGGCGAGTGCTGACTCTGCCAGAACCTGTCTAGACGACACCTTTCCACCCTTCGGACCTCTCCCGAGAGCGGAAGTGGGGTCTCTGTTGCTTGAGCCGGCTACCTAGCATTGATCTTTTCTCTGCGGGACTGGAAGCTGGGGAAAACTGCAAGATAAACACCTATCGGACCCTCATTCCCCTCTGCCTGGGTAGAATCCGCAGCAAATGCATTTAAGCCCCACTTACACCTTGCGTTTAGTCTGTGGCCACACCAACCACGCCCTCTGCAGAGCCAGCCTGGACTGCCTTCTCAACTGCTTGGCATTGCAGTGAGGTGATGGGGAGTCTGGGTGTTTGGAGCTGTCCAGAGGTTCCCTCCGACTCCTAGAGGAAGGGGCAGTAGAAGGACAGGCTTGGTCTCTGGCGCCCACCCACAAGCGGAGGGCTCTCCCACCAGACCTCTTCCCTGCATTCCTCAGATTCATGTTGAACCGGCAGCCCTGAGTGTGTTTGTTTTGGTTTGAAGAGGGAAATGGTGTTTTTCTTTTCCTTCTGCCCTCCTTCCCCACAGCTGCAAGGAGAACCCGCCTGCGTGTGTGATCGGGAAGAGCTGGGGGTTTCAGAGGTTTTTCTGCATGGGCTCAGTTTGCTGAGGTTGGCAGCTGGGGAAAGAGGGTGGCTGGAGGAGATAATGTTGCCCGGGAAAGGGCAATGGCTGGGACAAATCAGGCAGGCCCCTTTCACCTAGGTGACCCGCTAGGCATCTTTCTCTACCTGGTCTCTAACTTGGCTAAACTAGAAGACCTGGTCAGCCTAAAACTGAGTTGAAAATGCTTCAGCTATAACTGAGGCCTGCAGAAACTTGAAGTTTGGAGTGTTCAAAGTCCAAACTCTGCTTCAGCTACCTACCTGCCCCTGCTCTGCTGGCCCAGCCCCTGTCCAGCCTACCTACCTGGACTTAGCCTCTCCCCCATCTGGCTTTCTTCTCAGAAGGTAGGGCCACCACACCCTTCCCAGCCGGGTTTAGCAGCTTCAGTCTGGCTTTGTCCAGCCTTCCATCATTTGAAGGCCCTGAGTGACCACCAGTGAAAGATTCTATAGCAATGTTTTTTTCTACCCTAGCCCAGAAAATAATTTTCAGTTTTTAAAATTTTATATATATATATATATATATATATATATATATATATATATATATATATTTATATATATATATATATATATATATATATATAGATGGACCTTTATTTTATTCCTTTATTTATATGTGGTACTGAGAATCGAACCTAGTGCCTCACACAACCCCAGCCCCGATTTTCAGGTGTTTTGATGCAGAATCTCCATGACATAAAGTAACACAGTGAAAGAGCAGATTGGACTGGAAAGAAAGAATAAAAACTGATTCTTCAGCCCTTCCCTCTCTACTATGTGATCTTGAGCAAGTATTTCCCTGCCAGTGGCCAATTTTTCCTTAAAAAAGCGTTGGACCTGAATCTATGTGTTCCTCCCCACCTCTGTTGGCCTATGAAAGGCAACTTGGCATTGTGGAGGGAGAAGCGGCTCAAAAGTCCTACTGCCAGAGTCTTGTCTTGGATCTGTCACTAACACCTGAGACTTTGTTTGCTCACATATCAGCAGAAGGGGAACGACATGCCTTTTCCACGGGGTTTTAGTGGGACTTTCATGGGATGGTGTGTGTAAAATGCTCTGTATGTGCCTAATTCTCCAAGGACCCTCCAGAGGCTCTCAGACTGAAGCCAGGATGGGGTACACCCACTTTGCCCATGGCCTCCACCCAAGATAGCTCAGCAAAGGGGTTCTTCTTTTTGGAGGAGTTTCAAAGTTGCTGAACCTTTGAGTGGCAGGTGGTTCTAGATAATTTCTGAGTCTCCCCATTGGGTATCCTCAGTCTCACCCAGGGGTCGTTCTTTCTCTATTTTGATTCATCTCATCTTACAGAGTGCAGCCCCCTGGCCCTTTGGAAAAGTCAGCTGGCCCTAGCTGGGCTTAGCTGCAACCAGCTGTGTAGCCAGATGTGAACAGCTGTCTGAGCACCGAGCTCAAGGGAGCTAGTAGGTCAAGCTGCAGGTTTCTATTCTTTTAGCCTCAAAGTCCCTTTGGGAGAACCAAAGTGTTCATATGGTTCTGAACAGGCCTTTTGTGTGGAGTTCACAGAAGGTCTCCAGGAGATGCAGGGACCCCTGAAATTATATGCAAATCATGTATATTTGAACCTAGGGACAGGAGGAGGGAAGAACACAGCTTTTGCGTTCTTAAAGAAGGCTTTGTTCCAGAAATGGCTAAAACCCCAAGGTGGACACTCCTTGCTGTGTCATCACCTTCATCTCTGCACTCGGGTTCCCCACCCACAACCCAGCCCCAAGCTCCCAGTCTCTGTAAGGGAGGAATGAGGACCAAAGCACATTTTGTTTGTTTCCTTGTTTGTTTGTTTGGTTTTTTTGTTTGTTTGTTTGTTTTGTTTTGTTTTGTTTTGTTTGGTACTGGGCATTGAACTTAGGGGCACTTAACCACTAAGCCGCAACCCCAGCCCTTTTTTGTTATTTTATTTAGAGACAGGGTCTCACTGAGTTGCTTAGTGCCTTGCTAAGTTGCTGAGGCTGGTTTTGAACTTGCGATTCTCTTGCCTCAGCCTCCCCAGCTGTGATTTAGAGGTGCCTGGCACTTTGGGCTTCTTAGCAAGAGGCATGAGGAGTCCTGGGAGGCAGAAGTACTGTTCTTCTGGGAGGTGGTTACTGATCCACCCCAGCACCTGCTTTGCCGTTCCCTGGTCTGGCCTGATCTTAGACTCTAGGGGATCCCTCTGGGCCCCCTCTCCTTTCCTCACTTGCTTGGAAATAAAGATGTCTGGGAGGCCTCAGGTGGGAGTGGCTGCAGCTCCTGGAAATGAGGTCATACTTGGGGCAAGGGGAGCTGGGCAACCTGTTGTGCTTTCCCAACACACATTTCCCTGGGCAGGCGGCCGGCAGCCTCTCCTGCTAGTGCCAGCAGAAGCAGCACGGCAGCTTCAGGCCGAAGGACTTTTCCCTGGACTCTCTCCAATGACCAGTCCAGGCCAGGGGGCTTCAAAGTGGGCAGGAGATAGGGAAGGCTGATCTTAGAAATAAGAAGCAGCGAAAGGGACTCCATCAGAGCTAAACCAAGGAGGAAGATGATATCCATTGCAGCAAGTGGGATTGAGGCTAGACGACTTGAAGAAGAATGCCCTGCGGGGTCAAATATGGAAAAATCCTGAAGAGCCGGGGAAAGGGAGAAGAAAAAGGAAAAATAGTCTGTTGTGCTTATTCCATTACTTGGAGCACCCCCCCCCCCAGCCTCTTTCTGCTGTCCTCATTTTCTCCTTCCCTCCAGCGTGTTGCTCTGGTTCTTGGGCTGAGTCACCAGGAGGAGAGGGGGCTGTGTGGGCAGCCTAAGGAGGATGGGAGGGCTGCAGTTTCAGCCTCCATAGGAGCAGCCTCTGGGGAGGTGGCTAATTTGGGCAGCAGGGCTGGCACAGGGCTGGCATCTGAGCATCTAGGAGCTGCCCCTTCCCACCCCAGGGCTTTAGGCCAGAGCAGATCCCCTCCCCCTCCTGCTTCCTGGCCTGGCATGGGAAGGAGCCCAGGGGCTAGGGACCCTAGGAATAAGGCAGGGGACTGAGTGCTAGATCCCCTGGCCTCCTCCTCTTTCCACAGGTTCCACCCACACTCCCGAGATGAAGGAGTCTGTGAGGTTGAATCATAGAGACTGTTTCTTTGAGCATCACCCCAGTGCCCGGGGGGCCTCCTTTTTGGAGTGAGCCAACTTGGTGCCCTGAACTCTCCTGGGCCCCATTCCCCAGCCTTCTCCAATTCTACCACTTTGTGCTGCTCCATTAGCTTCTGCTGCCCTGGAGTAACACAGGGGCTGGGTGAGGAAGAACTCAGGGCTCAGGGGGTCTCCAGAGGCCAGGAGTTGCCTTCAGAATGGAACAGACTCAAGGGTGAGGAGGCAGCTAGGTGAGAGCCCTTGAGCCATCTTTTCCTCCACACCCCGTCCCTCCCAGCCCAGCTTGACTCCAGGAGAGGCCAGGTCCACCTCCTGTTTTCCTAGAGCTTCATCGGGCCACCCTCTGCCTTCTGACTGGCTGGGAGTTGGGTTAACCGCTGATCTGAGAGGGGTGGGTTTTTGGACTGCCTGATCTGGACCAACCCCAGCAGCAGGTAGCTAGCTGAGGTTTTCATTTACATAACAATTTGTATCTCATTTGCATATTAGTAAGGTTCCCTGCAGCCTCTGGATTCTCCAGCCCTCACCACGCACACCTGGCTGTGACTCGGGAAGCAGGAACCTGACTCTCTGCAAACCTGCCTTCCCCTATGCACACGCAGGCCTCTGGCTGGAGACCCATTGGATCCTGGGCTGGGAGCCAGAGGGCCTTAAAGGGCCTCTGAGCCGGCCAAGTAAGAGCTAAAAATACTCCAGGGGGTGTGGGGGGGCTCCTGTGGAATCTCTGAGGGGGGGACCTAGGATGTGGGTTTGGGATTAAAGCATTGGTCCTGCCCCCTCCTCCATTTGTGGGCACAAGGCAGCTCTGGCAAGGGGGGTGGATATAGGTGGTATAGGAATTTGTTTAATCCAGTTGCCATTTATGCCCAGCTCTGCTGGCTCAGTACCTCAGGCAGCTAGAAGGAGGGTTCCCTCAGCTCCTCCTGGCTGAGGCCAGGGAGCTGGGAGGCAGAGAGACCCCATTCCTTGGGCACCTCCTGCCAGCAGCTTGGACAGGGCAGGAGCAGCATGAGGGCAGTATTTCCACTACGTTGCATGTCCTGGAACGCAACCTGGGCTCCTTAGGGTCCCCTTCACTGCTGAAGCCTGTACCCTTTCAAGGTCATCATAGGTGACCTCCACCTCCAGCTGATACTGTTTTTTTTTCCCTAGAATGACTCTAGCCACCAGTGCCCACACCCTCAGTGACTGCCTGGTATCGTCAGGCTGCGGGAGCCCTACTTGTGTCCAGTCCCCTGCTCCCTCTAAAGGATGGCAGTATCTGTTCCTTTCCCCTCTGCTCCAGGCCCCCTAACCTGGTAGGACTGAAATTCCTGGGGTCCCTGAAGGGAGTCTGGGGTCATGCTAGAGCCAGTCTTGGTGCCACAAGAAATCAGAACAGCAGTGACCACATCAGCCATGGCTTCATAGAAAGCTTTTTACCAAGTGAATCCATTTATTCCTCCAATAACCCCCAAAGATGGGTAAGACAGCTGCTGTTTCCATTTTACAGATGAGATAATCCAGGCTCTGGGAGAGGAAATTACCCTTGGAGACAGAATGGATCCTAGAACAAGGTCACCAGCTCCCAGGCTGTGATGTTCCTTTCCCACGGGCCCTGGCTTTCTTCATCTGTTAGGAGCCCTGGGGGTGGATGTCCCTGGGTGGTCAGGCAGTGGACTCACTGAGCCACCCTCCCCATCCCAGGCAGAAGGTGACTGACCAGGCCACTGTGGCTCCCTGTCAGCCTCCCTGCGGGGCTCATAATCTCATAATGTTACTCTTCTTGGGGAAGCCCAGCCCTCACTCCCAGGAACACTTCCCCAGGGTAAGGTTTGAGCTGCAGATGTGAGGTGCAGGCAGAGGGCCACGCCCCTTTCCAGCACCCCAGGCTGTACATTCCTGAATCCCAGTGGGAGGAGACACTCCAGGCCCCAGCTTGCCTGGCCCTACCCTACCCACTCCCTGCCTCCTTCATAAGTAGGTCCTTGGCAGGGGCTGCAGGCACAGCCCTTGCTTAGCACTTCCAGAGTCTGATGGGAGCCCTGGAGCCCAGTTCTGAGCCTGGGGCCTCAAGGTGATAATGTTTCTGGGGCCAGTTGGAGGAGCATCTGAAAGGTGCATCATCAGGATCGAGGAGGGGTCCTGGCAGAACATTGAGAGGCTGCAGGGACGCTTCTGGGGAGGAGGCATGGAAGAACTGGGTTCTCCAGCAGGGGTGCCCTGGATTCGAGAAGGTCAGTGGTGGGCTGAGGAATTTGCCTCTTTCACGAGGATGTCTGATGGTCATGGCCCCATGACTATCCTCAGAGATAATATTTCAGGGCTGATCCCTCTGGTTCCAGCCACCCCTTTGGTGTGGGATGGATTGCCAGGGCTCTAAGCACCCTTGTAAGAGCTCATTGTCAATGTCATGTCCCCAAAGATGGATTCTGGAGGCAAGGAAATAGTCCTTGCCCATCCACCGGAACAGGGCTGCTGGACCACGTCATTCAAAGTGTCAAGTCATTGGAACCCAGTTCTCGGACTCCTCCCCTCTACCTTCATCTCTGAGGCCAAAACATTCCTTTGAAAACCCAGATCTGACCATGTCATCTGGTTGGGTTGCCCTCTGCGGCTCCTCCAAGGCCCTTCCCACCCTCTCCTCCTGTCCCTCCCCGGATGTTCCTGGGCTCTGGCTCTATGGAGGGCCTGAGCTCTGAATCACCCTGCTTCCTCATGTTTCCTGGCCCTGGCACATGCAGTACCTTTGCCTAAAGTGCCCTTGCTCCCCTTCTTCATCGGGTGACCCCTGGTCATTGTCCTCAGACACTCTCTTCTGCAGGTCTCTCTGTGTCCTTTTCCTGTGGCACTCACTGTCTGTTCCTGCCTGCCTTCCCTTACCCTGGGCTCTTTCCTGGAGGGCAGGGGCTGGGGTCCATTCTTGTCCCAGCCCCAGAGCCTGGCACAGAGCCAATACTCAGTAACTGGGTGTTGAATGACAAGTTGGCTGGAGGGGAGATTGGGAAAGTCTGAGCTTGGAACCCCCTGCCTCCCTGCCCGCAGGCTCCTGGCTGGTGCCCCCAGGGAACTCGCTGTGTCTGATGGCTACACCAACCGGACTGGTGCTGTGTACTTGTGTCCCCTCACTGCCCACAAGAAGGACTGTAAGCGGATGGACATCACGGAGAAAAGTGAGGAGCAGTGTCTGGTGGGGAGGCACAGCGAGAGGACAAGGCTTGCTTATGTAGTTTCAAGTGACTTCTGATCTAGTGACTAGTAAAACAGCGAGCCTTAGAGCAGATGTGGGATTGGTAGATACCAAAGTTTTGACGGACTGAAGAGGGGAGGAGCCGGGACTGCCTTACTGGGGTTGGGAGTCTAAGAGAACTACTGCCCTCTGGGGGTTTGGAGCACTGGTATATGGGGTGAGGTGCCCTGGTTCATGATCCCTCCTATGCCTTTAGGTGACCCTGACCATCATATTATTGAGGACATGTGGCTCGGGGTGACTGTGGCCAGCCAGGGCCCTGCAGGCAGAGTCCTGGTAAGTGGGCACTCACTGCTGGCCCTGCCCTGCCCCCTCTCTCCTTCCTTCTCCAGGGGTGCATGCATGTGGCCTTTGCAAGTGTCCATTCCAGTGGCTGCATCTCCACAGGCCTCTCTATCCTTGCACTCTGTACTCTAGGGGAGGGGGTGTGTGTCTGGCTGTCTCCCAAGGCCGGGCATGGCCTGGGTCCTGTCTGAATCACCCGCTTCCTCCCCACACCCACATGGGGTGTTCTTCATTCGTGGGAACTTGCAGGAGCAAAGGGCAGAGAGGGCCCCAGGCGGTTGGGCGCTGGCTTGCCTCCTTCCTGGGAGGCAGGCTGCCGGAAGAGGCGCAGCCCTGCTGACCCTAGCTTCCCCAGCTCTGCTTTGGGGGCTACTCCCTGCTGTCAGTTGTCACTTCCTACACACATCCTTTAGTGTTAGCCCCTGGGGGTCTCCATTTCCAAGGCCCAGATGGACATTTTTGTTTTCATTTTAAAATTCATGTAAAATATACATACAGTGAAATGTACAGATTTGAAGTCTCTAAGAGGGTTTTTTTTTTATTTGTTTGTTTTGGGTTTTTTGTTTTGTTTTTGTTTTATAGTACTGGGGATGGAACCCAGGCCCTCACACAGGCTGGGCAAGTGCTGTACCCTTGAACTACACACCCAGCCCATTTCTGTGAGTTTTGAGGGATATGTATATACCTGCGTAATCAACACGCATGAAAGATGAAGCATATGTACATCACCCCAGAAAGTTCTCTGTCCCTCTTTATAGTCAATTACCACCCCTGTAGCCATCACTGCTGTGATTTCTGTCACCTTTGAACACTATTCTGAGCTCCAGGTTTGCATCAGTTCACTGAAACACGTTTTTGTGACCCCTGTTGCGAATGGTTATAGGTCTACGAGACCATTTAAAGCCATTCTAGATCCTGAATCCTTAGCAATGAGCTAATCACTCACCCATTCAATAATTCCACAAATATTTAGTGAGTACCTACTGAGTACCAAGCACTGTGCTAGTCCTGGAAACTTAGGACAGGCTCATGTGACATGCTAGTGGCTCTCATAGCTAGAAGGGATCAGGGAAAAGCAAATAAACAAGAATGGGCCCAGTTTCTGATTGTGCCTGACCCTAGGCTATTTTAAAACACCCCCCCTTTTTCTTCTTTCTGTGTTCTGGCCTGGAGCATGCTTAACACATGCTCTACCACTGAGCTACACCCCCAGCCCTAGAACACACTAATCCGATTCACTGGTTTGTCCAATAAATCTATATTGAGTAGCTGCAGGGGGCCTGGAGCTGTGTGTAGAGTCACCTTTATGAGGCAGCACAGTATCTTGTGTTTGCATATTCTCTGCCTCTATGTAGGTGTGAGATCTTGGAGAGGCTACTAAACTCTCTCTGCTTTGGTTCCTTTATCTACAATGGGGGAAATAAGTGTCCCCACACTATGGAGTTGTTAATGTCTGGCAAACAGGAAGCACTCAGTAAGTGTTAGCTCCTGCTATTATTATTATTATGAGTATTACTATTATTATTCCGGTTTAATATTGGTCCTTTTATTAAGCAGACATCTGGGGACAGAGAGAAGCAAGTCCCCTAATCTCTCTGGAAATGACCCATTTTGGACTTTAGAACCTAAGCCCCACCTTCCCTCATCCTTTCTCCTAGCTGTCTTAGCTACTCTCAAGTCCATTTTCCAAAAATTCCAAATTTTCCAAAAATTGCTCTTGACCTTCAGAACAGATTTCTGGATATTGGAAAGGGAATGTGAGTTTAATTATCACCATAGAAAGGAAAAGAAGCCAGGGGTTCTCCTTCAGTCCCCCAAAGCCCGAGGTGCCTGGGCCAGAGGAGACAGCTTTCCCTGGGCCCCTGCTCTGGCTAAGGCCTCATGTGTTGGGGGGTGTTCCCCAGGTCTGTGCCCACCGCTACACCCAGGTGCTGTGGTCAGGGTCGGAGGACCAGCGGCGAATGGTAGGCAAGTGCTACGTGCGGGGCAACGACCTAGAGCTAGACGCCAACGATGACTGGCAGACCTACCACAACGAGATGTGCAACAGTAACACCGACTACCTGGAGACGGGCATGTGCCAGCTGGGCACCAGTGGCGGCTTTACCCAGAACACCGTGTACTTTGGAGCCCCTGGTGCCTACAATTGGAAAGGTGGGGACCATGGAAAAAGGGAGGAGGAGCAGAGAGCACTCACCACCCACCCTGTTAGCCACTGGGACTGCCCACCCCAGACCATCCCCACTAGGGGGCAGGAGAGATGGGCAGAAGCCCTTGTGCCAACAGTGGCAACCATGACCTCCACTATTTTAGCATTTACTGTGTGCCAGGGACTTTCTTAATTATACTCTTACAAGGCAAGTGTTATTATAATACTCATTTTATAGGATAAAAAAACTGAGCCTTAGAGAAGTGAAATAAATAGCCTCTGGCCAATAATAAGTTCTGAAACCTGGATTGTCATATGGGTCCATCTCCCTACTACTTTGAGCGGAAACTTAGCCACTAAAAACTTATTTATATTTATTTATTTTTGTGATGCAGGGGAGTGAACCCAGAGCCTCACACATGCTAGGCAAGTAGTCTACCACTGAGCTACGTACCCAACCCTTTATATTTTTGAGACAGGGTCTTGCTAAGACAAGCTGGCCTCAAACTTGACAACTCTCCTGCCTCAGCTTTCTGAATAGCTGGATTATAGGTGTGTACCACTGCACCTAGATTCAAAACTTACTTTAAAAATAAAACATGGGGGCTGGGGATGTGGCTCAAGCGGTAGCGCGCTCGCCTAGCATGCGTGCGGCCCGGGTTCGATCCCCAGCAGCACCACATACCAACAATGATGTTGTGTCCGCCCAGAATTAAGAAAAAATAAATAAATGTTAAAATTAAAAAAAAAAAAAAAGAAAAAAAATAAAAATAAAACATGCTCCTCCTGGAACAACCACTAAATAGTACAGCAGGATTTGGTAAAATAAAGAGTAAAATTGTCACTGGGCACCGTGGTGCATACCTGTAAACCCAGCAGCTCAGGAGGCTGAGGCAGAAGGATCGAGCGTTCAGAGCCAGCCTCAGCAAAAGTGAGACCCTGTCTCTAAATAAATATAATACAAAATAGGGCTGGGGATGTGGCTCAGTGGTTGAGTGCCCCTGAGTTCAATCCCTGGTACCCCACCCCCCAAAAAGTAAAAATGTCCCTCCTCTCCCATCCATCTCCTTCAACACATTTCTTTTTTTAAATATCTTTATTTTATTTATTTATTTATATGTGATGCTGAGAATCAAACCCAGTGTCTCACACATGATAGGCAAGTGCTCCACCACTGAGCCGCAACCCCAGCCCTCAAACCATTTCTTGATGCTAATAGTATCTTTTGAATCCTTCCAGACTTATCTTAGAATATAAGATAACTTTTAAAAGAAAAAAACCTGAAAACAGAATCCTACTAAACATGCTATCCTGCTACTTTTTCTTTTCACTTATCCAAAGCCAGGGGCATTTCTTCATGTCACATGCATGGAGGACCACCCTTTTGGGGACTATAGGACATACTGTCCTACAGGTGTCTGATGACTCAGGCATCCTCCATCTCTGCCTCTCTCCATCACACAGATTGTAGTGATAGTGACTTCTCTTCATGTGTCCTTATTGTCACAGAATCTACAGGCAGGGAACCCTCAGTCTCCTCCTCTTGACCAGCAGGTGGCCCAGCCATAGCCACAGCTCTGGGCTCATGGAACAATGAGGCTCGGCCCCCTCCCCTGGCCCTGCCTCCCTCCCCCTGGTCCTTTAGAACCTTGGCAGGGTCACAGGTACTCTACCTGGGAACAGGTAGGCAACTCAAAGATAATGGCATGGAGCCTGCCCAAGGCATCTGAAGGGTGGGAAAGTGTCAACTAGTGTCCACACCCAGGAGCCTGCAGGCAGGAGTCTGGCCATGCCTCTACAGCTAGTTTCCATGGCACTGTGAGGAAGTCAGTTTCCCTCCCAGGGCCTTACTTTTCTCATCTGCAAAATGGGAGTCATCCATCATAGGACATCATGACATTTCTGAAGGGGTCATGTTTTTCAAATGACAAAGTGCTCACAAAAGGTGTGATTACAATGGGGTGAGGGGGCTAGACGTGGTGGAAGAGAAAGGGTTGGTGACTCCTACCCCTCCCTTTCCCCAAATCCTTGTGAAGGAAACAGCTACATGATTCAGCGGAAGGACTGGGATTTATCTGAGTATAGTTACAAGGACCCAGAGGACCAAGGAAACCTCTACATTGGTGAGTTCAGTTCTGGGGGCCCATTGGGTGATAAAAAAGAAGGCAGCTCAGTCCCTAATACACTGGCTCTCTTCCTTCAGTGCCTGTGGAGGAGGGAGGCTAGAGTGTAGGTGTGACCAGTGGCATTTAGTTCAACTGGTACACACTTATTAAGCACCACCTATATGCCAGACTCTGCTCCAAGTTCTCACATGCAAAGTCGCTACCCTTACAGAGCTCAGTCCAGAGTGTAGGAGGAGTGGAGCTGGAAAGGGGCACAGACACAGGCGCTCAGGGGTCCACTTTCTTGTTCCACTTGGAATTGAACATAATGGGGTTCAGGAAACTAGGGAGATGGACCCAGAGTAGAAGGGGACACAGTTTGCTGGGGGCTTATCGAACATCTTCCCCTCATCCCAGGGTACACGGTGCAGGTAGGCAGTGCCATCCTGCATCCCACGGATATCACTGTTGTGACGGGCGCCCCACGACACCGACATATGGGGGCGGTCTTCTTGCTGAGCCAGGAGATGGGCGGGGACCTGCGGAGGAGGCAGGTGCTGGAAGGCACGCAGGTGGGCGCTTATTTTGGCAGCGCCATTGCCCTGGCGGACCTGAACAACGATGGGTGAGAATCTAGGGACATCCTCTGGGGCCAGGGTGAGAGGTGTGGGAAGGTGGGCTGGCCAGGCCAGGTCAGGGAAATGGAAACTTTGCAATTGTGCATTTGTTCAATGCTTGTGGTGAGTTTGCAATCAGAGTGGATGGGCGGCTCTGTATTTGCATGCCATATGCAGGACACCTGCACTCTCCTGTCTTTACCTGTCTTTGTATGGCTCCAACAGATTTGGGCTGTTTGGGTGTGATCTTTGCTTGCATGGCTTCTCCATGACGTGTGTTTCCTATTCAGTGGGCCATGTTGGCCCTTCCTGTGTCCTTCCCATGCGCTGGGACCTGAGGTGCCGTTGGCACAGTTGTGTACCCTGCCACCATTCTGCAAGTTATGCATCATCTGGGGGGCCAGCCTCACACTCTCATCTCCCCTGCCCTTTCTCACCTGTGCAGGTGGCAGGACCTCCTAGTGGGTGCTCCCTACTACTTTGAGCAGAAAGAGGAAGTCGGGGGTGCGGTCTACGTCTTCATGAACCAGGCGGGCACCTCCTTCCCTGCCCACCCCTCCCTCCTCCTTCATGGCCCCAGTCGCTCTGCCTTCGGCTTCTCTGTGGCCAGCATTGGTGACATCAACCAGGATGGATTCCAGGGTATGAGCCAGCACCCCTTCCCCAGCACCCCCACTGACTGAGCACCAGCTGCATACCAGGCTTGACAGGGCCTGTGGAGGAGATGGGATGGGGCTCGGGCCCAGCTTGCTCAGAGCCATCCTAGAGAGAGGATGTGCAGAGGGTGACAGGTGATCCTGGAGGAGGTGATAAGTGGTTGATAAGGATGGGTTGAGAGTACATAGTGGGAAGGAACAGAAGGGATGCAATGGGAATGCAAGAACTTATCCATGTGCCAAATCTAGCGGATGTGGAGTGTTCCATCAGAGACAGGCTGGAGAGGGAGTGTGGGATTCGGGGTGGGTGTCTTGAAAGCCAGGCAGAGGAACTGGTGCTTTCTATTGGCTAATTGGGGTTTCAGGGTGTATAGGAAACATCCAGAGAAAGTTTTGGAGCAGAGGTGCAATATGATATAGCTTCATACCTTGAAAGATGATTCTGGCGGAGGTTGTAGGACCGAAGGAGAGATGAGATCAGGATTGTCGCGTATCAGGTGTGGGATGACTAGGACTGGACAAGGTGGGGGCCCTAAATACAGGAGTATGACCAGTGCTCTGTAGGACTTGGGTGTCGTGGAGAGGGTTAGATCAGGGTGTCAGCCTGGATGCCATGGGAGCCCTTGGCTTATCCAGAAGTCACTTCTCTGACAACCTCAGTTTTCGAGGACCTAGTTGAGAACTAAAAGGAACCAAAGGCGGAGGGACCTCTGAAGAGACAAAATGGGTGCCAGAAACTTGGGGTGGTAAAGCCCAAGCACTTCCTATGGAAGGCTCATTTAGTTTCTGCCCGTGGCTGACACAGTTTGCTAACAAGCTTGGCTTTCCGATCATCCAGACCCTACGAGGTCAAGTGCAGCAAAATGAGAATGAGTTCAATGAAGTTTAAGAAGATCATAAAATGTTTTGGGTTTATTTGTGGAAATAATGAATTTTAAGTCTTGACGCTTGAAGTAAAATTTCACTGTCCTTATGATTAAAATCCCAGCGCCTGGTATCAGGTACGGGCTCACACATCCTCTTCTTCCCTCACTCATTGTGTCTCTGGGTTTCCTGAGTCTTTTTTCCTCATCCATAAAATAGAGGTAATAGTACTTACCCCACAGCCCCCTCATGAGGGCTCTGCGGCAGCCACAGATGGGAACACCTCCTTTTCAGACCCTGCTTATAAATGGCATTAGAAGAAGAGCCAGGATGTCTGGAGATTAGATTGGTGGGGACATGGAAAGGGGAAGTTACTGGGCAGGGCTCAGGAATCTAGGATGTGGCTTTGCCTGCGGCGTTGACTTGCTGCGTGACTGTGGGGAAATCACTTCCCCTCTTCGAAACCCGCCTTCCCACCTGCAAAAGGAAGCACCTGGGCTGCAGATGGTCACCTTTAACCCTGAGCTGCAGACCTCTGCAATGTCCCTGCTGCTGTCGGCACTGTCTGGCAGGGTGAGGTCAATGCCATGCGGGGCTCTGTGGCCTGCAGCACAGGGTTCGGGAGATGTGGGGCCTGGTACCTGGGTGACGCTGTCCTGCCTCTCCTCCCAGACATTGCGGTGGGAGCCCCGTTTGAAGGCCTTGGCAAAGTGTACATCTACCACGGCAGCTCCAGGGGGCTCCTCAGACAGCCCCAGCAGGTATGAAAAGCTGCCCCTGCCACCCGAAGTAGACCTTCCCTCCTCTCCCTACCCACCCCTTCCAGATTTCTCCAGGCCTCCCTCCCCAGAACCTGACTCTACCCCTTTCCCTTGTCCCCAGGTAATCCATGGAGAGAAGCTGGGGCTTCCTGGCTTGTCCACCTTTGGCTACTCTCTGAGTGGACAAATGGATGTGGATGAGAACTTCTACCCAGACCTGCTCGTAGGGAGCCTGTCGGACCATATCGTACTGCTGCGGTGAGCCAGGGGGATGCCGGACAGGGGCCTTTCTCCCCTCATCCCTGTCTGTGTGGAGTCCATTTTCGTCCATCTTCAGCACTAGGTCCACAGAAGGTTGAGCCCCAGCCCTGGCCAGGGGCAGGCGGGAGGCACTGAAATCTCCCTGCTTCTGTTGTCCCTACAGGGCCCGGCCCATCATCAACATCCTCCACAGGACCTTGGTTGCCAGGCCAGCTGTGCTGGACCCTACACTGTGCACAGCCACCTCTTGGTGAGACCACCTACTCCTCATCTATGGGCTGGCCAGAAGGGTCCCAGCCCCCAAGCCCTTCCCCTGGCCACTCCTGATATCCCACCTTTAGAGATCTGATACTGGGACTAGCATTTCTGTCCCTATCCAGCCTCATTAAAAAGCAGAATTTCTTACAGGAGATAGTGAGGGAATTGGGGGCAGTAGAGTATAGTGGTTAGGAATAGGAGCTCTGGACTGCAAACCCCAGCTGTGTACTGTGGGAGAGGGGGCAGGCTCTGAGGAGTGAGGACTCTGAGGGAGAGGGAAGAGGAATATACTTAGGTGGATGGATGTGCACAAGAAGGAAGAGTCACCCTGGGCAAATTATTCATTTCTGAGTCTTAGATCCCTCACCTGTAAAAGAGTTAATAAACAATTCACAGGGTTGTTATAATTACATAAGACAATGTATCAAAAAAAAAATCCCTAGAATAGCAACTTTATATACCTTAAATGCTTAAAAAATGTTAGTTGCTAAGAAAGTGGTGATAATGGTGGTGGGTGGACAGAGGAGGTCTGTGCTGGAGATCCAGATACCTGGGCTCAAGATGGGGCAGGGCTCCTAATTCGTACCTTTGGACAAGTCTTGCTCTCTGGGTGTGTTCTCCCAATTGTGATTTTTTTTTTCATTTTTTATACTTTATTTATTTATTTTTTTAAATATTTACTTTTTAATTTAATTTAATTTTTTTTATTGTTGGTCGTTCAAAACATTACATAGTTCTTAATATATCATATTTCACAGTTTGATTCAAGTGGGTTATGAACTCCCAATTTTACCCCGTATACAGATTGCTGTATCACATCAGTTACCCTTCCATTGATTGACATATTGCCTTTCTAGTGACTGATGTATTCTGCTGTCTATCCTATTCTCTACTATCCCCCCTCCCCTCCCCTCCCCTCCCCTTTTCTCTCTCTACCCCCTCTACTGTAAATCATTTCTTCCACTTGTATTATCTTGTTTTACCCCTCCTTTCCTCTTATATGTAATTTTGTATAACCCTGAGGATCACCTTCCATTTCCATGCGATTTCCCTTCTCACTCCCTTTCCCTCCCACCTCTCATCCCTGTTTAATGTTAATCTTCTTCTCAAGCTCTTCCCTACCCTGTCCTTGGTTACTCCCCTTATATCAAAGGAGTCATTTGGCATTTGTTTTTTAAAGATTGGCTAGCTTCACTTAGCATAATCTGCTCCAATGCCATCCATTTCCCTCCAAATTCTATGATTTTGTCATTTTTAAATGCAGAGTAATACTCCATTGTGTATAAATGCCACATTTTTTTTATCCATTCATCTATTGAAGGGCATCTAGGTTAGTTCCACAATCTTGCTATAGTGAATTGTGCTGCTATGAACATCGATGTAGCAGTGTCCCTGTAGCATGCTCTTATTAGGTCTTTAGGGAATAGACCGAGAAGGGGAATAGCTGGGTCAAATGGTGGTTCCATTCCCAGCTTTCCAAGAAATCTCCATACTGCTTTCCAACCAATTGTGATTTTTAACCCTACTTTCTTTGGCCTTAGGGGAGTGGGATGGAATGGGACAGAGACACCACAGACCAGCTTTGTGGATGCCCCAGTTTTGTCCCTGCCTTTCCCCAGAAGGGCCCTGGGTTCCCTTTTGCCTAGTACAGGAGTGAGAGCTAGGGCTTGGCTATCTGTGCCCCACAGTGACGGGACCCTCCTTGTCCTCCCACCAACAGTGTGCAAGTGGAGCTGTGCTTTGCTTACAACCAGAGTGCTGGGAACCCCAACTACAGGCGAAACATCAGTGAGTGCCAGGCACAGGGCGAGGGGGAGCACACTCACCTGGCTACTTACTGACTGCCCTGTGTACCTGTAGCCCTGGCCTATACCCTGGAGGCTGATCGCGACCGTCGCCCGCCCCGGCTGCGCTTTGCCAGAAGCCAGTCACCTGTCTTCCATGGCTTCTTCTCCATGCCTGAGACGCGCTGCCAGACACTGGAGCTGCTCCTGATGGTGAGGGAAGAGCACAGGGAGGAGACCCGTGTTTCCCCAGGTCAAGAGTGAGGGGCAGGGGTCTCCCCAGAGACAGTGTGGGGCAGGCAGCCTGGAATGCCATAGGCGGATGGATTCTAGATGAGGGTACAGTGCACAGTACCAGCACACAGTAGGCGAGAGATAGAGCCCCCGGGGTGGGGACGGGGCTAAGGTTCTTCTCACCTCTAAGAAAAGTGAGGGGGTTTGTGGGAGATCTTAGCTCACCTCTGGGGAAAAAAGGAGTCCATGATTGAGGGGCAAGTTCAATACCATTCCAGGGAGATTGAAAGGAGAAGGGGAAAATTCCTCCCGGGGAATAGATGAATGGAGGCTCAACCCCCACCTGGAGGGACCTCAGAAGGGAGAGCTAGCAGGCAAGATGGTAGAAAGTCTGAATCTGATGGTTGGACTAAGGGGTTCCAGGCTAACTTAGGGGGTCTTCAGGTTGGAGAGAGCGCCAGCTTCTCCCTCAGGCTCAGGGTGATGTGAGGAGAGGGTGACTTGGGAGAGGGCACTCTTGGCTCAGCTTGCCTTCTCTCCCCAGGACAATGTCCGCGACAAACTCCGCCCCATTGTCATCTCCATGAACTACTCTTTACCCTTGAAGATGCCTGAGGGCCCCCGCCTGGGGCCGCGCTCTCTGGACGCCTACCCGGTCCTCAACCAGGCGCAGACTCAGGAGAACCACACCGAGGTGGCTGGGGCCCAAGCCAGGAGGGCTGCAGGGTGAGGGCTCGCTCTATGGGGTGTAGCCTCTCACACCTCCGACTGCTCCAGGTCCAGTTCCAGAAGGAGTGTGGGCCTGACAACAAGTGCGACAGCAACTTGCAGATGCAAGCGTACTTCGTGTCTGAGCAGCTGCAGCGGCTGGAAAGGTGGGCTCTTAGCAGCGCTGATTGGCCAAGGGCGTGACGGGCCTCATTGGCTCACTGGGCTTGGGGCGGGGCCACACTGGACAGGGGCGGGGCCTCATAGTTAGATGAGCCTGAAAAGAGGAACTTAGATGGGCCAGGTGCGAAGTCTTCCAGGTGAGACTGTGGGGCATGGCCTGGCTGGCCAGAGAAGGAACTTTCCTCACCTAGGAGACCTGAGGGTCAGGACCTATGAATATGGGGAGTGTCCCGGGGGTTGGGCTTTGGGCTTAGTCCAGGGCTGCTCCCCTCAGGCTCCAGTACAGCAGAGACGTCCGGAAACTGCTCCTGAGCATCAATGTGACCAACACCCCAAGCAGGGAGAGGGCTGGGGAAGACGCCCACGAGGCACTGCTCAACCTGGAGGTGCCTCCTGCCCTGCTGCTGTCCTCAGTGCGCCCAGTGAGTGCCCACCACCAGGCCCCGAGCCCAAGTAGGGCTCCCCGTGTATTTGCACCCCCATGTTCATGTTCTTTACATGCATTATCCTTAATCGCGTCCCCACCTCTTCTGGGCTTGGCTTCCCCAATTGCCTGCCGTATCTTCTGCTTGGGAGCTTCTTGACCTTATTTGTCTTCTTTCTTCAGTCTGGGACCTGCCAAGCCAATGAGACCATCCTGTGCGAACTGGGGAACCCTTTCAAACGGAACCAGAGGGTGAGCACAGGCCATATCCTCCCACTCCTTGTGGGGCTCAGGCTGTTCCTCCTTCTCACCTGCTCGCACCTACCTTCTCGTCTGCTTGCCCTGGGGGCTTCCTTGAAGCAAAGAACCTGGAGGCCCTGGTGGGTGGTGGTGGTGGAGGGGGGTATGTGTGGGAATGAGGCCCAGCAACCAAGAAAAATTGGGCCACTAGGGAGCTGGGCACAAAGCTAGAGCAGGTGGAAGTAAGAAAACCAATTTTACTAAGTCCTGGGGTGTGCCCGCCCTAAGCTCAAGGGTTTCTTTTACGTGATGTTAATTCTCACAATGTTCTCTGAGGAGGTACGTGCCATTTTAGAGAAGAGAAAGCTCAGCCTTATAGAATTTAGTAATTTGCTCAAGGTCATGCCAAAGTCCAGATATTGCAAGGGAGAAAAGGGGAAAAGTGAACAAATAAGGTAGCGAGGTGGTCTAGGAGAGGAAGAGGCCATTATTGTTTGATTCTCCTCTTTCCCATCGCGACCCCTCCTGGGCCCCAATGTCCCTTTCTCCTCTGGCCCTTGTAGATGGAGCTGCTCATTGCCTTTGAGGTCATAGGGGTGACCCTGCACACAAGGGACCTTCAGGTGCAGCTGCAGCTCTCCACGTGAGTGGCCTTGTGAAGGCAGCCTGGGTCAGGGTGAGGTAGTATCAGGGCCTCTTTTCAACCCCTGTGTTCCCTTCCCAGATCAAGTCACCAGGATAACCTGCGGCCCGTGACTCTGAAACTATCTGTGGACTACACGCTCCAGGCCTCGCTCAGCATGTGGGTGCAACCCTGCTCCCCATGTCTCCCTGTCCCCAAGCTCCTCTGACACTTCTCTTGGCCTGCTAACCTCAGGTCTCCACTGCCCCTGGGTCTTCCTTTTGCTTCACCAAAAGTCACTGTCATTATTGATCTATCCTCCTATAGAGCAGGTAGAAGGGGAGTCATGAGCCACCCTAGGGCTAAGATATCAATCCCTACCATTTCTTTAGAGCTCATTGGGCAAAGGATTTTACATATGTCAATGGATCATCTTCTCACAACTGCCCTGTGTTTTTCCAACTATTATTAAGTCCACTGTGCAGATGGGGATACAGAGGTTCAGAGAGGAAAAATAAATTGCTTGAGGCCACACAGCTGGTAGGTACATGGCAGAGCTCAGGTTTATACCAGGTCCGTCTGATGTCAGAGGAGCGATAGTTAACCATCCTTGGTGCCCACCCTCTCTGCCAGGACCCCAGCCTCCCATTCCCCATGACTTGAGAAGCTTTCTTACCGTAGGGTGAATCACCGGCTACAAAGCTTCTTTGGTGGGACTGTGATGGGCGAGGCTGGCATGAAAACTGTGGAGGACGTGGGAAGTCCTCTCAAATATGAATTCCAGGTAAGGGTACCTCTGGGGTTCTGGTTGGGGACTCCTGGGAAAGTTGATGGGGGTTCATTCTGGATTGGGGGTTGGAGGATGGGAACGTTGGGATTGATGAGATGGAGTGGTTTGCTAGAAGACTGTAACCAGGAGGACACCTCTTGTGCCCATAGGTGAGCCCAGTAGGGGAGGGATTGGTGGCTCTGGGGGCCCTGGTCCTGGGTCTGGAGTGGCCCTATGAAGTCACCAATGGCAAGTGGCTGCTCTACCCCACGGAGATCACCGTCCACGGCAATGGGTCCTGGCCCTGCTCGCCACCCGGAGATCTTGTCAACCCTCTCAACCTCACTCTCTCTGTAAGTTCATGATGAGGAATGTTTTATTTGCATCTCATTTGCATTGAATCTCATTTGCGTGCTGAAGGATCCAAAGGCCCTCCCCACCTCATACCCCTTTGGGAGCCTGACTCTCCCCCCACCCTTTCCCCTCTCCCATCCCTGCTCCCACATTTCCCTTTGTCTTCCTAGCAAATATCTTACCTCTTCAGGACCCTGGGGACAGGCCACCATCTCCACAGCGCAGGCGGAGAGAGTTGGACCCAGGGGGAGGCCAGGGCCTACCACCTGTTACTCTGGCTGCTGCCAAAAAAGCCAAGTCTGAGACTGTGCTGGTGAGTGGTCAGGGCAGGGATGGGGAGCATCATGCTGACCCCGTCATGGGGTGGCCCATGAAGGCAGGGAGGTAGAGACTACTCACTGGAGACCCTTGTCTGCAGAGGCGAGGTGGTACCTGCCCTCAGGAGTCCCCAGACAGAGCAGGAGAACCACTGTCTGCCCTCAGAGGGTGTTCCATTCTGATAGGGAGCATCCCACACTGTGAACCAAGGGAGGAGACACCGCTCTATTCCAAGGGTGCCCTATCTATTGGGGACCACCCGGATGCTCACGGCTTTGGACACTAGGACTGGGGTTTGGGGAGGAACATGAGGATGTGTGAGGCATCCTCTGTAGGAAGGGAGACAGGAATGGCCTGGGAGCAGCAGAGGTCCAGCTGGGTGGACAGGCTGAAGGTGGTATCCCAAGGCACAGAGCTGAAGGGAAGGAGGCAGGCTCAGGCCAGGAGGGGCAGGGAGGAAGGGAGTTCTGGGGTTGGACCTCATTTATATAAGCAAGGGCCATAGTTAACATTACTCTTGTTCCTGGCATTTTGTGAGCTTGGCCCAAAGAACACGTCTTAAAGGTATATGTGTGAAGGCCAGGAGTGTGTGTGGATGAAGAGATGAAGTCAGGCTCCTTCAGCTCCCAGGAGTCGGGGGAAGTCTAGAGGGTGGAAGGAAAGGAGAAGGCACAGAGAAGCCAGAGACCCAGACCATCTCATGTCTCTTGTTCCCTGCCCACCTCAGTCCTGTTCCACTGGCCGTGCCCGCTGCGTGTGGCTGGAGTGCCCCATTCCTGATGCCTCCATTGTCACCAATGTCACAGTGAAGGCTCGGGTATGGAATAGCACCTTCATCGAGGTCAGTGCCCATGCCTGATGCCACCCACCTGGGTGGGGAGAGCAACAGGGGGAGGGTGAAACCAGGGTCACAGGGACTGTGTGTGTGTGCGCGCGTGCGTGTGTGTGCATGTGTGTGTGTGTGTGTGTGTGTGTGTGTGTGTGTGTGATAGCAGTGACAGCATTGTGTCTTATGCACAGCAGTATCCCTGTCACTGAGGGCCATGCCCGGGTGACATCTGCATGTCTGTGTGTGGATGTGTAATGTTTGTCTCCAGCCAAAATGACCTTCTCTCAGCCAGGTGCAGTGGCCCATCCCTATAATCCCGGCAGCTTGGGAGGCTGAGGCAGGAGGATCACGAGTTCAAAGCCAGCCTCAGCAAAAGCAAGGCGCTAAGCAACTCAGTGAGACCCTGTCTGCTGTGTCTGTACCTTTTCCACCCCCAAACCTTTGGCCCTGTGTTCCTTCCCCCTGAAATGCCATTTCCCGTTTTCCATGTGTCTCCTTCAGATACTTCATCTCTTTGCCATTTGTGAGGTCTTTTCTGACTTTAACAGCTGAAGTGACCTCTCTCCCTCGGGACACCCACAGAGCTTTCTGAGAAGCCGCACGTGTCTCCTATCGTGCCTGACTCAGGGTTGTAGCCTTCTCTTGCCACCTACACCAAACTTTTTTCCATGACTCACTTATAAATCTTTTCAGCTGAACGGGCCACATGGCTCCTGCTGCATCTACTCAGCTCCCTCATCAGAGGTCAAAAGCTGCCATGCACAAATGAGTAGGTGTGGCTCTGTGTCCCAAATATTTCATTTACAAAAGCAGGTGCAGGGCCATATTTAGCCCAGAGGCCTGACTGTGACCTTCATTGTCTCTGCTGTCCCCAGCATTCTAGCACAGGACCCGATGCACAAATGAAGGGATGAATGATGCGCATTTGTGTTCCGACTGACTGACAGACCCTTTGGGGTTGCTGCTTAAAGATGCTGCCTGGTGGGAGAGTGAGAGATTAGCTGTGCTTGGGGACAAGCAAGGATGCTCAGAGAGCCTTCAGTTTCTGCTTTTGACCCCCTTTCCCCTTCCAGGATTACAGAGACTTTGACCGTGTCAGGGTAGATGGCTCGGCTACTCTGTTCCTACGGACCAGTGTCCCCACCATCAACATGGAGAACAAGACCACGTGGGTGAGTGAGCGTGTTGACGAGGACTGCAGACCCTGGCCTGGAGCATGGAGTACAGGACATCTTTAAGAGCATGCAGATACTCTTGAGCTATGTGGGCCTCAAGCTTGGTAGCATGTGAAGTTCACCTGCAGGACTTGTGGTGTCTGAACCATCCCCCAGAGCAGTGGAATCTGATCATGGGGAAGGGACCATGGTATAAGGGTGTTTCAGAGTACCCCTAGGTGGGCTGGGGTTGTGGCTCAGCAGTAGAGCACTCACCTAGCACATGCAAGGCTCTGGGTTCGATCCTCAGCACCACATGGAGATAAATAAATAAAATAAAGGTATTGTGTTCAACTACAACTAAAAAATAAATATTAAAAAAAAAGAGTACCCCTAGGTATCCAGGCATGGTGACGCATGCCAGTAATGCCAATGGCTCCAGAGGCTGAGGCAGGAGGATCACAAATTCAAGAACAGCCTAAGCAACTTAGTGAGACTCTCAGCAATTTAGTAAGACCCTATCACCCTGTCTCAAAATAAGAAGAACTGGGGATATAGCACAGTGGTAAAGCACTAAAAATAAAAAGCACTCCTAGGTGATTCTGATATGTAGCCGATAAATAATAAATTGGGCTTAGATGAAAATTTTAAATGTAGTAATTAAACATGTCAGAAAAAATTCAGAACACAACCTTTAATTATGGGGAAAAATCACTTTATTAAACCCAAAGTTACAATGGAAAAATTTGACAAATTACATGAAAATTTAAATCTATATATAGCAAAAGAAATGGTAAAGAAACTAAAAGTACACATGACAAACTGCCTTTTAAAAAGTTTATAGCATATATGACAAAATATTGATATATATTTTAATATTTAAAAATATAAGTAGGTAGTATACATGAGGTGAAATACAGATGTTTCTCATTTTTTTTTTTTTTTTTTGGTACTGGGGATTGAACTCAGGGGTGCTTAACCACTGAGCAACATCTCCAGTTCTTTTTATTTTCTATTTTAGATGGAGTCTTGCTAAGTTGCTTAGGACCTCATTAAGTTGCTGAGGATGGCCTTGAACTTGTGATCCTCCTGCCTCAGTAGGAGTCTCTGAGATTACAGGCATGCACCACCATGCCCAGCACAAATGTTTAATTTACTCATAAGGAGATAAAAATAACAGAAAAAAAAAGAGTTTTTTCCTATCGGATTGGAAAATACTAAAAAGAGTAATGCTGGCTGATGCCGAAAGGAGGAGGGAAATTCTTTTGACTGGAGTATAAATTGGTGGATTCTTTTTGGAGATGAATTTGTCAATATCCATTAAAATTTAAAGCACTCATTTTCTTTGATCCAGCACATGATAATGTATCTTAAGGAGCTAATAGGACAAGTATCGGAGATAAGTGTATGGGGATATTTTAGAGCCCTGTGAATGAGGGCGGAAAATTGGAAACGATCTACATCTTTTGGTAGGAGATTGGGTCAATAAAGTGTGGTACATTTCCTACAGTGACTGCATGGCCCTCTGAAGGGATCAGGTCAGCTTTTACCAACAGTCAAGGAAGGATGATGATATTAGAGAAAAAAGGAGCCGGTCACAGAGGAGTGTGTAGTGTGACCCCATCAATGTGGATTATATGTAATAAAAAAAAAATGAAGAGATTCACCAGAGATTATAGAAACAGTTGTTTCTAGAGAGTAAAATTACTGGGAGCATTTAATTTTCTTTATATCATTTATACATTTTTATATAGTTTTTGTTTTTTTAAGTTATAAATGGACACAATACCTTTATTTTATTATTTTATTTTTATGTGGTGCTGAGGATTGAACCCAGTGCCTCATGCGTGCTAGGGGAGCACTCTACCACTGCCATACCCTAGCCTAATATTTTTTGTTTTAGATAGACACAATACCTTCATTGTATTTATTTTTATGGGGTGCTGAGGATCAAATCCAGTGCCTCACACCTATTAGGCAAGTGCTTTACCACTGAGCTACAACCATATCAGAGAGAGAGAGAGAGAGAGAGAGAGAGAGAGAGAGAGAATTTTTTAATATTTATTTTTTAGTTTTCGGTGGACACAATATCTTTTTTTAAAATATTTTTTAGTTGTAGTTGGACACAATACCTTTTTTTCACTTATTATTTTTATGTGGTGCTGAGGATCGAACCCAGGGTCTCATATATGTGAGACAAGTGCTCTACTGCTGAGCCACAACCCCAGCCCCTGGACACAATATCTTTATTTTATTTTTATGTGGTGCTAAGGATCGAACCCAGCATCCCACGCATGCCAGGTGAACACACTGCCACTTGAGCCATATCCCCAGCCCATCATTTATATTTTTAAAAATAAAAAAAAAATAAAATTCAAAGTCATGTATAATCAGGAAAAATCATATTTATGTATATTTTGAACAGCCCTAACCCCAAAATCCTAAATGCTTCAAAATCTGAACCTTTTTCTAAAAAATATTTTTTTTCAGTTGTAGATGGACACAATGACTTTATTTTATTTATGTGATGCTTAGGATTGAATCCAATGCCTCACACGTGCTAAGTAAGTCCTTTACCACTGAACCACAACCCCAGACAAATCTAGACTTTTATTTTCTTTAGTTGTAGATGGACACAATACCTTTATTTTATTTATTTGTTTTATGTGGTACTGAGAATCAAACATAATGCTTCACATGTGCAAGACAAGTGCTCTACCAATGAGCCATAACTCCAGTCTCCCAAAATCTGAACCTTTTTGAACATCATGCTCAATAAGTAAAATCTCTGCAAATATAAATATTCAAAAAAATCCAAAATCTTAAACAAAATCTAAAAAAATCTCTGCAAATATAAATATTTTTTAAAAATCCAAAATCTAAAACACCCCAAATACTTTGGATAAGGGGTATTCAATCTGTACATACATATACACACCACTCCATTATAGGGAAAGAAGATGAATACTAGGTGTTATGCATTGTTTGTGGCTTTTTTTTTTTTTTTTGGGTAAATGTTTATGGAGGGCTTGCTGAATAGCAGGTGTTGCTCTAAGCAGTTTATTCACATTTAACGTGTTTAATCCTCCCTAGCAACCTATGCGGTAGGTATTATTATAATTCCCATTTTACAGATAAGCAACAGAGAGGTTAAGCAATTTCCCCAAGGTCATGCAGTTAGTGAATAGCACAGCTGGACTCAAACCTGGGTCGACTGGCTCCAGAACCCATGCTTTTGGTCACTTCACTAAACTGTGAGTTAGGCATTATGATCTCCTTATCAGAGAGCATGAAATGGTGATTCAGAGAGGTGAAATTACTTGTCCCAGGTCACACAGCTCATCAGGGATGGAGCTGGTTCTCAAATCTGAATATGTGGGTCACAGTCTCAGATGCCAGGCTGCCTCCAGATCTGGGGCTGCTCCTCTGGAGCCAGATCTGTGAAAAGAAGCAGGACAGGTAGACCTGCTGGTGTCAGTGGGGCTGGCAAGGGATTTATCCAGTCCCTGGCTGCCCCCTACTGGCAGCAAGTCAAACAGCAGGGCCCCAGGCCCAGCTAGGATAAAAAAGGGTGAGTCTGGAGTCTTAAGTGTGTCGACAGGACAGGGGCTGAGTCCTTTCTCTGCCCTCTCCAGTTCTATGTGGACATTGACTCTGACCTGGTGGAGGAGCTACCAGCTGAGATCGAACTGTGGCTGGTGCTTGTGGCCGTGGGTGCCGGTCTGCTGCTCCTGGGGCTGATCATCCTCTTGTTGTGGAAGGTTAGGACCACCAGCCCACCTTGGGGACTCCCACTCTGGGACCTCCTGCCAGCACATGCTCACCAGCCCTCCCTTCATCCCACATTTCCCCATCCCAGTCCTCATTTCCATCTCAGCCCCACCTTTACCCCACGTCCTCCCCACCTTCTCCCAGCTCTAGTCTCACCCCCTTGCCTGGGCTCATGGGGGGAACAGCAAGCTGGAAAGGGGAACACAGGAGCTCCGGCCTCTGGTCATACCACCAGGCTGGGATCGGGTCCCAGGCCTCCAGGATCCCCAGTCCTAAGCCCTAGCCCCTAGAGCTGCTGGCCCGACCCCCAGCGCCCCTGATGGCCGCTCCCCACCTCCTCCCCTCCAGTGCGGCTTCTTCAAGCGAGCCCGCACTCGCGCCCTGTATGAAGCTAAGAGGCAGAAGGCGGAGATGAAGAGCCAGCCGTCAGAGACGGAGAGGCTGACGGACGACTACTGAGGGGGGCAGCCCCCCACCCAGGCCCACCCGGGTAACGCGGCCTCCGGGCCCTCCTCCCCGAGTGCCCCAGCTGGCCGGGGCCTCTGTCTCTGTCCTGTCTCTTCCTCTTGGCTTAGGGGCCTGCTCTGACCTCCTCTGTCCCCATCACCACCTCAAGACAGCAGGCTACTCTGTGTGACTTCCCCTCTGTCCCCCAATCTAGCTCTCAGGGACTTAGACCCCAAGAAGAAACCACAAAAATCCTCCCCATGATCACTTTGATTTTTGGGGGATTGCAAAAGGGTCAGAGCCAAGGCTAGGCTCATGTCTGTAGATCATGAGGCATGTCCAGATGATTCCACACCCCTGGGAAGGAGGGCACTGGTAGACTCCTGCCTCCTGGGATACAGCACTTTTCCTACTGAGCAGTACCCACCTCCTTGGGATAAGCAACCGACCCCCCAGTGCTGGTCAGGGGAGACCACCCCACTCTCCTGGCCCATCACTCCACCAGTAGTCTCTGCGGCTGCCCTTTGGTCTCCATCAGCTTCTTCCTCTCCTCTCTGCCTTCCTCAGTTCCTCTTTCCCCTGGACCTGGGGTGGGGGAACTAATCCTCCTTGTCCATCTCAGTGCAGGGACATGGGGCATGTTTGAGTCAGGGTCCTGGCTTTGAGGACTGGGAGTCTGGGGGGAGGCTGGCACATCTTACTTCCACTTGAACCCTGGATAGTGATTCATTTTCTCTTCTCGCCTAACTCCAGTGTGACTTCTTTAAGCGGACTCGCTACTACCGGATCATGCCCAAGTACCACGCGGTGCGTATCCGGGAGGAGGAGCGCTACCCGGCTCCAGGGAGCACTCTGCCCACCAAGAAGCACTGGGTGACCAGCTGGCAGACTCGAGACCGATACTACTGACATCCTTCCTGACCCCACTCCCTCCTCCCCTGGTGTCCCCTTTCTTCCTATTTATCATAAATTATGCCTTTGACAGTCCACAGGGGCCATTGCCTTTGGCTGGCACCAGCAGATCAAGGCACACGCACGTCTTTGGGCGGAGGCATGTGCTTCTGGCTGCAGACACCTCCCAGCGGGACCTTGCAATGCTGAGCACATGGCAGCCCTGTGCCCTAGACACGTGGAGCCTGCTGCTTGTGCCCTGGGCTCGTGCACCATGGGTAGTACATGGACGCACCCCGTCCCAGTCTCTGCCTACATCAGAACCTAGCCAAGGGGCCTCCATGTGGTGATGCCTCCCCCTTTTGCACTGGATCCATCTTGAGCCATAGTCACTGGACCGATTTTGCTGTTGAGAGTAAACTACTGATGGGAAGCAGCCAGCTGGGCCCAGCCACAGAGTTGGGGTTCTATTAAAGGCTGTCCAGGGGCGTCCAGCATGCTGAGATCCAGGAGCAAACAAACTAGAAAGAAGGTCCCAGGGCGGCTTTCTTTCATGGACCTCCTTGAAGTATCTCTCCCTGGAACTATCAGGGCAGACAGCCCAAAGGAACAGAGACAGACGGCAGGACATCCTGGACCGGAGGCTCTGGGCCTGCCCTGGAGCTTGATGGAAGTCTCTAGAGAGCAGGAGACCAGTCCTGGGCCAGACAGACGGCAGGACGCAGAGGAGATACCAATCCTGATCCTCTGCTCAGAAAGGCCTGGAAAGACCAAAGAGGGAGCGACGCTTGAATGTAGGGCAGGGAAGGAGCCTGTCCCTGATCCCACCCCAGGCCAGGCTCCACTCTGGTGCCCCTCCGCCCATGAACTGGGGGCTTAGAGGTGGAGTCCTTGACTGTCCTCAGCTTCCAGAGCCAACCTGGCTCTGGCTCCTCCCCAATGGGCTACAGAGGAAGCCAAGGCTTGTTCCCAGGACCTCCCCTGGCCCCTGCCCACCCCCTCCACGGTACTGTAGCAGGGAGCTCCTGCCCGCCTCGTGCCTTCTTTGTACACAGGCTTCTCACTGCAACCAATAAATTGCTCCCAGTTTGTACGTGCGGCACCTGCCTTCATCCTCCCCAGCTCAGCCCAAACAAATGACGACATCACCACCCAGCTGGCCCCAGGTAGACAGAGCTGGCTGCTGGGCTCTCAGAGGTTTGAGGGTAAAGATCTGTGGAGGAGACGCCAGCCCCTGCTCTCAGGGCTGCCCTTGCCTAAAGGCTGGTCATAGACACACAAATGAGATTGAGAGGCGAGGATGAGGGAAGAGCCCTGAGCAGACCCGGTAGGACACAGACCAGTCTCTTGGAGCACAGTGTGCTGGCCTGGGAAGGCAGGGTGGGGTGCAAGGATGGGAAGAGGCACAAGCTACTGCGTTGTAGGAACAGGTAGTCCTGGCTGTCACAGAACAAAGATGGTACATGGATAGAGAGACATCCCTCAGCCAGTGACTGAGTTCACGTAAGAGCCTGCTTTTCTGCCTCTGTTTCACGCACCACCACCCCTGAGCACCCTGATGCAATCACGGTGAACCAGTTACCCAAGGCTGCAAAGACGAGCAGGTCATAGTATCCATCCCCCAGCCTCTGAGCAGGAGGCCCTGGAGCTCTCGTCTTTTGCAACCTCCCTGGGAGTGTTTGGTACGAAAGCTTAGGTGGCCCACCATTTGGATGAAGCTCCCCCCTTGCATCCCGTGTTTCCTGAAGCACTTCCTCCTCTGTACTGAGGTTGTCCCCTCCACTCAGGCTTGGAAATGGAACAAGGCTGTGTCCCTTGATTTCTTGACTCCAAGTTGCGTATTAATACTGTTCATTTTCCCCAAGGCTAAGCTGGGGATGTAGCCCAGTGATAGAGCCCTTGCCTAGCATCAGGCCCACTAGGTTCCATCCCTGGCACCAAACACCAACCAAACAAATGAATAAAGAAGGGAGAAAAGGAGAGAATTTTATCTAAAGCTCTGACCCTTAACAAGATTCCAATAACAGGTGGAAATAACTGTCTGAAGAAATCTAGGAGCAGATGCCAGATTGAGCCACTCAAGAGCCCTCAGGCCCAAGCTATTCTGGAAGTTCCTCCTGATGTCTACCTGGTGTCTCTCAGCCTTGACCTTGCGGCAGCTCTCTGCCCGCCCCTCTTTCCAGCAGGGTCCAACACCCTTCCTGCACCTCATCCCTTCATTTTCTATGCTGGAGTTTCCCCTGTTTCAGGATGATTGATAGTGGAATGTTCAGTTCCCCCAGGAAAATCCCAGCCCCACCCCTGAGAAGCCAAGTTCTTAGAACCCAGTGATCAAAGACCTTCATTTTCCAGAATCTGGAATTCACTTGTTTGGGAATAACACCATGATGGGGGTGTCAAATCCCAGCTCATGTTGAGCAAAACTGAGCCCAGATCAGTCCTGTGCTTACAGCCACTTCCTGCTTGAGTCAAAGGAGAGTTTATACACCTCTCTGCCTGGTTGCACATGCCCAGTCCGACACTCACCCCAACACACACACACATGTGCGTGCATAGGCTTGGGAATAGACAATCTTCCTACTAAGCCACTTCTGAGTATAAGACAGTTGCAGGACCAGGGCAGCTACACTTCTAGGCAAGAAACACGGGTGGTAGAGATGCCACCACGGCCACTACAAAAGCACGCTCCACAGTGCCAAGCTTCCTGAGCTCCCGGGAGCCGGGAGCTGCAGCACCTCCAAACTGCATCCCAGAGAGGGTCTTGGCTCTTGCATCTCTAAAAGAACCATCAAGGTGATTCTTTCCTTTTTGGGTAGCAGATGGCATTGCACTTCCAGGTCCCCCCTTGTTGGGTGAGGCCATGTGACTCATTCTGACCAATGAGCTTGAACAGGAGGGAAGCAACTCAATTGTAGGCTGGGTAAATTGTAATTTACCCTTTAATTGCTGGTGTAAAACTGCTGCTGTGGAAACCTGTGTTGAGATGAAGTTTCTATCAGCCTGAGAGTCCCCTACCAACCCATATTGCATGGGATGTGGGATGTTTGAGGATTGGGAGCTTTGGGGAGCTCAGCACCACCTCACCTAGCATGACTGGGTTGCACCCTGCCGCAAGCTCTGCAGAAGGAACTTTTATTCAAGCATAGAGCCCACTATGTGGAAGTTGAGCTCTAAGATGAGGGTCATGGGAACTCTCTCCCTCTCTTACACCTAGGCTCAGAGTCCTGGGCTTGTCCTTGTTATTTTGACAATAGTAATAGTAACAGATACTGGATTGCCAGATTCGTGGGACCCCAATAGACCTCCAGGAGTTGAATCCGATGCAATCACACAAGAGTCTTGATTGCAAGCTCGAGCCTGGACTCACAACCGTTCCTGATGCAGCGGTCCCCCAGGGAGTGAGTCCTGGTCCATTGTTCAGTGAGATTTTATAGGTTTTGGGGGATACTCTATGTGTCGCAACATCACACAGCAAATCATTCCACATGGCAGGAAAAGTCAAACAACAACTCTTAACATTGATTTGCACATTCACTGGCAGGAACAAGTTAGTAGGGGTGATTGGTTAGTACAAGAAGGGGATTCCTTTGAACTGATTGGTTTAGGCCACGAGGGGTGTACATGCTAAACTACATGGTTTCCCAACATGTTATCAACCACCATAAACTACTGGGTGGTCATCTGGCATCCCCAGTATTTTCCCTGTCTCATGCTGATTGGTGGTTGCTAGGGGGTTGCTATGGGTCTTCACCAAGCCTAACTGAGTCAGGGACACCTGGCCCCACAGATCTCTCCTGTTATTTGCAGACAAACAACTCAGCAGGGTGGGTATGTGCTTAGGAGTGCTCTGTGGGTTTTTCCAAGGACAAGGATCATGCCCCCTTCCTTAGGACAGGCCTTGAGGTAGAAGCTGGTTTCTCAAAAATGGAATCACATCAGTTTCTCAATACCATTTATTGCTAGGCACAGGGCTTGGATTTTTATGCATAATATCCCATACATTACAGGGCACTTGCAGCCACGATTACCCAGGGCCTCAATTGCCTCCTAATTGCTGGCCCAGTGACATCTGGTAGTGCTCTCCGATATCTCTGGGCATGTCTCCCTGCTGACCGCACTTCCGTTTTCACTCCATCCTCAACCACATGCCAGGCACCGCGCCCCAAGTTGGAGAATAAGATACCAAGATAAACACGTGTCTGTCTTCCTGGAGCTCAGAGTCCGGTAGGAAAGACAGATGATTCAGCAAGAATTACCACTCATGTGGTAAACTCTTGCTAAGATTATGAGACCTAAGGAGCCCTTGGAGGAAGCTCTTAACCCAGGCTGGGAATATAAGGATGCTTCCTGGAGGAAGGAATGACTAAGCAAATGAGATATGAAGAATGGATAGATGAAGTTGAGAAAATTGATCCAGACAGAAAAGACGGAGATTGCAATGACTTGGAGATTAGAAGCCAGTTCAAGGCAGCACAAAGGTGGGGCTGGGAGTTGAGCTGGAACATGTGGAAGAGGAGGCTGGGAGTGAAACCAAAGCACATCATGGGACAACTGAAAAGGCTCCAGTAAGAAGTGGAGAGTCACTGAAAGGCTGTGAGCAGGAAAGCAACAAGGTCAGATCTGTAGTTCAGAATGATCCTCGAGACTCTGTTTTCCTATCTATCAAATGGGGGATAATAATAGTACAATGGAGCTGTCTTGAGAATTAAATGAGGTAATGCAGCAAACAGTGCCTGGCACACAGATTATTATCCATTAAGCCAGGAATGCCTTCCATTGTGAAGCCAGGCTACAATCACATCCTATTATTGATTCATTTCTTGTGCAGCCATCTCCCAAACTGAGAAATGAAATGATTGAGGGGAAAGGGTATGTCATGATCCTGTCTGTGTTTCCTGATTTCAACACAAAGCCTAGCATATATAAGACGCTTGGTAAATGCGAGCTCACGATTTGATCAAACCATTGGTGCAAATCCTCAAAGAGTCAGTTCGGGCCCCAGGCCCAGGATGGGACATACTACATTCTTCCACAAGTGGGCGCAAGACGTTTCTCACAAAAGAGGCGGCGCTGGTGGCCAAGGCTGGGCTCCAAGATCCCAGGACTCCCCAACCCCTCGGATCTTACTCTGAGGAAACACGTCCAAAGAAGGTTGTTTTCTTAGGTGGTCGCCGCAAGATGTCCAAGGCTTTATGATCAGTCAAATGAACCCGATAATAGAATGAAAGTGTTTCGAAAATGAGCACTGATGGTAGTTGCTGCCTCCACCGCTGCTAATCGTGAGGGTTTTGGGCTCTGGGTGTTTTTCACTTTAGGAAGGCAAACGCCAGCTTCTCCTGGGGCACTTGAATCTTTATGGAAGCGAGAGGGTTGCATGTATCTAGGGCAGATTAGTATAAGCTCGTATCCTGGTTCCTAATTTTGCAAATACTCAGTCTCTGTCAATCACCCGGATTGGGAAGCCACAAGACTCCATAAAGGAGGGCTGGTAGGGATCAGGACAGGTAAGACAGGTACCTTAATTTGGAAAAGGGATTCGCTGAAACTTACCTGGATAAGTCGGGGAAGGAAGGGTTAAAAAGGACCCGGCAAGTGAAGAAAAGTGGTGAGGGAGCAAAGCAAGGCAAGAGTGGAAGAGGAAGCAAAGGGCTTGCTGGCCTCGGGGAAGGGAGGGGTTAACGCGGGGCTAGCCTGTGGGAGGCACCGGAGGTGGGAGCAGATGGGGGCGGGACGTCGACACAGCCGAGGAAAACAACAGACCCACCCCGGCAAAGACCGGGTTAAGGGGGCGGACCCAGAAAAAGCCACGTGCCGGGGCACAAGGCTATTGGTTTTCCCGGAATTGTTTGTGCGCGGCTATTGGCTATGTCGAGAAGCCACGAGTGCCGATTGGCTGAGCGTCGGAGGGGCCGTCAGGGCAGAAGCAGGGAGGAGGCGGCCGAACAGCTTCGCTGGGCCGGACTGGGCCAAGCCAGCGCCAGAGCTGCCCGTGCAGGGACCGCAGCCCAGCTGAGCCCGAGCTGCGGGCGCCGCCGCCGCCATGCGCTGGGTGCGGGCGCTGCTGAAGAATGCGTCCCTGGCAGGAGCGCCCAAGTACATCGAGCACTTCAGCAAGTTCTCCCCGTCGCCCCTGTCCATGAAGCAGTTTCTGGACTTCGGTACGGAGTCCGAAGGGGGGGAGGCGGGAGGCGGAGAGCCGCAGGGGCCCGCCAGATGGGGCGCGGAGAAGGGGTCCTGGCAATGAGAGGTTAACCCCCTGGAGCGAAGAGGCCCTCTGTGGCCAGGAAGACTTGCTCCGAATAGTAGAGGCAGGAAGGGGTTAACAGGGAGGCAGGGCTGAAAGGGTTAAGGGTGCCCCCAGCAGAAAACACTGTCCCCTAAACTGTACGAGGGAATAGGGGGCGCTGAGGAGGAGAGGGTCCAAGGTTTCCTCCTGGGCTCGCTTTGAGAGGGGTCTGCGAGAGTAAGGGGCAGTGAGGCCTGATGTCAGCGCAGGGAGGGAGTGGAGCCCTATTTGGTCACTGAAAGGCCAACGGGGTTGTCTCCACAACTCTTAAAGAGTGAGTGACAGAGGAACTAGGGGGCAAGGGGTAGTAGCGACAAGGCAGGGTTGAGAGGTGCAGCCATCTGGAAGGAAACTGGGCTGGAGGTGAAGGGTCAGACCCTCCTGAGCAGGCAGGAGTGAAGACCCTGGGCAGATGGGCCAGGAGGCTCCTTCAGAAGTTGCCAGCAGGCGCCAATGCCCCTGACTGGTGTACCTCCACCCATTGCAGCTGCCTCAGTGGGCAAGGACACTTGAAGATCAAACCTGTTTTAGCCTGGCTGCCTGTCCTCAGCTGGACAGAGGCCCAGGTCACCATGAGGTGGTCAAGCTGCTTGTACCCTCCCTTGACTGTCCCCACTTCAGGGGCTGTTGGGTCAGGAGATCCCTCAGGATCTTCCCCTACCAATGTCCTAGGGGTGGCTTTGGGGCAGGAGGAGGGCTGTGCTAAGGTGGCAGCCAGACGTGTGGGCCCTGTCTAAATGGCATTTCCGTGGTGCCAGCTAGAATTTGGGAGGGAGGGCCCAGGTCTCTCAAGAGTTGAGTAGACAGTGGCTGGCTTAGGTTACAGCTGCGTCACTAACAGAAAGAGGTCAGGGAGGTGGCAGCCAAGACATACGGCACCTGTTTCTCAGGATATGTCTTCCCACCTACTGCCCTGTTTGAGTGTTGAGCTTCCCTCATGTAGGAAAGCCTGGTGGGCCCACCCTCAGCCCTTAGAAGCCACCCAGCCCATACTGGAGAGAAATGTCACACCTGCAGAGGACTTTGAGTAGTTTGTTCCACTTGTACAGTGGGGAAAGTGAGACTTTCAGAAGGATGGTGACTTGTCCTGGATGACAGATTTGGAGGCAGAACCTGGACCAGAACCCAGGTCTCCTGTCTCTGGCTCATAGCCTTCTCCAGTACTTTCATCTTTACTGGGGATCAAGGTTCCCATTTGCCTCAAAGATGGGCATTAATACCAGGCATGGTGGCGCATGCCTATAATCCCAGTGGCTTGGAAGACTGAGGCAGGAAGATCACAAGTTCAAAGCCAGCCTCAGCAACGTAGCTAAGTAGGCCCTAAGCAATTCAGTGAGACCCTGTCTCTAAATAAAATAGCAAAAGGGCTGGGGATGAGGCTCAGTGGTAAGTGCCTCTGGGTTTAATCCTGGTACCAAAGAAAAGTAGGGGATCATTAATACAGAGGCAACCTTACAGTGGGTATCCATCCACCTCACCAGCCTCGATAGAATGGCCAGGGACAATGCTTGGACCCTGCAGCTACGGGAGTCTAGGTATAGCCCCCCTCAACCAGGGTGCGGTTCAGGTGGGATGGATGTCCTGGGTGCTTCTGCCCCCCTGGATCTACTCCCAGTGCCAAAGCTTACTGGGAGGAAAGGAGAAAGAAATGAGGTGACTTAGGCCAGAGCAGCTCCAAATGGGTCCCAAAGGGGCCCTGTCCCCATGTTTAAAGGCAAATTGGATGGGAAGGGGATGCAGGTCTTGAAGTACTGGGCAGGTGATGGGGAGGCCTGAACACCGCAGAGGTTAAGAGAGCTGCCTTGTTTTTGTCCTGGGCAGGTCCCTTGTCCTCTAAACCCTGATCAATGCAAGGTTTAGCTCACCTGATCCTGGAGATGTCCTTGGATTCCCAGGGTTTGTGCCTATGGACTCACCCCTCTGTCTTCCACCAGGGTCCAGCAATGCCTGTGAGAAAACCTCGTTCACCTTCCTTCGACAGGAGCTGCCTGTGCGCTTGGCCAACATCATGAAAGAGATTAACCTGCTTCCGGATCGGGTGCTGAGCACACCCTCTGTGCAGCTGGTACAGAGCTGGTGAGACCTCTCCCATTCCATCACCCTGTGCCCCTCGGCTCAGGGATGGAGTCTCTGTGCTGCCAGCTGCCTTGAGGCGGGTGGGGATCAAGGGAAGACACAGGGGCTCTGAGAGGCTGGGGAGTTGCCCAGAGTCACATAGGAATCCTAGGCCCTAGCAGGAATAGTTGGCCTCCTCACTTCTGTGTCTGGGACACCCCTCTTCTTACCATCCTGCTTTCTCTGGGAACCCAGAATCCATTTTTCATAGTCAAAACCTTAATTCAGGCTAATAATGTCAGCAATGGCCACCAGCCCTAGGTCTGGAACCCCAGCCCCTACTAGTCTCTATTTATTTAGGGTAATTTTTTTTTTTTTTTTTGATACCAGGGATTGAACTCATGGGCATTCAACCACTGAGCCACATCCCCAGCCCTGTTTTGTATTTTATTTAGAGACAGGGTCTCACTGAGTTGCTTAGCACCTCGCTGTTGCTGAGGCTGGCTTTGAATTCATGATTCTCCTGTCTCAGCCTCCCGAGATGCTGGTATTTAGGGTGACTTTTTGAGAAACAGAAACAAGAAGCAAATCTTGGAACAAATTATATAATCCAAGCAACAAGTCTGATTGTTTTGGATGTTGGAAAATGCTCAAATAGATACAGGGATGACACAGTCTTTTCCCAGAGTTTTGGAGGACAAAGTCCATAAGTTTATTGCAGGCAGCCAGAGGAGCAGAGGTGAAGCCTGGGGAAGGCACTCAGGAGGGTGCAGGGTCAGGTAACTAGAGGTCATTAGCCAACAGCCTGTTCCATGAAGCACAAACAGGATGTGTCCTTCACCAGGCATATAGCTGGCTAATCATCAGTGGGCTGTCATGGTGCCTGGGCAGAATCGCTTGGCTGTTGGGACCCGCGGGGTGGAATGGCTGTGGTTTCCTTTTGGACTCCAGAGCATGTGTCCCCCCACCTGAGCCCAGCAGCATGCTGTGTCTAAGAAAACAACAATGGCTGCCCTCAGGGAGCCCATCCTCTCATAGGAAAATACGATTTCTACCAAGAGTGGGCAAACCAAGTGCATCAGAGATAGAGGGAGGGGCAGTGAGCACTGAAGAGTTAGTTGTTTTTAAATGAAGAATCAAAGGTTATTATTATTATTTTTTTAAATGTTGTTTAATTGTCAATGGGTCTTTTATTTATTTATTATTTATTTACACATGGTGTGAGAATCGAACCCAGTTCCTCACACATGCTAGGCAAGCGCTCCACCACTGAGCCACAACCCCAGCCCTAAGGTTATTATTCTAAAAGTATAATCGAGTGTTTTCCCCCTTCATTGAAGAAGGATAACATAATATCATTTTGACACGTGGAAAATACAAAAACACAGAAGAAGATGCGAACCCCTACCCTCTTCCCATAACCAGACACTGCTCAGGGTTCAGGGGCTTTTTTGGTGCCCTGCCAGCATTAGGTCTGTACAGGAACATGCACACCCCTAAATTATTCTAATGAAATGAGCCACGGTAGATATTGTGTTACACACAAAGCCAGGTATACATACAGTAGATGCACAAAGAATGTTGACCAAATCAGAAGTTGTGGGAAGCTGGGCACAGTGGCGCACACCTGTAATCTCAGTGGCTCAGGAGGCTGAGGCATGAGGATCACAAGTTCAAACCCAGCCTCAGCAACTTGGCAAGGCCCTAAGCAACTCAGTGAGACCCCGTCTCTAAATCAAATACAAAACAGAGCTGGGGATGTGGCTTAGTGGTCGAGTGCCCCTGAGTTTAATCCCTGGCACCAAAAAATAATAATAATAAAATAAAAATAATATATAAATAAAATCATGGTGGAAGGTAAAATGGACTTCAGAGGAACATAGGCAATTCATAGCCAGAATGGGAAGGGGCTGGCTTGGTCACCCGGCTTGGTCACCCGGGAACGTGCTCTGAGGGGTTGATTGTGCCCAGTGTGAGGATGAAGGTGGGATAGAGGGACAGAGGGCAGAGTCTGGTCTTCCTGTAGCCCAACCAGGCTACCCCTTGCTGAGCCCAGAATCTCCGAGCCAACCAGCGTGTCCCACCACAGGGTGGTGGAGCACTGGGGAGAGACAGAAGGTGCCATCTGTTCTGCCCAGCCTTCCTCCCACTCTGTCCGGCTGACTGGCCTGGCTGCCTCTCAGGACTGACCGACTCAGGCCGACTCCAGGACCAGGCCTTTCAGTTCCCTCCCTGGACATTGTGTTCCGGGGACAGCCAGAGGTGCAGGAGGAGGGCAGGGGACTGCTGGACTGTCCATGACTCCCCAGGATGCTATACAGAGTCCCTTTCTGAAAATCAGTGACCTGGGGGGGGGGGCTTGACCTAATTTATTCTTCTCTCAAAGCTTGGAAGTAATGTCAAGTAACAGCAGGAGGGAGTGAAGTTAGACGAGAGAGAATACTTCACCAGAGGATGATTCAGCGTAGAGGAGAGCAAGCCAAGGGATTGTTAAGGCCTCCTGGCATGCTGAAGAGACAGCCTGCTGAGAGTTGTTTCCCGAGCCAGTGGGCATCAGCCACAGCAAGAGAGACTGAGGTGTGAGAGCAGAAGGACTTCCTGATGGGGACAAAGTGGTTGCCTATCAGAGTGCAGATCTCCTTTTCTAGAGAAACCTCCAGCTGGCTGAATGATGGATCAGATGTGGTGGGCGTGGGCAGGGTCTGTATGAAAAGAGGCGGTGACTTCCCAGGGAACCTGGCAAGACAGCCACCAGACTAAGTCTGATGAGTAAGAAATAAAACTCCCTGTTGGAGGGGCTGGAGTTGTGGCTCAGCGGTAAAGCGCTCGCCTAGCATGTGCGAGGTGCTGGGTTCGATCCTCAGTACCACATAAAAATAAATAAATAAAATAAAGGTATTATGTCCAACTACAACTAAAACAATATATTAAAAAAAAAAAACCCTCTCTGTTGGAAACCAAAAGAGTACTGTGCAGACGCAGCTGGCAGTAGTGTCATAGTCACTGTGTGGTGATGGTTGGCAGGGTCTCCCCTCAGCTGGGGCAGGGTCTGGGCAGTCCCTGTACCTGAAGAATTCCTGGTTCTGAATAAACCTGATGTGTTATTTCAGCTGGACAGACTTGGGGTAGCAGGCCATGTTTTAGAGGTGACAGGAAGGTGGCGACCTTCTAGGTATTGCAGACAGTATGGTGACCCTACACCTCTGCTCCCTTGTCTGTAACTTGGGGACTCATTCTGTCTCTCAGGGTCAAATGCCCTTGCTAAAAGTGACAAGCAAGCAGAACTCTGTTAACACCAGCAATGTCCGCAGGCCTCCGGGCAGCACCTCCAGGCCACAGATGCTCCAATTGTGGTGGAGGTTTCTAGACGGTGTGATATAAGTGACCAGGGGGACAAAGGCTGCATAGCTGAAGGCCAGCCTGAGTGCTCACATGCGCCACTCGTCCCCACAACCTTCCGAGTGGACTTTGCTCTCACCCCCGCACTTTGTAGATGAGAAACTGAGGTTCAGGGAGGTGAAGAAGTTCTTAGGCCACCCTGGGAATGGGTGGTGGAGCTGGGAGTCGAACCAGGGCTACAGGATCTGGAGGCTGTGTTCTGGAAGGGAGCGGCAGGCCACCCTGTGGGCAGTGTTGCAGTGCTGAGAGGTTTTCCAGAGCCGGTGGGCATCTACCACAGCGGGAAAGACTGAGATCTCTAAGCTCACGTGTAAGTTTCCTGCAAAGTAGGGTCCACCAGCAAAGAGTCTGTCAGCTGGTGGCCACCCGGCTCCTCTTAGCAGGGGAGGATGGCCGGAGGAGGTGTGGATGGTGGGGACGTGCTTTTAGAAAACTCTCTGGGCTAAGTAGGAGTTAGAGTAGAATCAAATGACTGTGAGTCATTCTTGTCATTAAGAGTCTGTGGGGGTTGCTGGAAGGGGGCAGGTGATAGGGTGTGGCCAGCATCCTCTCTGCCAGCCTCCCTTGCCCATGAGCAAGGTGTGTGGACCTCAGACCCTGCTGCCACCCCAGGGAACCACCCAGTCCCAGAGAATTCCATGCAGCAGGCCCAGGTGGATCTGGTCCCCCACTGGACTAGGGCCTGGGCAGAACTGGCTGCGGATCCCCCAGACCCCCCTGCATAACTAAGGAGCAGATGCTGAGCCCAATAGGAACCAGGGGCCGGGATTATCTCCTTCTATCTGTGCAGTCCCACCCCGTAGTTCCTGCAGGGAACCCCGTTGTGCAGGGGTGGGGACTGGGCAGCCAGTGGACTTCAGTGCATAGCCAAGCCTGCCCCCGAACCCCAAGAGAGTGCTCCAGGTGCCTGCCGGCTCTGGTCCTCTTCACTCAGTACAGAGAGCCACCCCCTCACATGGCCCTCATGTGGCTATCTCCTGGTCTACTTTGTCCCCGGCAGCTGTGAACACTAGTGCACACACACTTGTACCCCCACAGGCACGCTCCTCATGTTCACAGTCTTACGCACCCCCTCTCTGCACATCCCTCACTGAGGTGTGCCCACCCCCCACCCCCCACCCCACATGCCACCCTCCTGCCTTCCCTGTCGGGGCTCTGGACTGGTGAGAAGCCTGAAGGCAGCCCTGGGGGCACCTCCAGGTGGGAAGCTTACCTAGGAGTAGCAGGCTCCCAGGCCCCAGGCCTCCCCAGTTGTTGGGGTGGGCCCCCACTGCCCGCTCTGCCTGGACATGCCATCTACTTTAGGCCCAGCTCTTCCCGGGTGCTGGGAGGGTAGGCAGCCCAGGAACCAGCAGGGCTCTACCCCCTGTGTCTCCTCTGTAGGATCCAGGTTTAGCCCAAGGGGGACATCTGGAGTGCCAGGCCCCTGGGAGGTTCAGGCCAGGGCCAGGCCAAGGATCCTCTGGGAATCTCCTCTCTGTCCTGGGAATACAACCCGGGCTGTCAGGGAGACCAAAGCCTATGGCTACTGTGATGTCCCTTATCATACTGTGCTGGCTGGCTGGCGGTGCTGCCCACTGCCAGTTCATCCTGCTGTCCTTTGCTCCACATCAGAGGCACGTGAGCACCCCGTGCTGCTCGCTAAGCTTCACCGGAGCAGCCCTACCCTCCAGCACTAGGACTCTGCCCCTGCTGCCGATGCGAAGTCAGGGAGCAGCTCCATCTCCTCCTCTGGCCCCCTCCATCCCCACCTGCCCCTGGGTCTTGAGAGGGGATCCCAGGGCCATGCTCCAGCTGGCCCCCTACCGTTTCTCTTTCCCCCTCCCCCGAGCATTGGGGATTCTCTCCCAAATCTCCCTAAGAGTCATCTGAGCATGAGGCTTTATTCTGGACGTGGTAGAGGACAAGGATTTAGAGTCACAGGGGCCTGGGAGAGAGCATCCGGGCTCTGCATGTTCACCTCCTCATCAGCAGCGCCTACCTCATGGGATCCCTGTGGAGGTCAAAGGGAAGCACCAGGGTGTCACAGAGCAGATCCAGAGAGTGCTGCCTACTGTCGCCATCGGCAGCAGTAGAAGCATCACTCTTAGGAGCAGTGTGGATGGGGAGCAGCTGGCCACAGGGTATAGCCAAGTAGACCCGGGTTCAAATCCCAGCCTGCTGCTCACTGTGTGGCTGGGGCACGGTACCTGCCTTCTCTGAGCTGGTCCCTTGTCCTCAAAATGAGGGAAATACTTCGTACTCTGTATCCCAGCTCCAAGCGCAGGTGGAGACAGTGGACTCTGCGTAAGTGTCAGCTGTTATAATTCTTCAGGAGACCAAAGTGAGGTCTTAGTGCCATCCAATGTCTTTGGACAGGGATGGGGTAACTCTGGGAGGAAGCTGATCTCAACTGTGGCTCCCTGTCCCCACCCTGTCAGCAAGGACACCTCTGCCTGCCAGCTACATCCTGGGCCCTGGGTGGGGAGGCTGCGGGAGCCCCAGGGGTAAGACCCCCTTTCCTGTCCACAGAGGGGAGCTCTTCAGGGCAGTGTGGACCAAAGAATGGTGTGATTTGGGGCCTATAAGAAGTACAGGGGTGTCGGAGGCCATGGGGCTCAGGGTGCACTCAGATGGAGCGTTTCTGAGCAAGCATTCAGGAAGTGCAATGGGCCCCACACCATCCCAGTGATCATTTAGTCCTCACCAGAAAGCAGTAGTAAATGTGTCTAAAGTCCCCATTTTCCTAACGAAGACATTCAGGCCCAGACAGGTTCCTTGACTTACTCAGGGCCACACAGCTTGATGTGGAAGAGCCAGGACGGGGACCGAGCAGAGCCCATTCCAAGATGTTTACCGTCTTGTCTGCTCTCTTAGCGAGCGAGGGAAGGGCAGCAGTTGGTGGGTGTAAGTGGAAGGACACCTGAGCAGAGGAACAGCCTGAGTGGAGGCCTGGAGGTGGGAATCTCGAGCAGTCACAGCCTGATGGGTGACAGGAGAGCTGGAGACCTCTGGGCCTTCATCATCCCGTTCCCAGCTGTGGCGCTGCCCCAGGCCTGGGTTGAGGTGACTCAGGCTCATCCCTGCCTCTCTTACCTCTTAGAGGTCGCCATGAAGGTCAGTGCATCCTGGCCTTGGAAGTGGCTCTGAATCTGGTAGGGCCCTTTCCAGACACACCGCCAAGCCTGGGCCCCCTGCCACGGGGCTAAGGACAGCCCCTCCCCCACCCCGCCTCCTGGCTGGAGCGGTTCTGCCAGAGACCCAGTGCTTCCTGCCCTCCCAGGAGAACAGGCTGCAGACTGGGCATGTTAGCAGAGAAACCGGGAGCCTTAGGGGGGACAATGGCTCCAGGTTGGCATCATCTGCTAGCCCAGGTGACTCATATGCCCCCTGCTGGCCCTGCGTTCCTTTTGCATCCTCTGACCTAGCTGCAGGTAGGAGCAGGCACCCTGCACTGCTGCTGGGGCCCGTCAAAGCAAAAGGAGCCTCTCTGGGCTCTCCAGGGACCTAGCCCTCCCTCAGGCCCTACCTACTCACCATGTTAGGATCCTGTTCCCTAGGCCTAATGTCACTCTGGAAGAGGCCCCTGCTTACTAGTCTCTGTCTATACCCCAGGGGATGCAGCAGACACCTATGGGAGAAGTGATAGGATGTGTCCGAGAAAGGGCAGGTGGACCTCAGTGTCTTCTCACTGCTGGGCCCTTGGTCCACTCTCCTGACCTATGAGTCCTCTTGGATGGAATTATCTCCAGGCTCCCCTAAGACTAGTATTCTAGTTTCCAAAGCAGAGGTGCCATAGGGGACCATTGGATTAGAGGTTTGCATAACTTACCAGGCTGTCAGGGAGACGTGCAGATGACAGGGGTTGAGGAAAGCTGTGCTGCAGCCTGTCCCCAGGCCCCACAGTGGGAACAGAGCAAAAGCAAGGTCCAGCTTAGGGGCTGGAGGCGGCCTCGCCAGCTGCAGCTGAAGCCACGTCCCCTCCTTCCCTCTGCACACAGGTATGTCCAGAGTCTGCTGGACATCATGGAGTTCCTGGACAAGGACCCTGAGGACCACCGTACCCTGCATCAGTGAGTGAGGGCCCTGAGCGTGGCAGGGAGGCAGGTCCAGGTGAGGGGCATCTGAGGTTGCAGCTCCTGGCAGAATGCCAGCAGGGCAGAAAGATGCCTAGGCAGGGGTGTCCAGTCCGAGGGGAGAAGCAGACTCCATTCTCAGTGTGGGAGTCAGCTGGGTGAGGCTGGGCCCTGCCCTTGGGGAGCTGCCCTTCAGAGGATCTGAGAGCTCTGGGCTTTGAGCACGAAGACTGTGGAACAGCAGAAGGAGACTGAGGGTGGGCTTCAGGAGGAAGGGGTGCTGTGTGCCGTGGGGTTGGGAAGGGAAGATGGGGAGGAGTCTGGGTGCCCCAGGGCCGGGGCTGGGTGGGGTGAACATCTGACCTTCCAAAGGTTCACTGATGCCCTGGTTACCATCCGGAACCGGCACAATGACGTGGTACCCACCATGGCCCAGGGCGTTCTAGAGTACAAGGACACCTACGGCGATGACCCGGTCTCCAACCAGAACATCCAGTACTTCCTGGACCGCTTCTACCTCAGCCGCATCTCCATCCGCATGCTCATCAACCAGCACAGTGAGCCCAGCTGCCGGGAAGGTGGGGGTGGGAGGAGGGGGGAGCCCCTGGGCTAGACCCCCAGCACATGAATTAAAATAAACAGATTGTTGTTTAGAGTTTCTTTGTCCAGGAAGGTTCACTGTGATTGTTGACAGATCATAGCCATCATAAATTCTCATGCTCAACTAATTTCAAAATCAAGATGGGGAAAGCCGTAAAGGACGGCTGTCAGGTGGGATGGATGTGGGGAGAAACTTCTGGAAAGAAGCATGCTTCAGGCCTGCAGAGGTCCCAGGTGGCCTGAGCCAGGGGTGCAGCCAGGGATGGGGGCACTTTGGGATCAGAGCCCCTAGGAGGTTGGAGAAGGGTGGATTCTAGGATGGCCCTGGGAAGAGGGGACCCAGGGACAGGCTCTAGGCCCAGCCAGCAGCACCTTCTGTCCCACCCACAGCCCTCATCTTTGATGGCAGCACCAACCCTGCCCACCCCAAACACATCGGCAGCATCGACCCCAACTGCAAGGTGTCTGACGTGGTGAAAGGTGAGCCTCCCTGGGCGTGGCCTTCAGGAGACTCGGGGACCACTCTAAGTCCACCTGCCAGGGTTGACCCATTCCTGGTGGGTAGGGGCACATCCCCATGAAGGTAATGTTGGTGATGCCCTGTCCACGCCAGGGAGACTGCCTGCTATGTGAGCCACCCATACCCCGAATGGCCCATTCTTCTTGCAGATGCCTACGACATGGCCAAGCTCCTCTGTGACAAGTATTACATGGCCTCACCTGACCTGGAGATCCAGGAGGTCAACGGTGAGCAAGTGAGGCTGTGCGTGTGTCTCCAGGAGGGCCGGGCAAGGGAGAGCCGGGTGAGGGGGGAAGCCGGAAGGGGGTGCTGCTTTCCAGGCAGGGGAGAAGCAGGGCTGCTTTTAGGATTTTTTATTTGATGGCGACTATTTCAATATTTGATAAATATTTATTGCAAGCAAGACAGACAAGGTCCCTGTTCTCATTGGGGAGCTTATATTCTGGGTGCTGGGGAGGTTGGGGGATGGGGCCAACAAACACATAAACAAGATGATTTCAAATGGACAGGAAGGAAATAAGGCGGACTAGCAGGAGGGCGATGGGGGAGCCAAGTTGGAGGTGGGCCGTCAGTCTGGCTGCCTTTCCAGAATCCAAATCCCAGTGGCTAAATTAAGAGAAAGGTTTCCCTCTGGCCCGCCTCTGGGTGGCAGGGTATTTGGAGCTGGCTCCCCACCCCCAGCTCTCAGGAGGACAGGGAAGGCTGGGCTTCTGTGAGTCACTGGCTCCCCCCAGCTCAATGGAGGCTGGAGATGTCTCTAGCTGGGCAGCCATTGCCCAGTTACAGCTTGGGAGGGGTGGCTGTTACCCAAAGAAGAGGGGGCCAGGAGGGCTGCAAGGCCTGTCTGGAGGAGGGTGGGAAGTTACTCCAGGCTGTGTCCTGACCTTGCTCTCTGACTCCCTGCAGCTGCCAACTCCACCCAGCCCATTCACATGGTCTACGTCCCCTCCCACCTCTACCACATGCTCTTTGAACTCTTCAAGGTGAGGAGGCTGGGGACCCCCATTCACAGGGCTCCTATTAGATCTGGCTTCTCTCACTCAGCTCAGCCCTCGTCCCCCCCCCTCCCCAGAATGCCATGCGAGCCACAGTGGAGAGCCACGAATCCAGCCTCGTTCTCCCCCCTATCAAGGTCATGGTGGCCTTGGGTGAGGAAGATCTGTCCATCAAAGTAGGTGGCCCTTGTGGGTGGGGAAGACCATGGAAAGGGCAGGGTGGTGGTGGGTGGAAAACTAAGCTTTGGAGGGCTCCTGACATGTCCCCTTGGCCCCAGATGAGTGACCGGGGTGGAGGTGTCCCCTTGAGGAAGATTGAGCGACTCTTCAGCTACATGTATTCCACAGCACCCACCCCCCAGCCCGGCACTGGGGGCACCCCGCTGGTAAGATGGCTTCATCCAGGCCCCTCGCGCTCCTGGGGGATGCCTGCCTCTTCCACCTCTCTCCCTCTTGCTTCCCTATCTCCCAGTGATGCTGTACCCTCCTTGGCGGTGTGTAGTGACAGTTCCCTCTCCTGAGTCTGGGCCTCCTGGTCCCCTCATCTCTCCCTTTCCTGCACAGGTCCTTTCTTGTGACATTGTTGTGTTGTCCGGTGCCTCCCTGCCCCGTCCCAGGGGGAGCCCTGTGACCTGCACAAGCCTCCTGGCTACCTGAGCAGACCTCCTGCCTGCCTGGCCTCCTCCATCCCACACCCCCATCTGGCTTCAGAGGCTTCTCTTTTCCAGGCCCCTCCCCCTCCCAGTTCTGGAGGCCCCTGAATAGCCCCAGCCCAGCAGCCCACTCACCTGTCACTCCCTGTGGCCCCAGGACCAGCCCCAGCCCCCTCACTGCTGCCTTCTTGCTCCCTGCAGGCTGGCTTTGGCTATGGGCTCCCCATTTCCCGCCTCTATGCCAAGTACTTCCAGGGGGACTTGCAGCTCTTCTCCATGGAAGGCTTTGGGACTGATGCTGTCGTCTATCTCAAGGTGAGGCCCTGCCCACTGAGTCCCCTGGAGAAGGATTTTCTGGGCAGGCAGGGCCGCTGTGAGGTTTCCCATCCACCCCTCCCTCCTTTCCTGGTTCTAGACTCAGAATCAGCAGAGGTACAGTTCCTCAACCCATAAGCCCCCAGCTTGGGAGGGAATTTCAATCTGTGGTCCATGATTAAGACCCCTCTTTCAGGGACCTTTGACCTTTTAGACCAGGAAAGAAAGGGGACTGTGGAGGTCTTGTTATCCAGCTCAGAGGGTGAGACTGAGGACCCAACCTGGTGACCTTAATCAGGGTCACAGCCCACCCTCCTCCCTCTTTCTCCCTGACCTTTGAGGGAGCAGCTTTCTTGAATGGGCAGGAGCAGGACACAGGAGGGAACAGACCCTTCCATTGCCCTTCTCAGCAGGGTCGTGTCTCAACCAGTGGCTGGTGGCTGGGCTGACTTGCGGTGGGACATGCGGATCAGGGACCAGCACAGCCACCTGGGGAAGGGTGGTTTATTGAGGAGTGGGCAAGTCTCAGGGAGGTGCGAGGCTCACCCTGTGCTCCGCAGGCCCTGTCCACAGACTCAGTGGAGCGCCTGCCCGTCTACAACAAGTCAGCCTGGCGCCACTACCAGACCATCCAGGAGGCCGGCGACTGGTGTGTGCCCAGCACAGAGCCCAAGAACACGTCCACCTACCGGGTCAGCTAGGGGCCGCCCTCCCCTGTAGTCGAGAGGACAGACTGCTGCCTTGGGGTCTGGCCACCAAGGCGACCCTCTCCGTCACCCAGGAAGTGGGGTGGGGGTGGTTCTCCCTGATGACCAGTTTCTATCTCTGTGGAAGTCACTGCAGTGACTGGTATGTGGTGGTCCTTAAGTGCCAATCTGTCTCCGTGGAGACACCTGGGTGGTCTCCCTGGGTCCCAGTCTCCATGGGTGATGCCTGAGGATGGGGGATGATCCACCCCGATGGGTTGCCCTAGAGACACTTTCCCACGGTGGTCCTGAGACCAGGACTATCACTCTTCTGCCAGGGGTCCTGCGTCCCCCTCATGCCCACCATAGCCCTGGACTTCTTCCTGCCTTACTCCCCACCACTTACAGGCATACTGCCCTGGTCCATCGTCAGTGTTAGGAAGGGGCCAGGTGCCCCCAGGCCTGGTGGGGGGAGTGGAAGGGAGAGGATGCACCTCTGACCCTTGTCGGGGTCTTGCTCCGGCACCTCTCCCTCCACTCTGGGCATCAAGGTAGAAGTCGGCAGGTGAGGAGTAGGGAATGGTTCTCAGCCCAGGTCTATCCCAAAAGTAGAGGAACCTGGGGAAACCTCGAGGTTGCTTGCCCTGCCAGGGAGCCTCAGGTGACCTTGGCAAGGTTGTGCCACCCTCCCCAGCATGTCCTCACGTGCACACCGTCTGCCCACCCCACCCCCACTCAGTCCTGCCTGACCTCAGCCCTGCTGTGCCCAGCGTGTACTCGAGTGGCTTTCTCCCTGGATGCTCTGTACATAGCTAGTTTTATAGCCCTGAGTGCCCCCACCCTTCCCCTTAGCACACAGGGGGTTAAAGCTGTGTGTTCCTCCCAGTGGCTGTGACGGTGACAATGACATTCACAGTAAAGAGGAGATTGAATAAGACTGTGGCCTGGCTGCATTGCTGGGGGCGGGGAGCCACACACACCCACATTTACATAGACTGCCATACCCTGTGTCACACATGATGTCACCAGGACATTGGCATCACCCGTATGTACCAGGAGTAAAATACCAGGCAGCTCCTCCAGAGCTCTTGACAGCCCAGCAACAGTGACACAGCTTCGTCCCTGTGTCCCCACCCACCCCCACAACTGGGACAGACAGAGAGGTCACTGGCACATTGTAAATGTTTATTGAAAGAAATTGAGAACCGCCTCCCCCCTTCACATGCAGGTGGACACCCACTATAGCTCCTGATGGCTTCAAGGACACGCATGCCTTCCCACCTCCCCACCAGCCCCTCTGCCAGGCCCAGGGGTGCCCGTGCCCCCGCTGCCCCCTTTCTCTCTGGAGCCCCACTCCCAGCCCATATGGCAGAGGGGAGGAAAGTGCTGGTCCCAGGGAGGGGGCCCTGGCCTTGAGCCACAGACCCCGGGCAGGAGTGAGGGGTCAGCATGCACTGGTCCTGTCTACCTCTCCAGGCAGACAGTTGGGGGAGGGGTTTCTAATCCGAAGCCCCTGGCTCCATTGGTAGCTCTAACCAGGGCCCCAGAAGCTGGGCTGGCTGCTGGCCAGCATGGTACCTGGACAACCTGTCTCTGGACATTTTCCAAAAATGACAGACACCACTCCCACCCGGGGGTCGTTCCTGGCCCTCCCGGCAGCCTGTGAGCTGCAGCCTGCGCTCCCTGCCCAGTCTAGAGCCCTGAGCTCCTCACAGTGGCCGGGGCTGATGGAGAGAGCCAGTGGGCCCTTCCCATCCAGCAGCTTCCAGGTAAACCCCAGATTTTGCCTCTGCCGGCTGGGGTGAAGTGCCATGGGTTCAGCAGCACCAAGGCACCGGGAGGGCTCTGTCCCCGATGCTTCCAAGTGTGTTCTGCCCCCCAAAAGAGCTCAGGTGCTCTCTGAGGGAGCAGGAGGAGGAGGAGTCCTGGCTGGAGAGCAGGTGAGAGACCTGCTCTTGAATAGGCCCTGAAGGGACAGGCTGCCTGGATGCCGTCCTTGCCTTGGGACTCAGGACAGGGCAGGAGAAAGAAGGGGTTTTTGTCCTGTCTGTCTTCTCCTATCCTTGCAGAGGCCACACGTATCTCTTCCTGCTCTCTCTGCTCTCCTGTTGAGGAGTTGGCTGGGAGTCTACCCTGAGTGCGACTTGCTGTAATGCTCACTGATCTACCTGGGGAGCAGAACAGCTCTCCCCCAACACAGCCACCTTGAAGAGCTGGAGAGGCACAGCTCTGTCCCCTGCTGAGATGCCCAGACTACCCTCTGAGCCTGAAGACCCTGCCAGGTGCAGGGCCTCTGGGAGGCAGGCAGGCACCTTCATGCCCAGCACCACCCTGGCCTGAGGACATAGGGCCAGCCTGATCCCGGCTCCTCTGGGCTTCTGGACTTAACTTCAGCCCTGGCCTCTCTGTCCCTCTTCCCTTCAGCTGCTACCTGCCTCTCCCAGGAACTCTGTGCCAAACAAGTCCTCAGAATCGGATTTATTACTGGGCCCTCTCCCTGGGGTCTCCCTTCCCGGGGACTCTGGGTCCAGACAGAGTGAGAGAGGGCACGTGCCCCCAAGAGTGTGGGGCTAGGCCAGCCCAAGCCTGGCACCCAGGCCCACCCCCCTGGTGAGGCCTGTGCCCGCTGAGCCTGGTGGCTGCCCGCACCCAGGTGCCAGTGCCACCCTGCCCGCCCCTAGCTCTTCTTGGCCTCCTGCTCCCGGCGCCGCAGCTTCTCCCGCTGCCTCGCAGCCTTCTCCTGGGCCTTGCGCTCCTTCTCCGCAGCTGCTGCCAGTTCCTTCAATTTCCGCTTCACTAGTGCCCGGTCATGCGAGTTGCTGAGCCCCAGGCTCTGGGGGGAAAATTCCAGGGTGGAGGAGAGCATCCCAGAACCTTCCAGGTTCAGCTCCAGCCAACACAAGCCCGGGGCTTCCTTCCGTCCCAGCCATACACCCTGAAGGGCAGCCTCTGCCTCCTACTGTGACTTGCCCAGGGATCAGAAGCCTCAGTGAGAGTGTGGAATTGGAGTGGTTGGGAGAGATGAGGCTTGAGGTGGGCCTCCCCATCCGTGTCTTCCCTCCTTCCACTTGGGGTTTCAGCCTCCACACAACCCTGCCCAACCTGCTGAGGCCCAAAGATGGGGAGTGACTTGCTCAAGGTCACAGAGCTAGTTGGTGGCCAAGGCCCCTCCCCACTACCCCCAAGCAACTCAGATGACAGCTGGAGACAGGCTGGGAACCTTCCAGCAGAGTTCAGAGGCCACCCTGCAAACTGTCCCCATGACACATCACTACCGCTAGCCTCTGAGACTGAGAATGGGGCGGAGCTGACCAGGGAGAGGCTTGGCTTCCCATGATACTGGAAAACTCAAGTTCCAGAGGTCAGATGACCGTCCCAAAGGGAAAGGTCAGCTTGGAGGCTTGGGCTGGAGCTAGATGATCAAGTTCAAGTGGTGGGCTTGGATTTCCAGCTGGACTGGGGTCCCTTACCAGACCCCTGTAGGACCATCCTAGAGGTCACAGGTCTCAGCAGTGGCTGGAGAGCGGAAAGGCAGCTCAGGAAGCTGGGCCGAGGGTCAAAGTAGCATGAGGAGTTCCCCAACCTTGAAGTTGCCTCAAGCTCTGTCTGGGTCATGACCTTTGCACTCTGACCTACCTTCAGTTTGCTTCCATCCAGCTGCAGGAGTTGTGGCCCGTCCACTTGCCGGGCCGCAAACTCAGCGGCGTACTGCTCCAGATTGAGGCTATGCAGCCACTGGCCCACCTGCTGGCTGGTCCAGTGCTGGACAGTAGGGAGGGGCTCATCCAGGAACTGGGACAGAGACGAGGAGAATGTGGGGAGAGGCTCGACCGCAGCCTGCACACTCAGCAGGACTCCAGCCGGCATGGCGGCCAGCCTCACTCACCTCATCTGAAGACTGGGACAGCGTGTGGTAGGGGTAGGAACACTTGGCCTCCTGCCGGGGACCACTCGGGATCTTGGGGCTGCTGCTGGGGGGCGTGGAGTCGTCACTCAGGGTGGATTCCTATATGGGAAGGGGTGTGTGCTGATGAGGAAGGGAGCCCCCTTGGGCCCACCACCCTGTCTACATGGAGCTGAAGTCCTGGACTAGGCACCCAAAGTTGCTCAGTGCCCTCTGAGCACAAGCTGGGAGCTGGGCAAACACAGGACATGGTAACTTGTGTGACATGTCATGACCTGGGGCCTTTGAGAGGCAGGCAGCCATCTAGGGGGCACAGGGCTAGAACTAAGCCAGACAGAAGAACTGGCAGGAACAGAGGTGTTAGGTTCGGTGCTGCTTCCTACAAGAAGCCCACCAGGACTCCCTCAGGTTGGGTCAGTTGTCCTTGGGACCTGACTCCTGTGTCACCTCGCTGGTAGATGCCCTCACTGGATTATCAGTTCTATAAGGGCCTATGCTGGATCTTGTCTACCACAGTGTCCCCAGGGCTGGGGGTTATGGAGCTTTGCAATGAAATCTGTGCAAGTCAGTGAGCAGGTCCCCTCTGTGGGACCCTTCATTTGTCATCTGTACAATAGAGGAGTGAGCCTGCCTCCCCCACCTCACTGTTAAAGCAAAAAGGTGTGCTTGGGGCGTGGTGACCCTGGAGAGTGCCGATGAACATGAGCACACACTCAGTGTGGCTTCTGTCCCTGGGCTTGCTCCTCCTGCAGGGCTGTGAGCTCTCAGAGCACCAGGCTGGGTCCTGTTCACCTCTATATCTCTGAAGCTTCACCCCACAAGCAGGTGGCCCAACTCCTAACAGGGTGTCACATCAGACCTGAGCCAGGCAGAGGGGTTAGCAGGCAAGGAGACCCCAGGCTGGGTGAACAGCAGGGCCCCAGTGTCAGAGACGCGGGAGGCCATGAATGAGTGAGGCAATGAACTACTGAGATGAGTGAATGAACTCAGGTGACGATGGAGTCATGGAACACACAGTGGCTCTGAGGTGGACAAATGGATTCTAGGAGGGCCTGGATTCCCGTCTGATTATGGTGTAGTATGTCACCTGAATCCAGGGGCCAGTTTGGGGGCAAGAAAGTCCTGGGATTACCTGTGACGCTGACTTCTTGGGACTGAACCCCTCATGTTTAGGGGAGCAGGCAGGAGAAGTGACGTTGCCTGAGGACGCTGAACCCTTGCCGCTGTCTGTGAACCAGGAAAAGGGCAGGAACGGGGAGGCCCCTGACCGGCCAGACCCTTCCACCGACTCCCTGTGAAGAGAGCACCCAGCATGGGTGTGGGCACCAAGGGGAGGCTGGGAGCTGACGGTGGGCACTGTGGGCACCTCTTACCTGCTGCCCATGGACAGGCGGTTGCTGCCCTTCTCCTTCCGGCTCTTGCCAGTGGATGCTCGGCGGAGGGTGACCCTGTGGGGAGGGCAGGGGAGTGGCAGAGCTGCTCTTACCCCAGCAGCTTCAGCTCTGGACCGTGGCCCCTCCTTCACTCACCCCAGGTCCAGAAACTTCCGGCGCGTCTTCTTATCCAGACCGATGGTGGGGCTGGCAGGCTCAGGAGGGCTGGCATCCCGGCTGTCATCTTTCGGGGACAGGGGGAGCAAAGAGCCAGTACAGTGGCTTGCCTATCTTCTCTGGCGGGTTGGCATATTCTTGACTTAGAATCAGCCACCCTGGCTCTGGTGTCCTTCACTAGCTGTGTGACCTAGGATAAGTCACTTTTTCCTCTGAGATTCTGTCATTTCAAATGTGGGGGTAATAATCTCTGACCATGTCATGGTACCTTTGAGATGCATAGGAAAGGCTCTGACAAACCTTAAAGCACTTTACAAATTGACAAGGTAGGGACCACTACTATTTTTTGGGGGAGTGTAAGTTCTGGGGATAGAATTCAGGAGCACTCAACCACTGAGCCACATCCCCAGCCCTATTTTGTATTTTATTTAGAGACAGGGTCTCACTGAGTTGCTTAGTGCCTTGTTTTTTGCCGAGGCTGGCTTTGAACTCGCTATCCTCCTGCCTCAACCTCCCAAGCCTCTGGACTACAGGCGTGTGACATGGCAGCCGGTGGATCACTACTATTTACTGTTAACTTTATCCTGGCCTTCCAATCTTGGCTCAAATGTCATTTCCTCAGAGGAGTCTTTGATGATGCTCTCAAATAGGTCAGATACCCTGATAACAGGCACTTCCACCGCCATGCACATTTCCTGCGTAGCAATCATTACACTTTGTAACTGCACATTTATTAAGGGATGGTTCTATTGTTGCTCCTCTAAACTATACACCCCAGGAGGACAAGGACTGCCTCTATTTGCCCTATTTGTGCCCCAGGATCCAGCAGTGTCTGGCACATAGTAATTTCTCTGTAAAGGAATGAATGAACCTTGGTGTTCATTCTCCCCAGCTCCCCATGGCCACCCAGTTCCACTGGGCGCAGCCACTGCCTCGGTGTCGCGGGGCGCGGCTGGGGAAGCTGTGGTGGCTGTGCGCACCGGCAGGGGGCGCCGTCCGCGCTCACCTTCGCTGTGCGGCTCCGCGCGCGGGTGGCGGCGTACGAAGCTGGGCGAGCTGTCCGAGGAGGGTGCGGAACGCGGCGGCGAGCTGGAGGCGGCAGCCAGGCCCTCGTGGGAGGCCGCGTTGTGCAGGGGCCGATAGCGTGTGAGCGGCGACGGAGGCGGCTCGTCCTCGTCCAGACTGCGCCGCAAACCAGGAGGCTCCAGGCAGAAAGATCCCCCGCCCGGGGAGCCAGGGCCCGAGTGCAAAGGCGAGCGCAGCCGGTGCAGGGGACTCCCGCAGCCATCGGTCACCTGGGGGAGGGGACAGCCGTTCATCCTCCCCACTGTGCTGGAGCCCTGGCTCCTGAGTCCTTCTGGGGCCTGGAGGGAAGGTCTCCCCGTGAGCTGCATAGGGAAGGGTTGAGGTCCCCGGCCTTGCTAGCTATTATTGTGACCAATACTGAACCTGTGCTGGCCTCAGCTTCCTGATCTGCAAGCTGGGTCTTGGGGCACAACCAAGGCAAGTGGAGCTTCTACTTTAATAGGAGGAGCCGGCCAGACGTGAAGTGCGCTAACATTTGGTAGCATTATTATTACATCAGCGCTCTGGGAATGAGGCTTCCCCCAAGGGCAGGGAAAGCCCAGGGGAATGAGAGGTGTGTGGGTGTGGGGGTGGGTGGGTGTTGCCCCAACCTTGCCTCCAGGCCCATCGGAACCTTCACCATCCTCAGCAGAGCTGGCACTGTCCCGAAGCCTGGAGCGGGATGGCCGATGTCTTCGGCCCTTGGCCAGCAGCTGGGCCCGGGCCTTGTGTAAACTGCTGTCCAGTCTGGCGGTCTCTGGCACAGCCAAGTCCAGATCTGCAAACCAGGTGAATGGGCAGAGACCAGTCACCTGAAGGTGGAGAGCCCAGAGGCCCACCTTGTTCACACCCCAGGCATTAAGCCAGTACTTCTGAGTGCTAGGCACTGCAAGGCCAGGGAGATGGAAATCAGGACCCCCCTCCGCAGACTGGGGGAGACCTAATCATGTCAGCACATAAGTACAGCCTGCATAGAGGCACAGAGCAGCCGTATTTGGAGGGGTCAGAGGGGGAAACGCCAACCCAGCTCCTAAGGTCTGGAGGGGAGTTTCCAAATGACTAGGTGGCATACGGAAGCGGGGATGACACCTCTAGGGGTGGTGGGAGGGAAGCTCTGTAGGGAGAGGAACTGGACAAGGCTGCAGACATCATGGTGATCCTGGCTACCACTCAAGAAGCAACTACAATGCACCAGACACTACAAACATCATCTCTCATTCAAAACAACTCTGAGAGCCAGGTGTGGTGGCACATGCCTAGAATCCCAGCAATTGGGGAGGCTGAGGCAGGAGGATCACAAGTTCAAGGCCAGCTTCACAATTTATCAGGGTCCTAAGCAACTCCGTGAGATCCTGTCTCAAAATTTAAAAAATTTAAAGGAAAAAAAGAAAGGGCTGGGGATGTGGCTCAGTGGTTAAGTGCCCCTGGGGTTCAAACAAAAAAAATTTGATACAAAAAAAGAAAGAAAAGAAAAGAAAAACAACAACCCTGGGAGGGGAGGCCCCCACAGCTACTACACACACTGTACAAACTAAGGCTCAAAAAGGTCGAGTCACTTGACTGAGCCATCAGCTAGCAGTCCTCTGGGATTTGAGCCTGACTAGACTGGCTCCAGAAACTGGCCCTGTGGGGACACTTGCTGTGTCACTCTTAGGGTAGTATTCAGAGAGAACACTGGTGAGTATTTGGGGGCCTGCATTTGAAGTGAGGCAGAGGGACTCCCACAAGCCAGTGGCAGTGGCAGGAAGAAAGTCCCCACAGGCCTCTGAAGCCTGTCCTTGCCATCCGGGGGTCTGTGGCCCAGTGCTAGGTCCTGCATGATGACCCCAAGGAGGAGCAGGCAAACGCAGTGGGTCACACACAAAAGCACTTATGGATGAGTTTCTCTTTTTGTGTACCTACCTGAGAATGGTGCCCTCACGCTGGACTGGACTTGACCTTGGCATTAAGACTCTTCCTGCGCCTCAGCATGGTTCAACCCTTTCCTCTCCACACCTCCCTTGGGACCTCTGGGACCCCATTCCATCCCTCACACACCCTTGTCCTCCTTGTTCTGCCCTCTTTTCTGTAAACACCCCAAACACACCTGGCTTAATGGCCACTTATGCCTATTTCTAGCTGACTGCTCCCCTGAATTCCAAGCCCAGGCACTTGGGCCATGTCCAGGGAACTTGCTGTGACAAAGGACCCCAGACACCTCCAACTCAATACATCAACACAAACCCTCTGCCTTGCCTCAGACTGCTCACCTCTCTGGCTCCCTGAAAGGTCCCACTGCCCACCCAAGCCACCCAGGTTAGGCAGCTCTGGGCTACCGTCCTCCCTCAGCCCCACGCCCAGCTGGAAATTTATATGTCCAACTGTCCACTCAGCACTTCCGCTGACATGTCCGATGGGCTCCTTCTTCTTCCACACCAAAACCCAACCTGTGGCTCTGCCTCCCCATAAGCTGCCCCCCCAGGCTCCCCAGTTTGATAGCTCCACCGGTTCCGTTGCTCAAGTCAACCCCCCAGAGTCATCCTTGACTTCTTTCTCTCCCATCCTACAAACTGATCCAGCCAGAATTCCTGTTGGCTCTACTTTCAAAATATATCTAGACATACTGAAATATTTATGGTGAAGTGATATGATGTTTTGGATTCCGTTCAAAATAATCCAGAGCAATGAGGGCAGAGTGTGGGAGGGACAGAGGCAAAACAAGACTGGCTGTGAGTCGGCGCTTGTTGAAGTGGGGTGACCTGGACATGAGCACATGGCAGAGTACACTGCACTCTTCTTTACTTCCCCCCCCTTTTTTGTTTTTTTTTTTGGTACAGGGACTGAACAAAGGGGTACTTAACTAATGAGCCACATGCTCAGCCACTTTTTTACATTTTATTTTGAGACACGGTCTCGCTGAGTAGCTTAGGGCCTCACTAAATTGCTGAGGCTGACTTTGAACTTGTGATCCTCCTGCCTCAGCCTCCTAAGCCTCTGGGATTACAGGTGTGCGCCCGGCACTCTTCTCCACTTCTGGACATGGTTGGGAGCTGGGGATATAACTCAGCAGTAGAGTGCTTGCCTATCATTTGCAAGGCCCCCGTACCACCAAGGAAAACATTATGGTTGAGACTTTTCAAAATATACTGTTTATGATTGAGTCTACACACACTCATCCATGCACACAAGGACAGGAAAGAGAAGAGGAGGGCGGGGAGCAAGCAGGTACCTACTCACAGCGAGGTACCATCATCTCTTGCCTTGTTTATTATAAAAAACAAAACAAAACAAAAAACCTTCCCCCTTCTTTTGCCACATACAGTCCTTCTGCAGCACACAGCCTGTGTGATCCTAATGAAACCCGATGTTCTGTCACTCCTCTGCTCAGAGCTCTTCTCCCTCCCTCCAGTAACCCTTCCTCACGGAAATCCAGCCTGCACCTCAGGGCCTTTGCATGTCTCTCTTCCTACAGAGACCTTGGCTAGATTTCTACTTGCTTCTCTCCCTCACCTCCTTCAGGTCCTTGCTCAATTTCACACCAAGGCCCTTCAGACTACTCAGTTGATATCACTTTCCCACATACACTCCAAAAGCCCACTCCATTTTTCTTTCCACATCATCTATCACTTTCTGGCATATTGTGTGATTTTATTGTCTCTCTTCATTCATTAGAATGGCAGCTCCAAAAGGACAGATTTTTCTCTATTTTGTTCACTACCCCAGATGCAGAACAATGCCTGGTACATAGTACACATAGTAGGTGCTTAGTAAATACTTATTTTTCATTTTGTTTGTTTTTGCAGTAACCAGGTCCTCACACATGCTAGGCAAGTATCTATCATGAGCTACACTCCTGCCCCTTTTTATTTTGAGGTAGGTTCCCACTGAATTGCTGAGACTGGCCTCAAACTTGTCATCTTCTTGCCCCAGACTTGTAATTTTTTTATTATTATTTAATTTTAGTCCTGGACATTAGACCCAAGGGTGCTTTGCCACCAAACTACATCCCCTGCCTATTTTACTTTTTAATTTGAGACACAATCTCGCTAAGTTACCAATGGTCTTGCTAAATTGCTGAGGCTGGCGTCAAACTTGCAATCTTCTTGCTTCAGCCTCCAGAGTGGCTGGGTTACAGGAGCGCGCCATCACGCCAACATTTTTGTAAGCACTCTTTTAATAAAACAAGGAAGTTCTGTTGACTGGCCTTTCTTGCACACGTCGGGCAGCCTGACCTCCCCATCTAGACTGCACTACCTCAGCTCAGGCCTTCGCTAGTGCCCCCACCTCTGCCAGCGGCTGCCATCCCAGAGCATGGCTTCTGCATCTGGGTACACTTCCCTTCCGCACCTTCCACAGGTGAGAAGAACTTTCCAAAGCACATTTCTTGCCATGTCCCCTACTCTCCTGCTTTGAAACCCTTTGGGGTCTGTCGGGGGTGGTGGTGGGGTGGATCCCAAAGCCAATATAAAGCCTAGCTCCCGAGCCTCAGCCCTGCATCAAGACCTGGAGACCCAGCCCCCCTTTCCGAGTTTCCTGGACTCCTCCTGCGCTAGACTCTTCTATCACACCTCAGGTAAGAGCACAGGCTCTGGAGCTGCATGGCCCAGGCCAAGGGCACTTCTGTCACTTGTCTGGGTGATCCTGGACAAGTTACTTACATTGGGTGCTGGCTCCCTCATCTGTAAAAAGGGGCCAAACTAGCAGTGTCTTACTGAGAGCCTTGTCGTGAACTTTAAGTAGAATCGTCCATATAAAGTGTTTCATCATAATGCCTCCAACTTGGCATTTGCTGCTGATGGCGTGAGCATGTCACTACCCGGTTTTGTTTTGTACCAGGCCTTGTCCTATGCCCGAGGTGGTGAACAATGCTCACACCATGATGATGTATTTCTGCCTGCCTTTGCCTCTGTCCCCACCTGCCCCAACCCTCCCTCAGTGCCACAACTCCACCCTTCTTTGTCTGGCTGACTAACACACCCCTCCTTTTCCCACCTCCTCTGGCCTCACAGGATGGTCATCTTTGTTTGCCTCTGGTGCTCTCAGGATAAGGGCCCCCACTTGCTCCCATCCGAGAAATCAGGCTCCCTAAGGAGAGTGACTTGGTCTGCCTTGTTCTTTGCTGACTCTCCCCAGAGCCTTGCATGGAACCTGGCACCTATTAGGAGCCTGTGGATCTTTCCAGAATGGCTGAAGAGACAAGGATGGCCTGAGGGCTGCTACTCATCTTAGACAGCCAGGCTGAGGCCTGGGTGACAATAAAGAGCTAAGGTAATAGAAAGACCCAGAGTTTTCTACGGAGAGAGAATGGTGCAGGCTTGGGCTTGGAGTGTCTGAGGAGCAGCCAGGGGACTGGTGCAGCCTGCAAAGAGGAGCCAGGAGTGGGCTGGCGAAAGGGGATGATGGAACAGAGAGGCTGCTGCAGCTACCAGGGGCAGTGAGCAGCTGAGGACTCCGAGGGGGCAGATGCTGGCTTAAGGACTGATTTTTAGACCCAGGCTTGGCTCAATTCTCTGGCCCCACAGCTGCACTTGCTTTGCTTCTGGTGTCCACAGCCCCTGGGCTGAAGTGGGGAGGGGTCCTCCTTTCCCAGCCCTCGGGCCCCCTCACCCAGACTCCCCAGGCTGGCCTGGTATCAGCAAGCCCTGAAGACCAAACCTCGGAAGAGGCAGAGCTACTCCCCACTGGGCTCCTCAGTGCCAGGCCCTCCTCTAAGTGCTTCACAATTACTCGCTCATTTTACCTCCCACGACCCAGGAGGAAGGGACACTACCAATCCCCAGGGCAGCCTTAATTTGCCTGAGGGCACAGAGCTGGTAAGATCCTGCCAGGGCTAAAGACAGGCAGTCTGGCATATCTGTAACCACCAAATACACTACATCCTTTCTGAAGCACAAATGGGAGCGACTTTGAGTCAACTCCTGATTTTATGGGCTGGGAAGCTGAAGGTCAAGGAAGAAAGGTTTGGCCTGGGTAGGAGGGAGTTAAGGATGGTGTCCAGGTCTCCTGGCTCCCAGACCTGTACTCTTGCACCCTCTACCCTCCTGTCACTCAGCTGGTGCTCAGCCAACCTGTGCCAAGGAGAAGGGCCCTCTGCTCCTGACTCTGGGCACCACAGTCACCCTCCGTGGGACAGTTTAGAGGGCAAAGGGAATCCTGGTGGTTTCTAAGTTTTTGTTTTGTTTTGGGCACTGGGGATTGAACTCAGTCAGGGGCACTCCACCACTGAGCCACATCCCCAGGCCTATTTTGTATTTTATTTTAGAGACAGGGTCTCACTGAGTTGTTAGCACCTCGCTTTTTGCTGAGGCTGGCTTTGAACCTGGGATCCTCCTGTCTCAGCCTCCTGACCTGCTGGGATTACAGGCAGGTGCAACTCTACCCTGACAGTTTAGAAGTTTTGAGGTGAGGTTACCAGCCTCTCCTGGACCCCTTGGTCTGCCAGGCCCCTCAACCCCTTCTTCCACCTCTTGCCATTCCCTGCTCCCTCCTCTGTGCCCCCTCTTCTTCCCTCCTGCCCTGGGCAGTGGGAATAATGAATATTTAATTGCCTTTCCCATCAGGAAGCAAGGCCCAGCTATCTCAGTAGAAAAGGGAAACAGGAAAGGCCTGGGTGAGGAACAGAGGGTGGAGACTGGAGGGGGAGGGGAGGCAGGAAAGCCCAGGGGAGGGACAGCTCACCTGTTAAGCCAAGGGTTAGGCTGAGCCTGTGTGGGGACACAGGGACCCAGAGACTGAGGCCCAGGGGAGCCCCTGGGAGCCTGGGATGGGAAGCAGTGTTCCTCAGAAGCCAAGAGGCAGCAGCCCTGGTGTCACTGTGGCCAGGAGCAGTGACAGGGAAAAGAGAGGAGGAAGATGGATATAGGAAGGCAGGGGAAAGAAGCTGGGAGCCCCTTGGTGTTCCGGGTATAGGAGCCCCCCACGCCACACACCTTAATCCAGCTGGGAAACAGCTTCTCCACCCCAGGGCCTGCTAGGAATGCCGCCCCACTGGGGCAGTCAATTTCCAAATGCAGGTACAGGTGACCACGCAGGCACCCAAGTATGTGCTGAGGACAAGGCCATGCAGACCAGCATGTGGGGCTGATGTGGGGGTGTGAGGTTGTATGTGTGCTGCATTTGATTCCAGGGCAGAGCCCTGGAGTGAGGTCCCATGCACTATGCAGGTGACTAGGAAGTGATGCGTGTTGTCTGGGCTGGAATAGACAGGGATGGAGCACAGTGAGTCAGGCAGTCTGGGGTTCTAGCCCCAGGCCTCTCACCTAACTTATCATGTGATCTTTAGAGCAAGTCACTTTAACACTGCATTCTATGCTCCTTTTCTGTATAGAAATGACACAGTGCATGTGAGATGGAGTAAGATAAGTAGATGAGGACCCACTAAGATAGTAGTGACAGATTCAGGCCACAATACACACACACATACACACACACACTGAACACCCGAAGGTCCTCTCTCCCCCATTCCATGCCCAGTAGCCTTGGAAAGAAGTGCTCTTTGGCTGTGTCTATTGGTAGAGATGGAGTCAAATAGAACTTACCAAAAACCTCATCTGCGGGTTCTCGGAGCTTTGAAGAAGCCATGACTCAAGAGAGCTGTGGAGACAAATAGAGAGAAAGAAAAAGAGACCCTGGATAAGAGGTTCAGGTTGGTCAAGTCAGGGGACAGGTCCATGGCTACACCTGCTCCTGGTCTGCTGGCCCTCACTTTCCCTCAAAGCTTTTCTTACAGCCCTGGGAGAGAAGCCATCTGAGTCCTCCTCTACACTGGGGGTGTTAGGGCAGCAAGCACAAGCAGAAGGGGATGGCTGAGCCAACCCTGAGCACAGATGCAGCTGGCCCTGCAGTGGTCCAAGCCTGTTGCCTTCACTCAGGGCTCTTCACTGTCCTGGGCCCTTCCATCACTAGTATCCCCTAAAAAAGCTTTCAATCATCATAAACCGTCCAACATCAAGTGTAGAAGAAGTCATGGAGATTATTAAATCTGATCCTCTGATTTTACAAACACAGAAACAGAGGAGGGAGTGGCTAACCCACAATCACATAGCAAGTTAGTGGTAAATACAGAATCAGAGCCCAGGGTCTTCCATCCATCTACCTATCCATTTATCTACCCATCTGCTTGATCTGCTTGATTATCCACCATCCATCCAGTCATTCATCCATTCCTCCCCCAACTTGTCTAATATCCATCCCCCCATCCCATCCATCCAATATCAACCTCAATCCATCCATCCACCCATCTTTGCAACTATCAGTTCTGTGCCCATCTTCCATCCACCATCCAATCCTGCTTCCCCCCTCCCCACTGTACACTGGGGCCCTCACCACCTGCCTTTCTGAACATGACTGTTCAGGAAACTGGCACCATCAGCAGGGCCACTGTTCTAGGCAGACTCTCAGTTCTCCCTGTTCTTGACAGACGCACAGATGCAGGAGGGTATGAGGAGTACTCACAGCAGAACAGTGGACAGCCAATGCTCAGAGCATCAAGTATGTTCTGGGAATGAGTGTGGATGGACCACATTATTTTGTTCTTGTTTGCTTATTTGGTGGGAAGCAGGAAGGGATGGCAGGTAGGGAAGCCGGATATAGCAGGTGAAAGCATTTGGACAGGCTTTCCTAGCAGATGTAGGGGAATACTGATGAGAAGACAAGGAGGAAGCCTGGGAGTCACTGACGGTTTAAGGCAGGAACACTGCATAGCCAAGACATGATCTTCAGTTACTTCTAACACTCAGGTCCCTTAGAAAAGGGCATGGCACTGGACTACACCATGTCCTTGACAGATGTACAGAGAAGCTGGAGCACATACCTTCCGCCCCTCCTTCTCTGTTCCTAATGGTCTCACTGTGAGCCAGCCAGGCTTGAGATCTTAGTATCCCCACTTTTCAGATGTGAAAACTTGAGATGCAGAAGAAGCAGAACTCTGCCTTGACCCATGCCTGGTTCTCAGCGCTATCTTGAGGGATGGCCTGAAATTCCTGGGGTACTCCTGAGGAAAAATACCCCCTAGGGGAAGGGACAGGGGAGAGACAGGGGAGCTGGTATACACAGCCTGGGATTAGGGGAAGTATTAAACCCATATTAAAACCACCTCCACCCCAGACACCATGGATACCTAGGGTTGAGCAGGGTAGGGGAGGAGTTGGTGATGCAGGGCCTCCAAGAACCTTCCCAACATTCTTGAACTCTGGGGATTAATAGTAGCCAAGATCTAGAATGGTTCTTCCTGCCCTGAGGGGTCAGATGAGAAGGGAGGCTACCCCAAAGAATAAACCAAATTCTCACACTGGATCACAAAGCCTTATCTGACACCAGGGCCCAGCTGTCCCCTCTTCCAGAAAGCTGTCATAGTAGTTCTCCTGTCTATTTTTCTTCATAGTTTCTAAACTCACCCTTCTCCAATCAGTGGCAAATGAGGAATTTTTCAGACTTCACTGATTCCCTACATGGGTCTTCTCTCCCCATATCAGATGGGAGAGAGGCCATGTATTCCCCCATTAGAACAGGGGCTTTCAAGACAGGAGCTTCCCATCAGAATAGGGGTCCTCTGAGGGCAGCAGTGGTGTCTCCTCTTAGACACTGAGAAGGGAAAGCTCATGTGCTCTTTATTCAGGGACTCAGTCCAGGACTGAGACCCTCTTGTGTGTGGAAACCCCTTTCAGCACCCTCTGGGCTGAGCTAGGGCTTCCAGGTGGCACCCACTCTCAGTCCACCTGATTCAACACAAACTGCTTTTGCTTTTCCCTTCAACAGCCAGCTCCCTAGGGTGTATGAGGGACCCAACCCTCCCTACACCGCTCCATGGAGAATTCTAGGGAAGCTTGATATGTAGAAGGTCACTAGATCCTGCCACCTCTCCTTCCAAAATTGAGTCTTGGAAAATTAGATACTCAACCTCACCCTTTTCCCTGGGTGAGAAGTGTACATGAGCACGTACACACACACACACACACACACACACACACACACACACACACACACAAACATACTCCTAGACAGGTAACAAGGGTAGAAATGAGCCTGTTCCTCTGGACAGCCACATTACCAGACCATTCTCTTCCCCTATAACTTCCAGTTTCTGGAGGAGCATCAATGACCTCTGACTTTCTTCTGGGAGAAAGGGATGCAGGTGAGTTAAAAAAAATAAATCTGGTACCCAAGGGAAGGAGAAAGAGAAAGTAGAGGTGCACAATCTAGGGAGGAAGCAGGAGTAGGAATAAATAAGCATGCCAATAAGAGATTGGCGACATCAAAGGGGGCTGAGAAGAAAGAGCCAAAAGGAGCAGAGTGGGGCCAGAAAAGCAGTGGAGAAGGCAGAGGGCTGGGAGCCCAGAGTGGGGCCCAGGGTGGGGTGCCAGAGAGCCACTGCCTACAGGCTAGAGGAAAGAAAGGGGCCCAGGAAGAGGAGAGAGAGAGAGAGAGAGAGAGAGAGAGAGAGAGAGAGAGAGAGAGAGAGAGAGAAAGAAAGAGAGAGAGAGACACTGACAGACAGACAGACTCAGAGAAAGTGCAACTGGGAAGGCCAGGCAGGATGGACTGTGGATCTAGGGAGGCTGTGCCCCTCCCTATGTGGCCAGTCTTCCACAGGCCCCAGGCTGGGGACAGCCTGCAGGAGTCTGACACCCCTCTTAAGCTCCGCTGGACAGCGGGTGGAGGTGGGGACGGCTACCTATTTCACTCCCAAGGCCCCTCTCCCTAATCACAGCGGGTGGCCAGTTTCTCTCCAACCCACCAGTCCAACTTCTTGCTGGGCACGAAGGAGTTAAGTCCTCTACCCCTTCCCCCACACCAGTGGGTTTTTTTTTTATTATTAATTTCTCTGGGAGAGAGGGAGGGGATTAGGGACACAAATCCTATCTCCGCCCCCTCCCCTGACAGCCCAGCTCCCCAGCCCCGCGGGTTCCCCTAGGGATAGGGGGAAAAGGTCCCTATCCCTTGGACCCATCCAACCCCACTCGGGCCAAGTGGCCGGCCCGGCTTCCCTGTCCACCCCGGGGGCCCGGCCTCTCACCTCTAGCATCGGTCATCTTCAGTGGCTGGCGCCTCGGGAACCCCTCAGGCCCATGGTGCTCAAGGCGGGGGCCGGTCAGGAGAGGGGCGAGGGACCGTCACCCCGGCCGCGGGGGGCTCCGGGCTGGCTCAAGACGCTCCATCCCGGGGTGGGGGGGAGGGTCGGCGGGGAGGGTCCCGCAGCCGGAGAGAAATGGAGAGCGGGGGCAGTTTGGGGGCAGAGGAAGGTTTGCAGGAAGCAGGAGCGAGGGCGGGGCTGGACCTGGAGACCTGACGGAAGGATGCTCCGTGTGTGCGTGCGTGTGCGTGTGTGTGTGAGTGTGTGTGAGTGTGTGAGTGTGAGAGAGCGCGAGGGAGCGAGCGCGCGCGCGAGCGGAGGAGCGCCACCTCCCGCCCCGCCCCCGCCGGCCCGGCGGGTCGAGGCCTCGGCCTGGGAGGCGGATTCGCTCGGCGACGCGTCCGCGGGGTCGACGGGGGTTCCCGGGAAGGGGCGTGCGGGGGCGCGTGGCGGGGAGGCCGGGCGCCGGGAGACAAAGAGCGGGCGGCTGGGGGCGGAGGCGGCGGGATCCGAGCGGAAGGAGGCGGCGGGCGCCTCGGCCGGCCCAGCCCGGGGTATCCCACTTGCAGCTACTTCTCGGCCCGCGGGAGACGCCACGCACTGGAGCCGGCGCGGGGGCAGGGGAGCGGCCGAGAGGCGGCCCCACTGGGCTTCCGCCCAGTCTGCAGGGCCCGTGAGGACTCCTGATTGACTCACTCACACACTCATTCAAAACACCCGCCCAGCAGCCAGCCCCGCGCTGAAGCCGGAGGGGACCGCAGTGAACCCAACCGACCCAGTCCAGGCCGAGGGCGCTGGCCGTGCAGCCCTGAGGACTGACGAGTAGAGAGGCCCTCCCCAGCCCCGGGCTGTGGGCCGGGTCTCAAGAGGACACTTCGACCGGGAGGGAGAGAGGACGCGAGGGCGCCTGGTTGGTTTGGGGAGAGTGGACAGGGAGGATTCCTACAGGAGGAGGATTCCTACAGGCCGTTAGGGGAGAAATGCTCATCGCCATAGGGGTTGCGGGTGAAGGGGCCAGAGGGGAAGACCAGCTGATGCTGCAAAGGTGCACGGGGAGGTTTGGCGTTCCATTCTAGTAGCCATGGGGGAGGGAGGTGGAGAACGTTGACGCAGGAGAGAGGGGTGCAGTTCTGCGTTTTGGGAAGAACCCTTGGCTCCTCAGTGGAAAGCTGATTGCAGAGGACATCCTGAGGGCAAGAGCCCCTTCAAAAGAGGCTGTGAAGAAATGACAGTAGCGGACAAGAAGAGTAAAAATCAAGTTGAGAACTATCCAGGATATAGAAGGAAGTGAATCAAGTGGCAGGAATTGAAGGCTGGCTGGACAGAATTGAGGGAGAAGGAGGGATCTTGGATGGCTGTGGATATTGGCTAGAGGCAGGAAGCCCTAGAGCTGGGTGGGGTAAAGGAGGGATGAGCTCAGACTTGGACCTGGTGAGCCAGCGGGAGGTGGTGGTGGAGGAGAGGTACCCAGGGAGATCATGTAATCAACAACTAGCTGCCGTAGGCAGGGATTGAGGTGTGTCAGGCACTCTACTAAGTACTTATCAGATTATTAATGTCATCCTCACAATAAATCCATAAGGTAGGTGTTTGTTACCCCCTACCTTGGAGAAGCTAGAGACTTAGAAGGAATAGAGACGTAGAAGGAAAGTGGTTTAGGAGCAGGTGGTGAAGCTGGAGAAGGGTCTTGAATTCATGAGGCCAAAAGGTTAGAGAAGGAAAGCTCCCTCAGGGCCCATCCATATCTGCAGTCTGAGGCCTCCAAGGGTCTGTGGCATGGAACTGTAGGTGAGGGCAGATCCTAGGAGATCTGTGGAAGTCTGGGACTCTCTGGATATCTATAGGATCTGCTAGCAGCCATGGGTTGCTGAGGGGGTAGGGTCTCTGGTGACAGCCTGTTTGGGCTGTGTCTGGAGTGTTTTAAGAGAATGTGGTTTACAGGCTGAGATCTGGAGTAGGGGGATTGAATATATAACCCATATAGATCCCAAGAGTTGGGGGGTGGTGGTGATAGAATATAAGGACACTGAGGCATTCTGGGGGAGGATATGTTAGACCTGAGAGGACCCATGTTATTAATGAGGCCTAAGTTGCTGGGAACTGAGACAATTCTCAGCTAGGGTTGTGACAAAAGTGCTCAAGTTCTCAAGATCTGGGCAGGTGACCTGGGTATGGGATCAGAAGGGGGGTAGGGGAGCTAAGGTGGAAAACTTCACACAGGCCTGGCCATGGCCAACTGGCCCAGCCTCAAATGTGGAGATAATTCAGGGGCAAGTCATATCTCAGGTTGAGAAACTCACAGCAGAGCCACAATACACCCAGCCATACAAGGGCTTAAACATGAGGTGGCTACTAGGCCCACCTTCTGGAACATATGTATAAGGTCCCTCACATGACCCATGACAGATGGTGATAGCAGGACTCCACCGTGGATGATTAGCCCCAGATAGACCAGCAGAAACCCTCAGTAAACCCCCAGGTCTGCCTCCCCAGCCATGTCACTTCTTGGGACTTATTGGCTAGGTTTCTCCAGTGGCCCTGGGGTTTTGACTTTTAACTATGGAACCGTGACCTATGATCATGGGATGACCTATGATCATGGGATCATGCTGGATGGATCTGTCTTCAGTATCCCCAGGGCACTCAAGAGTGTTCCCAGGATGATCTACTTTGGAGGAGATGCTCTGAGAGAAATGGTCCTTAACCATCAGGTTTGGACTGGACTGGTCCTACATGGGCCATAATATAAACTAGAAATTTAGAGGGGTAGTTATGAGATGCCAGAATTTGCCTTGACATGAATGATATCTGGGTGACAGTCATCCACAGGGAGTAGCTGCCTCAGGAGCTGTCATCTGAGTTCAGGGCCCTTCAGGTTGGCACTTCTATTTCTTATGGTAAAGAGTGGGGAGAGTGAGAATCCCACTGGGGCCAAGTCAAAGAACACAAGCACCCAGCTTCGGTTCTCTCCCCATACTTGCACCACAGCATCAAGGAAGGGAAGTTTGCACTGGGAACTGCCGCAAGTTCCTGCCCCTCCCTTCTGCCTTCACCTCTGGGACTCAGCAAAGCTTGTTCCTGGAACTCCAGAATCGGACTCATGACCCTTTAGTATCAGATCTGGAGGCTGCAGCCAGATCTGCTGGAAAAGAGCAGGAGACTCAGGCTGTTTAAGACCTCTCAGGCTCACCTCTAGGAGAGAAAACTGGACATTTCTAGGATCAAGACTGCCCTGACATGTCACTTCCCACTCCAATAAATATTTGATCCTTCTAGGACCTAAAACGGGGCACCTCTGAAGAGTATCCCTTCATTCAGTACTCAGGGGAAGGGCTTGGGGTTCACCTTATCATATCTAGCCCATCCTCTGGATTTTTTAAGAGACCTTGCAAAAGGGATGCGACAGACTGTCTAGAAACGCCAGGAGGACTGGACAAAAAGCATATATGCTGATAGGGTAATGATGGCAGAAAGGCAGTTTGCAGGGGCTGGGAACTCTGCAGAAAGAGCATCAGGATCCGGGACAACTCTGGTGGTCTTGACCCCTCCACCCCCAGTGAATCAAGAAACCAGGCAGCGAGGGTCTGGGGGCTGCTTTTATGGGGACGACCTGACAGAGGGCATGGTCCGTACAAAACCGGGAACAATACATACATATATATATTATATACAGAGACGGGGTCCTCCAAGGACGGGGCAGGGGCGGCCGCTAGCCCGAGAAGCCGGAAGCGCCCCGCGGCCCCGCCCACCGGCTCCGCCCCCTCCATCTGCCGGGTGAAGCACAGGGGCCCGGCACTGAGACAGCCAGCTCTTCCGGGGGTGGGGGCACGTCTGAGGGAAAGAGAGGGGCAAGAAATACTGATAGATGTTAATGGTCTATTTACAGGGAACAAGGAGAGGCCGAAACGGATGGAAAGGGGTTGTTTTTAAAAAATGAACAAAAACCCAGGCTTGGGGCAGGGGCATGAGCAAGTGGCAAAACGAGATGGATTTTGAAAGGGGAGGGGTTTGGGGGGGGTCTCACCTCCTTGGTCAAAGCCCCAATTTGGGGTTGAAGTGGGGGAAACGGAGTCGATTTCACTTAGAAAGCAGGCTGCCGGCGGGGCAGCCCTGGTCTCCAAAAAGAAGAGTAGTAAAATTTCGCCCTCCAGTCAAAACATTGGAAAACAGCGGGGGCGGGATGGTGGGAGGCTGAATCTCTTGGATGTTAGTACAAGGCTTCCAAGTGTGGCCCTGGGCAGGGCTGCGAAGGGCAGGGCCTGGCTTTTCAGTGAGAAGTGTTGCCCTTGCCTGAGACTGGCGTCTCTGCAACCAGGCCCCCTAAGCTGACCTCCCCTCCTCCCTGACATTCCCAGGCTTGGCCAGGAAACCTGGACCCCAGAGAGGCCACAAAACAGTTCAGGAGGAGGTTATGGCTATTTGGCACCTGGGAGAGGGGAGGCACAAGGAGAAATTGAGGGCTGCTGCTCTTTCCAGGAAAAGGGGAGCTGGGGACCAGGTGTCCTGGACTCTACTTTCCTCTACTCTCACTCCCCTTTCCCTGAAGGATATATGAGAAATCAGTGCAGGGCCAGGCCCAGCTGCTGGGCTCTGGGGTGGGCTCTATCCTTCCCAGGATAGGGAACAGGTACAGGAGGTGTTGAGGCAACCCCCACCCCCAAGCAGGAGGGTCAGAATGCAACAGACAGCACAATGATAGGGGAGAGGGAAGGGCCAAGAAGGTAGAAAGAATCTCAAGTCAAGAGGCCCAGGGGCATCCAGAAGCCCCGTGGGTAGGGAGCAGCCTCCAGTTGGCGAGATGCTGGGAGAGCCTCAGCCCCACTCCAGTCCAGAGACAAAGGCTGGAGGTTGTAAAGTCTGGCAGTTTGTTCTGCAGGTCCATGTGTCCATCCACCACCCAGGCCAGCCCTAAGCTTCCCTTGGCCTTTATGCCTCAGCCCTATGGGGCAAGAAGGAGGCCGCCCTTCCAGCCACCAGTGTCTGCCTGGGCCACCTTAAGGGGGCCTGTGATATGGGCCCTCTGGTCCCTGAAGCTGGGGGGAGGTGGGGTGGAAGGATAGGGGGAGTCGGGGCACCTGTCCCCAGGCAGAAAGAGGGTGGGGTGGGGTATTGAGGACAGGGGAGGGAGGACAATGGGAGGGGATTATTATTGTCCGGTCAAGGAATGATTCCTGTTAAGTAGAATTGGAATTCCTCAGTGTTTGCAGATTTCCTTCCAGTTCTGAGATCTGGAAAACAGGATTGGTGGTCAAGCTTAGGCACCAAACATGACCCTGCTCCCTCTGCCACCCCAGTGAGGAAATGACCCTGAGCTCCCAGCCAGCAGCATCCTGGGGTCCACAGGTGCTAGCTGGAGCAATCATGCTGCTCCCTTCACAGAGCCCTGCCCCCAGGTTACCGTTGAGCCTACCTTGTCCAGGAGCTTGTCCATTTCCTCCTTCCGGGCTAGCTCCGACTCCTCCAGAACCCGTCGCTGTGCAGTCTCCTTTTTCAGGAACTCGATCTCCCTGGAGACAGGTGATGGACAGATGGTGGGTAAGGGTATGTGGTCTGGCTTCTGTCCAGGGAAGAATCAGGGTCCGCATCCCTGTCCTCTGATCCACTGCCAGCTCTGCTGCGCTGCTTCTTAGGTCAGGAGGTCCCAGGTTTCCTAATGTCTCCATGGCCTGGCCCTGCGCTGCCTCTGGGCCCTAGTCATTCCAGGCCCAAGTACCCCATGGTGGGGTCCTCCAACCTCTGTGTTCCTTGTCTCCCTGCTCAGGGGAGGGGATAGGGACTACCACTGAAGGCAACTCAATACTCCTGGGCCCAGGACCCACAGCCTCCTACCACGTACTTCTGCTGGTAGTCCTTGATGAGGCGTTTGGCCTTGCTGTACTTGCGCTCCAGGGCCTGGTACTGGGCCTGGGTCTCCCGCAGGTGCTCGTCCACAGCCTGGCACAGGCTCTGGGCCTCGCCCCAGTAGCCCTCCAGTTTCTCCATGCGCTCCTTGTTCTCCTCCACACTCTGCTCCAGCTGTGCCTTCTCCACCCGCCAGCGCCCCTTCTCCTGCTCCAGGCTCTGCAGCTGAGAGGGAGGATTGGCCCTGGGTTGGTGTGGGCCAGAGGGAGCTCAAAGGCATCCCCATCTGGCACTGGGGCCAGAATCTCCTGAGGATTCCTGCAGATATGGAACCCACTGACCCCCAACTACTTATTCTCCTTGGCTGAGCCTGGGAACTGAAACCCAGAGGGAGAAGACATAGGACCCCAGCCTCAGGGTTCCTAGCCAGAGTCCCTGTCACTGCACCACACTCCCAGGGAGGCGGGAGGCCTCTATTAGTCACTGACTAGTTCTTACAGCTCAGTCTCAAACCTCAGCCCTCCCATCTATAAAACAGTAATGACAACTGCCACCACTGCCCCCCGCCCCCAGCTTGCAAGGGAGCTTTTAACACAGATGAGATGGAAGATGTGAAAGATGTCACATCAGCAATGGTGAGGGTCATCACTGCTCTCTGTCCTTTCTGCAGTCCTGGCCGCTGAAGTTTCTGGGGCTTCTTGAACAATCTAGTCTCTCCTAGGTCCCAGGTAACTTTTGGTCCCCAACAGCTCAGCCTTTGTTCTCTCCACACATACTACCTGGGGCAGAGACCCACCTCCCTCACCACCTCTGTGTGCTGAGCCCCAAATCCCAAGCTTCAGCCCAAATTCACTCCCAATTTCCAGCTCTCCAATTACTGGAGATCAGCTCCAGTCCTATCTCCCAGCTCCTCTTAGGCACCATGCCCCAAACCAGAGTCCCCATCTGCATAAACCAATGCCTCCTTTCTAGACTTTCTCACCTGTTTGAAGGCACCACCATTTTAGTCACCTCAGAAGCAGCTACTTTGTTCTCTGTGCCCCATCCACACAAGTCTTCCTATAGACCCTCAGACTTGCCAAAGGGCCTTTGCACATGCTGTTCCCTCTGTGGGGAATGGCATATATTCTCTCTGGCTAGTTTTTCCTCACCAGCTTGTCCCATGCTCTCTACTCCATCTGTCACTGCCCCAGAGAAGCTCCCTGTGACTCTAGCAGCAAAACATGGCCCATTCTCACCTGGGCCAAGTTTTTTCTGCTCTAGGAGCTTATTAGCCCTGTCTACTCCTACAGAGTCCCATGTCAGCTTGTAACAACAGTCACTGGTGTGCAGACTCTAAGCTGCATGAGGACACGGACCAACTCTGCTTTTGCCCATCATGATGAGTGACTGGAATAGTGTCAACCATCTAGAAGTAACTTGATGGATGTTTGTAAATTGGAGGCCCCTTAGGTCAAATACAGCTTGTGATCCCAGAAGGAGGGTCACAAGTTCAAAGCCAGCCTCAGCAACTTAGTGAGGCCCTAGGCAACTCAGCAAGACCCTGTCTCAAAAATAAAAAAGACTGAGGATGTAGCTCAGTGATAAAATGCCCTTGAGTTCAATCCCCAGTACAAAAAAAACAAAAAAAAACAAAAAACCCCAAAAACCCAAAAAACCTGAAGGCCCTCTTGCTCTCTGTGACCCTGGACAGAACTCTGACTTGCCCCCCCCCCCCCCGCCCCACACACAAATGCCCTGCATACTCCCAGGAACATGGCCTGTCAACTCAATCCTGGAAATGAGGTTCTGACCCACCTTTCCTTTCCACACCCCTGACTTGTATCTGGGTAGTCCTGGACCACTCTAACAGGTATTGCCCAGGCCTCCAACCAGTTTGCCAGCCTCCAAGTCCTTTCTACCCTCACATCCTCCCACTTTTTGAGCAGTGACATTTTGAAAATCCCCAGTGACTGCACAGCCCCCTGTCATCTGTAGCCAAGGCTAGAGTCCTTAGAGGGAAGACGGCACACTGCTGGGCACAGCCCACTCTAGTCCAGCCTGCCCACATGACTGCCCTGCAGCCTGACAGCCTTCTCCCAGAGCCAGCCTCCAACTTCCAGCTTGTCTCTCTGTGAGGAATGCCCTTGCTGTGCCTCAGCCACTTACATCCTGCCCACTCCATATATAAGTGGGAGTGAATGCACACGTGTATCTGGGTGTGTTGGGTCCACGTGGCCCCTGTAGACCCATCTCTCCCAAACTAGAAAACTTGTGGGGGTGCAACTCCTTCAATGTGAAGTCTGTGTATCTATGCCTGCAAGAGTGCTGGCACCCAGTGTTCTTGTAAGCATCTGTGCATGGACATATGCATGTTTGTATGTCACATGTCACCAGCTGGTGCTGTCAGCATTAGCATCTGTGATGCTTGCTCAGGTGAAAATATGCATGTCCCAAGCCAGGTGCTCTAAATGATGGTCTCACCAGTGTGTCTCAGAGCACTCAAGGGCAGTGGGTCCACGTATCTTGCTGATGGCCTTGGGTAGAATGTCAGGAAGCACAGGTGCGTTGTCCTGTGATTAGGACTCTGCAGAGGGTGTGTGTGTCTAGGTGTCTGGGTCTGTGAGTACCATGTACCTGGGTTAAGGCTGGCACATATCAGTGTGTGTTCCTTTGGTAGTGTGTATTTGGCCTGTACATGGAGGAAGTGTGTTGGACAATGCAAACCAAGACATCTAGAGCTCAACTTAGCTGCTCCACTGTAACAGCTAACACTTGACTTTTGACTGATCACCTCCTGTGTGAGGGACTGTGCATTATCTCATTTAATCCTCACCAAGCTCCTAGGTGCTGCTAGTATTTTTACTCCATCTTTTTTTTTTTAATCGATGGACACAATACCTTTATTTTATTTGTTTATTTTTATATGGTTCCGGGGATCGAACCCAGTGCCTCATGCATGCTAGGCAAGCACTCTACAACTGAGCCACAACCCTGGCCCCATTTGTGCCCCATCTTAACAGTTGAGGAGATGGAGGCCCAGAGTGGCAAATGAACGGTGCAGCAGATGGGGTCCGAGCTCGAGCTCTCAGTCTGCATTCCCTCACCTCACAGCAGTCTGCTCCATGAGCACCTGTGGCCATGGGTGGAGTACGGGTATCAACTGCTGCAGGTGTGAGGGGGGATCCTCCCTCCGGCCCCCAGGCCTGCCCCTCAACACACATGCAGACGCACACACGAGCACACCTGCACACACATGCACCCTCACCTTCCTTTTCAGCTGCTGGATCTCTGCCTCGGTTACAGCATGCTTGATCTGGAGCTGCAGGGCAGAAGGGGTGGTACTCAGCTCAGCAGGGCCACCACCCAGGGCCACCACCTTGTGCCCTCCTCCTACCTCTTTGAACTTGTGCACCAGCTTCTCAGGCTCCATGTCCACAGGAGACAATGCATCTTCATTCTCTGCTAGCTCAAACACCTCGATGGCCATCTCGCCACCTGGGAACGTGGGGCTCAGCTCCTCATCCTCGTCAGTGGCATATTCCCCTGTCTGTGAAGGGAGACAGGTGGCCGTGGGCCCTACCCACCCCAGCTGTTCAGCAACCTGTGACCAGAGCTGAGACCAGTAGCTGTCTGCCCATGTCATACTTGGAGCTAGCCAGGGGTGGGTTCATGCCTCCCTCAATAGCCCAGGGAGTCCCCTGAAGGACTAGTAGTTTCCCCATAAGACTAGGACCCTGAAAAACAGCCCATACTGTGCCCTTCACAGTATGGGTCCCCTGAGGTCTGTACCTGTCTCCCTCCTTAGATTAGGACCCCTGAGGTCAGGGGCTATGTCCTACGCTCAGAGTGGGGACTCTGCGAGGGACCAGGAAGGCTCTCTGAAGACAAAGGGTGTAACTCTTCCATCAGACTAGGGGTTCTCTGAGTGAAGGATCTGCTTTTCCTCCCTCAGACCAGGGCTCCACAAGGGGTTTGGGCTTCTTTACCAGGCTTGAGAAAGCCTAGGAGGAGACGTCTGTACTGCTTCATCTGGCCAGCAGAGGGCAACCAAGCCACCAGGCAGGCCCGGAGTCCCTACCTCCTCATCATCCTCCCCATACTGGGCGTATCTCTGCTCCATCATCTCCCGCTGCCATCGCTCTTGTTCCAAGGTCTGCTGAATTAGCTGGGCTACTTCACTCTGCTCTCCCGGCCGCTCCCGGCCAATCATAAACCTGCAGGGGCACCAGTGTCATCCCCTGCCTATCTTCAGCTGGTAATGCCAGCATCCTCCCTGCTAGTGCTCCCCTCTCCAGGCCCAGGCCCTCCCAGGGGAGGTGAAATGAGAGGCTGAGTCCAGAGGTTGCAGTGTTAATAATGAATGGAGGAACTGGGGGGCCTTACTGAGTTTCCTTCCCAGAGGAGGCAGGAAGGCCCACTAGCCCTCCTGGCCAGTTAATGGGAGGTGGATATCAGCCAAACTTTGGGCTGGACTGCAGAGGACATAAGCTCAGGAGCTGCCAGCATAGGGGGCTCTCTCACTACCATGTGAGAAAAATGAGGCAGGGGAATGGCAAAGTTGACCCATCCGGGAGGGCTGGGGCTGTGGAGGTGTGTCTTGGGTTGGCTCCAAGTCCCTGAACTTCAGGAAGGGGCGGGATGATGCTAACTGAAGATTAGGATGGAGAGGAAACAGTGGAACTTCCAGGCACCAGCCCCTCCTCCCATGGCTACCCACATCCTGTTTCTCTCCACCACCCTTTCCTGGGGGTAGTGCCCCTCTTATAGGGGGAAGGGAGTGATCCTTAAATGTTATGCCAGAGATGAAATGGACACAGGGAATTTGGAACCTAATCCCTGGGTTTCTGGGTTCAGGGAGCAGTCTTCCCAGGATTGCTTGGGGCAAGCTGGGAGGGTGGTTTGAAGTGCAGATGAGAGGAGCCCAGTTTGATTGGCATTCACCCTGAACACCTTGGTTCTTTAAAGAGTGAGTCAGAGACAGGCAGGGGAAAGGAGAACAAGCCCAAGTGGACAGGATGGAGGGGCATGGGTGGGGGGCCTAGAAACCTGAGTATTGGTGGCCAGCAGTGGCCAGGGAGCTCAGGGTATAAGGCAGGCCTGGAGCAGGGGACTATGGACACAGACATTTTTGCAGATAGGGAGCCAGTGAAACCTTGACTGGAAGTGAGCAGGTGGACAGAGTAGCCACATGAGGGCCCAGCCTCCTGCCTGCTCCCATCCCACCCTTCCCCACCCCTTGGGCTCTCACCGCACTCGGCCCTTGGTGTTCCTGAGCACGGAAGCTGCAAAGCTCTGGGTCACTCCCACCAGACTCGTTCCATCCACTTCCACCAGGAGATCATTCACCTGAATCCTAGGGGAGGTGACATTGGTTAATGGGGATTATAAGGGGAACTGTGACCCTGCGGCAGAGATGAACCCCTCCCATCAGAAACCTGAGGTGTTTTGTCTACCTGCAAAATATTCATGATATCAGGGGATTAGGTGTTGACCAGGCCCACCTGGTGAATAGGAAGACCTTGGCAAGCCAACCAGACACAGGTGTCTAGGACTGGGAGAGGCGGCAGGTACACTTCCTGTAACAATCACACTCTTGCCCCCTTTTCCATCACATTCAACAGAGTGGTGTGACATCCTCAGAGTTCACCTCTGCCATGCATACATGCCCCATGCTCCCCTCTTACATGGACATTTCTGCCCAGACCTGAGTCCTCAGACATTTTCTCAAAAGTCTCAGATCTGAGCAGCACCCTGGTGCTCACCCACACTGACAGAGGTACATCCCACAGGCACTCCAGCTCTGCCTCCAGAGGCCCTGTCCTCCACTCAGGGCCGAGATGGTGTGATGGAGCCTGGACTGTCACAGTCGGTGGGGACTTGAGCACCTCCTTCCCCCACTCTCACCTCTGTCTGGAGAACTGCAAGCTTTCTCTCGGAGCTCCCCATGGAAATGGAGACACAGCCTAGCACAAACAGCTGGCCCCACAGGTCCCAAGCCCACACATGGCACGAGCTTACGGACACACTCATGCACACACACACTCCCCAATCAGCAGGTGACAATGAGTGAGGATCTGGAAAATTCAAATTGGAAGGGAGAGGAGGTAAATAAAAGAGCAGGGGGCCGGGGTTGTGGCTCAGTGGCAGAGAGCTCGTCTAGCATGCGTGAGGCACTGGGTTCAATCCTCAGCACCACAGAAAAATAAATAAAATAAAGGTATTAGGGCTGGGGATGTGGCTCAAGCGGTAGCGCGCTCGCCTGGCATGCGTGCGGCCCGGGTTCAATCCTCAGCACCACATACCAACAAAGATGTTGTGTCCGCCGAGAACTAAAAAATAAATATTAAAAATTCTCTCTCTCTCTCTCTCTCTCTCTCTCTCTCTCTCTCTCTCTCTCTCTCTCTCCTCTCTCACTCTCTCTTTAAAAAAAAAAAAAAAAGGTATTAAAAAAAAGAGCAGGGACTGTCCACCCTTTCTGTTCTCTGTCCCTCTCCATGCCACCAGGGCCACAACAGGCAGAAACCCTCTGAATGGGGAACTAGGTTCTACCAACATGACCCCAAGGTCAGCCAGCCCTCACAAAGACACCTGCTCATCTGTCACAGGAGAGGGTCTGGGTTTGGGGGTGCCACCACCGAGGACTCCTGATGCCAAGCTCTCACTTACAATCTCCCTTGGGGGTGCCAACAGCACTGCTCACCTACACCCCACCTCCCCCCTGCAGCATAAGCACAGGAGAAGAGCTGGCACAGGTGTGACCCTGTTGGCCCAGAGCTCCATGAAACCCTCCCTGGTCCCTCTGGCCCACAGAACTTACCCTCCACCACAGATGCTCAGCACAGGCACACACGACACAGACAAAGAGCAGCCCCACCCCCAGAGCGCACCCCAGCTGGTCTCAAAACACCAACACCAGGATCCCCCTGCCTGCCTTCTGCTCCCCTGCCTGGAACTTCCTGCCCTTGCTGGGCCTAGCCAACTCCCATCCAGCCTTCCGCTCTCAGCTCCCATGTCACTTCCTCCAGGAGGCCTTCCCTGACTCCCGGAGAAATCAAGCCTCCTGTGTTCTACCTTTATGTAATGTTCTCCATCTGCCACTTTCTGTGTGTCCCTTGTCTGGTGTCCCCTTTACTACACTGCCTGCTTCCTGAGGGCAAGGCTCTCAACACTGACTTCGTGGGGCCAGGCACCAGCCCACGGACAGCCAGGCACACTGTATTTATTTGGTGAAAGAAATGCCCCAACGTATCCAGAAAAACAGCCCATGCTCCCGGTACAATGCCAACACACACAAGAAGACACACAGTCACCATCTTCACCAAGCCTCCTCTAGAATGTCAGCACCATAAGCGAGGGGTTCCCATCTGTTTGTCCACTGAGCATCCCTGGGGCCGGGCACAGCACCCGGCAGCACAGCGCTCCACAACATCTGAACCACACAGAGCGCACAAGCTCCCAGGAACAGCCTGTCCCCCCACACAGTGGCTTGTTCCACAGATGACGTTGGGGAGGGGGTTTAACAGGAGTGGGGAGGTTGGGGGTGGTACCTGCCATCCCGATGGGCTGCGCCACCTTCCGTCACAGTCTTGACAAAGATGCCCAGCTTCTCCAGGCCCATGTCGGCCCCAGCCCCCATGCCGATGATGCTGATGCCCAGACCTTCAGAGTCTGCTGGACAGAGGGGCAAGATGTCAGGGACAGCGGGACATCCTTCAATCTGAACCCTCACTTTAGGGAACAGCTCCCCTCCAGGAGGCTGTCCTCAAGCTGAGAGGACGTCCCCCAACTGGGACAGGGGCATGGTTCTGTCTACCCCTCTTTGCCAGGACACCAAGAATGGCACTTGGCTCATTCCCTCCCCTTTGCCCCTTTTAAAGAGCTCACAGGCAACAGAGTGTGCCAAGGGCAGTGGGAGTGAGAGACTACTACACATGCAGATAAGAGCACATGGCCGGATACTACAGTGACGCAGCCACGTCATGCTTATAGCAGCACAACACACAAGAGCTAAGCTATGGAGCTAACCTAGTGCCCTTCAACAGATGAACGGATTGTGATATATACACACAGTGGAGTATTACTCAACCAGAGAGGACTGGAATTTTGGCATTTGCTGATAAATGGATGGATCTGAAGGCTATGGTGCTAACAAAATAAGCCAAGACCCCAAAAGTCAAAGACTGCATGTTTTCTCTGATATGTGGAAGCTAGTCCAAAGTAAGGGCAGAACTGGGGGGGGAACTGGGGGACTCCATTAAAATACAAGAGAGATGGGTGGACTAGATGATGGGGATCGAGTTGGAAGGAGGAGGGATGGGATAAGGGAAGATAATGGAATTAATCTGACCTAACCTTCCTATGTTCCTATATGAATAGACCACAGTGAATCTCACCACTGTGTATACCCACAAGACACTGTTTAAAAAACACTAAAATTAAATAGCAGAAAGATTAGTAATGAGAGAGGATAGGGAAAAAAAGGGAAGAGGGAAGGGAAAGGGCAAGTACTGGGCACTTAATAGAACAAACTGTATTCCATGCTTTTACTATTATATCAAAGTGAGTCTTAATGTTATGCATAACTAAAAAGACCCAATGAAAAGGGAGAAAGTGTGTGGCTGGAATGGGGTCTGTGACAGGGCTTGGCCTTAATCCTTTTGGTCCCTCTCCAAGCAGTCTCATCTATACCCAGAGCTTCACTGACCAAAAACCTTGTTTTCTCTTGCCTACTTCCTCAGCCACAGTGGTCTGGTCTACCTCATGGGCCTCTGATATCCAACCTGGTGACCTTCCCTCCCTCAGACACTCCTCCAGGGGCTGGCACCACCACCCTCCTACTGCCAGACCTGGGAAGCACCCCACCCCCTCATAGCCTCTGATGAGCCAAATCCCACCAGGCCCTGTTGATCCCCCACCCCTGCTCTGCCGACACCTGGTCCACGCCACAGTGGTCTCTCCATTCACTGCTGAGCCTGCATCACAGCCTGATGTGGTCTTCCTTCTAGAATACCTTCTCCATGCCCTGCAATAGCTCCCAGTCCATCCCAGGGAAAAGGCATGGTCTGGGGGCCCTGTCTTCACACCGTTCCTGCTTTCACTGTGAAAATTCGTCCAAGCCCCTCTTCTCTCTCCCTCACCCCCTGAGTTCCTTCTCTTCAAGCTCACTCAAGTGTTGCTCCCTTATGTACTGCCCGCTCTCTGGTCAGGTTCTGTTAAATGCTTTTACAGTAGCAACCCTCTCTTTCCACCTGTTACGACTCCTAAGGACACAGTGGCAGCTCATCTATGTCTACTCCCTGTTGTCTCCCTGAGGGGACACCTCCCTGAGAGAGGGAGCCTGGTTTGGCCTACCACCAACCCTCCAACAGAGCCCAGGGCCCAGCACATGGTGGTTTGTTAACTGGATGAGTGGGGCAGGGAGCGCCCCCGCTGGGCTGGAGTGCATGAGCAGCTGTGGGGCACTCCTGAGGGAGGCCAGATAGGGCTGCCAAGGGCCCAAGTTGGAGGAGAAGCCCAGCATGCTTGTGAGAGCCCCGGAGTGCTGCTCGGAGGCTGGCACCAGAGAGGAGCCTAGGTGAGCCCAGGTGGCCTAGACCAGGCCTCTCACCCTTCTCCAGCTCCACAGGGAACAGCTCCAACCTCTCCACCCGCTTCTCCAGTTCATATTCTGCAGAGGCCGCCATGGGATCCACATCCTCATTGCGCCGGTCATAGTCCTCGTTGGAGTAGGTGCTGAATACCTGGGGAAGGGCAGCTTGTCAGAGGCCCCAAGAGGGCAAGGGCAGAGCTGGCATGAAGAGGCTGAGCCCCACTGATGCCCCCTGCTCCCCTCCTGCCACAAGCCTTTCCCTTATCCTCATCCCCCAGTCCCGGGATGACCCCGGCTCTGAGCAAAGTTCTTGAGCCTGAAGCAGGGGCAAAAAGAAAGGCACCCAGCCTGCCTCAGCCACACTGCAGCCAAAGCTAGTGCAGCAGGCCTGTGCAGAGCAGACGGGCACTACTGGAGGGACTGTCAGGCTCAAGAACCTAGACACCCAGAGCAGAGAGAGAGCGAAGGACAAGACCCAAGGGTCAGACAGGTGAGGGTGGACATAAAGACAGAAAGATGGGAACAGCTGAGCAAAGAGGGAGAGGAACGGGGATAAAGGATGGCGACTGTGCTGGAGGACGCCAGATGTGGGGTGGGGGCAGGAGGGAGTGATTAGAGAGGCAGACAGGACCCCACTCTGCCCTACCTGAGGGGGACTGGGGGTAGGGGAGGGAAGCAGGAAAGATCCTCTGTACTCCTATGGAGAAGGTCAGGCCCTCCAACCCCAGGGGCCCTCAGGGGCAACAGCAAAGGCAAAAGCTGGCCCCTACGCCCAGGCCTGTGTCCCTCTGGATTGGCTGCTGAGTTGTGCTTCCTGTGCACCAGGAGACCCAGGGAGAGACCCTAGGACCCATGCCCTGAGAGGACCAGGGATCCTGGGGAAGGGGCAGCCTCTCTGCCTCTGCCATGGTATCCTCTGTGTCTCTCAGCTGTCCCCCTCCTCCTAGGTCTCTCTGTTAAGAAGAACTCCCCAGCTCCCCTCTTCCCTCAAAGGACCAGAGAAGGGGCAGGACTCTGTGGGAGTGCTTGGTTCTGGTAACAGGCAGGGTGCCCCCATGGGAGTGTAATGAGCACTGTTTGGGGTTCCATGACTTGCTTGGCTTCACTGCCTGCGTTGACAGGTTGGCACTACTTGGAGCCAAGTGGGGACAGGGGAGGGAAGGAGCAGCTCTAGCAGCTGGCTGGGCCTGAGGAGCTGCAGTGGGACAGCATCTCCCCCAAGGACCCTGCCAGGGCCCCCTCTGCTCTAGGAGCCGGCCCCATGGGCACTCATGTCCCAGCCTTTGTTTGGGCTTGCTCCATGTCATCCCCACCCCCAACCACAGAGGCTCCCTGGCATGGTGGAAGGGGGAGGGGCACTTATAGGACTAAATAGAAGCATAGCTGGGAGGGGCCTATGTGGTCACTTAGTCCAATGCCCTCAATTTCACAGCCTGAAAGGCACTCAGGATCAGGCCCATGGGGATCATCTGGCACTGTGCAGTGGTAAGTGGGCTGTTTTCCCAACATCTGTCAGAATCCCAAGCCCCATGGAGGAAAAGGACACCCATTCCACATATAATCCAAGACGCTGGGTCCGCTGGCCAAGTCACAAGGGTTAGTCAGTGGCTGGGCAGGGTGGGACCATACCAGCTGGGCTCTGGCAGGTGGGTGACTAGTGACTTTGTTCCCATCACACAAGTGCTCCAGGCCTTGGGACAGGGGCTGCGGTAAACCTAGACTCACTTTTGCATCTGAGGTCCCTTCACCTCTGCTCCAGGGGAGAGGGTCTTCCATTCCTTTCCTGGATACCCCACTACCACCACAGACATCCCACTGAACCCCTAACACACCTTTCCATCTTGTCATGGGTTTTGCCCTCCTGTCTTTCCTCAGCTTATCAAACCTGTTCATTTTTCTTTTTTTCTTTCTTTCTTTTTTTTTAACTGGGGATTGAACCCAGGAGCATTTTACCACTGAGACATATCTCCAGTCCTTTTTATTTTTTGAGACAGGGTCTCCCTAAATTGCAGACAGTCTCACTAAGTTGTTGAGCCTGGCCTCCAATTTACCATCCTCCTGTCTCAACCTCCCGAGTTGCTGGGATTACAGACATGTGCCATAGTTCCCAGTGCCTATTCACCTTTCAAATCCTGCCCCCTGCAGGAATTCCAGGCCTCAGGTTCAGAGGCCCCAACCCAATAACCCCTCCTATCAAATGGCCCTGGGGCCAGTCCCACCACCCAGGTGACAGTCTGAAACTACATTCTCTGTCATCCATGGAATACTCTGCTTCCATAAGGGCAACAACTGGGTCACTGGAGGGAGAGGGAACCCTGGACTCAGGATCAATGCAGGGTTGGGGGCAGGGAGAAGGAACCTGCAGCCCCTGCATCAGGGGGAATAGGAGAAAATCCCCAGCATAGCCAAAAGTCACTCAGCGCCTACATAGTGCCCTGGCTCTCATGCAGGGCGGCCAGTCTCACAGTCACTAGGGAGTCGGGAAGCACTGCTCTAAATCATGTGCTATTTTTTACCAAAAAATCAGGGTAAGGTGTCAGATATAGACAGAGGCCCAGACCTCACTCCATCTCTGAGGGCTTCCAACTGCTGGTGGGGGCAGGGGTGGGGGCCTCCTGACTCTCTCCCAAGAATACCACATCTTTCACTCACTTCAGGATCCCACTGCCTTCAGAGGGGACAGAGGATGGAAACGGCTCCTAAGGTCCGAGCCAGGGCAAGGGGCAGGCCTGGGAGGAGAATAACAGCCACTCTCCCTTAACCTTTTACTTAGGCTCTTGCTAGGCTGGGAGGTGAGAGAGGGCAGAGGGTGAGAACCCTGAGCAGGGAGAAAAACTTGGGCAGTTTCAGTGTCCAGGAGTAGTTATGGAAACTGCAAGCAAACAGATGGGTCTTGGCTGGGGAAGGTAAAAACTGGGCAGGGTCCAGGCCAAGGAGAGTACTTCCACTGGGCAGACCTGGGGCCAGGCACAGATGAGTCTGGGGTGGTGAGAAACAACAAGGCTGAATGTGCCAGACAAAAGTGGAGGGCAGTGGGGTGGGGGGCTCGGGTTCTTACTTCTTCCCAAGAGACATCCCCTCCTCACCAGCACTACTTTGAGGATCTCAGAGCACAGGCACAGCCCACAAACCAATTACCAACAGTGGTGGTGAGGATGGGAGTGCAAATTGAGACCCCCCAAAAGGGGAAGTTCCCGTCAGGGTACTCAAAGAATGTGGCAAGAGCATTTGGGGCCTGCTAAGGCCACTGGAGTCTGCTCTATGGAGCAGCCAAGAGCAAAGGCTTGTGGGCCTCTGCCAGGCACCCTGGGGATCTCCCAGCCCCACCCCTTCTCCTTCAAGGTCTGCAGAAGGCCTTCCCCCTCAAGGGTAACGCGAAGTTTCCCTTCCCTAGCAATGAGGGACCTGGGAAGCCAGCCCAGCATAGACCCCAGGGAGCAGAGTCCCAGCGCCAGGGTCTTTCCCTCAGCCTCAGTCACATGTCCATGGCCCAGTTCACCCTCAGGACCCGCTTCCCTCTTTCACTTCTGCAAAGTTGGGGTGGGAGTACAGAGGAGGAGGAGGGAGGAAGGGACACCGTCCAGTCCCCTGCATCTTTGTTTTGGAAAGTTTCTGACTCCCTACTCCCTCACCAGACTTAGCTCCCCTACAGGGGACAGCAGCAAGTGTTTCTAAGCCCCCTGACCCCCTCTTTCTCCAAATGGAACAAGTCATCTGTGGGGAGTGACTCCTGAGGACTCCCACGCCCTTTCACACCATCCAAGTCCCAGCCTCTGGCAGGCTCTGGAGGAAGGAATGTCTGGGAGAGGAAGGGAAAGCAGGTGTCCCAGAGCCCACACGGGGCAGGGCCGGTTCTGCTGGTGCTAGGCGGGGCTGCAGGCAGAGGAACCTGAGGGCAGGTCCGGGCAGGTCGCCAGGTCACAGACCCGAAAATCGAAAATCGCCTCCCTCTGACAAACAGCTGGAACTCCCCCACGCCCCCCTCAGGGTGGGAACTTCTGGGAAGGGGGCTGGGTGGCAGGGGCTGACTCAGCCTGCCAACCCCCCCGCAGGCGAGGCGGGGGCGACCGCGTGCACGTGGCAGGGGCGGCGCGGGCAGCAGGGGGTTCACTCACTTGGATCGGCGCGGTGCTGAAATGGATCTTCCGGCTCGGGACCGGGTCCTCCTCCTCCGAGAGCCCCGGAATCTCCACGCACCCCGACTCGGGCTCATAGGGGGGCTCCGCGTCTTCCTCGTCTTCTTCATCGTCCTCCTCCAGGGCACTACCCCCAGAGTCCTCCCCGAGCCCACTGTAGGCGCTCACGTCCACCAAGTCCGCCTCCGAGAAGTCCTCCTTCTTGGACTCGTCTACCTCCTCTGGGGCCACGTCCGGGACCCGCCCATTGCCCACTCCCCTCTCTGGCGCTGCCACTGTAACCGCCTCCTCCTCGGGGGCTGCTTGGGCCTTGGGTTCCTCGGGTGCCGGGCTGGCTGTGGTTCCCGAGGTGCTGCCATTCTCCAGGGCCGCATGGACCGTCACCTCGGCCTGGATCACTTCCCCGGGCGCTGATTCGGCCTCCGACTCCCCGCTCTCCTCCACCTCCACCGGCTTAATCTTGCGCACCTCCCGGGGCTTTGGGGGCGGCCGGGCGGGGGCCACTCGGTGCTGCGGAGGCTGCTGCCCTCCCGGGCCGCGCTCTTTTTCGGCAGGGGCATCCCCCGACGGGGCGGGCGGTGGCGGCGGTGGCTGGAACACCCGGGACCGCTTACTGACCAGCTTCGAGTTGACCTGGGGAGCCCCTGCGGCCGCGGCCCTGGGGGGCCCGGGCCCACGGTGGAGGCCGGTCCTCGAGTCGGCCTTCTCGAAGACGGCGCTGAGCTGGCTGACAGTCGGCGACACGGCGTCGGCGTCCAGCTTGTCCAGCGCCTCGGTGCTGCCGTTAAAGCGCACCACGACGTCCAGCTTCCGGTCCTGTAGGCCGGCGCGCTCCTGCCTCAGCAGCCGCCGCGCCGCGGCCTCCTTGTCGCCGGCGGCGGCTGCCGGGATGTTCCGTTCGAACAGCTTCCGCGTCTCCTGCAGCCGGGACGGCGGGTGCGGCGGCGGCGCGGGCTGCGCCGAGGGCGCGGGCTTGGAGTCGAAGCGGCTCACGCGCTCGGACACGCTGGTGCCCAGCTTGAGCAGGGCGCTGTGGTCCACGTTCTCGTTCAGGCTGCTGGCCCGCGGCAGCGACAGGCGCACGCCGCGCTCGGGAGCCCGCGGGGCCTCGGCCAGGCCTGCGCCGCCGCCCGCCTCGCCCGGCGGCCCCGCCGTGGTGCCCATCTGCAGGAACATACTTTTGATGCGGTGGACGTTGGAGCCATATTTCTTGTGGTGGGCCGCCTTGGGTGCCTCGTCGGGCCCAGGTGCGTCGGGCGGCTTCAGCGCCTGGATGCCCGCCTCGTAGGCGCTGCGGTGCGGTGAGGCACTCCGGAGGGGACCCCCGGGCCCCCGCGGCTCCGTCTTCATCATGGTGGGGGGAGCCGGGTTAGCATCCCCCCGCTCCCCGCTGCCCCCCTCCAGCAGGCGGCCGGCCAAGTCGGGACCACCGCCCCCTCCCCCGAAGAAAGAAACCCCGAAAGGCCTTTTTCAGGGTCCTCCAGAAACCCAGCTGCCAAAAACAGTTAACCCCGCTCCAAAAAAAAAAAAAAAAAAAAGAAACAGAAAAAAAAAATCTCCGAGCGCCCTGTGTGGGTCGCCTCCCCCAATCAAGCTGCCAAAGACAGCCAGCCCCCCTTAAAAAGCCCAAGCGGCCTGGTGCGGTCGCCCCCACCCAAATTAGAAGAGCGGCGGCCGGGGCCACTGGGACCGCGCGCCCAGCCCGCGAAGCAGCGGCGGCGGCGGCACCGGTTCACATCGTCCGAGGCGGTGTCAGTGGGGCTGGCGGCGCGGGCGCTCCCCATTCCAGCCGGGGGCCTCGGCTCTCCGGGCGCCCGGCACCCCAGCGCCCATGGCTGCTCGGCCGGCCGGGCCGCTCCGCCGCGCCTCCCTCCCTCCCTCCCTCCCCCCCTCGCCCCGAGCCTCGGTCTTTCTCTGGCTCTGCCGAAGCGGCGGCTGCCGGAGACCGAGCGGCTGCCCTTCTCGCCGCCGCCGCTGGGGGACTGGCACCTCTGGGTCCTAAAGGGATCGGATTTCCGGGGCCGGAGCCTGTGAGCCCTCCCCTTTCCCTCCACCCCAACGTCTCGCTTCCCCTGCCTATGGTTGGCTGGGAACCTTCCGCTGTCCCCAGACCATGACCAGTTCTCTTTAGCCTTTCCATCCCGATCTCTGCGGCTTATCTCGAACCGCATAGGCGCACTCCCATTTAAATTGGGAAGAGCCAACTCAGCCACGGTGGTCTCAGTGCGGCCCCTCTCTTTCCCCAATGGGAGGGAATGGTGGGGAGGGGCAAAGGATCATTTCTTTGAACGTCCTTAGGGCTCCTCGAAGTGCTTCAGGGCTATCAGCATCAAAATCGCTGGGCGACTGGTAAAAATACTGATTTCTAGGCCCTTCTCCAAATCTTGTGAAAGAGAATCTCAGAAACTGGACCCTGGGATCTGTATTTTAACAATTTCCCAAAGAGAATCTTTTTTATCTTCGAAGGTGTAAAACCTTGGCCCACCGTTTTTGACCTTGCAGTGGTGGAGGAGGAATAATAAAAGGGGGTGTCCCCTTTTCCTAAGTGGCAAGGGATCCTTAAACCTGGCCTTTACTCTTGGAAAGTCTAAAGAGAGTGTCCTGTCACCTGCTTGCTCTGCACCTAAATCCAATTCGTGTGTAAATACCCAGACCAGGACACTCTTGTCTCTCAAACAGGAAAAGGGGTTTGGGAGGAGGAATACTAGAGGCCTGGGGCCAAAGTTTCCCCAATGAGAGTTCTAACTTGGCTCTGATTTAAAGGATCCTGGCCACTGCCTGCAAAGGGAGGAGGGGTGACAGTGACCTACACATGCCCTGTCCTGGAAACCCAGAAAGGTGCCTTGAAGATTCCCCATTCCTCACATTCACAACTAGTGGCCTAGGGTTGCCTTTTATCTCTCCACAGCTGTCTGAGTCCTGGAGGTGAAGGTCCACCCTCTGGACAAATCCAGATGTGTTGATCCAGTCTGCAGATCCCAGACGAACAGAGTGGACTCTAGGACCCAGAGAACAACCCAGGCACAAAGCCTCCCCCCCCCCTCCCAGCTGCTTCCTGCATCTCGGGCCTTCCTGCGGCCTCTGCCTGCCTCCCCCCCTTCCCTTCCATCCTCTTCCTAATCTCCCACTGGCTCCGTCTTGGCCTGGTAGGGCTGGCGGAGGGAGCTCTGGTACCCCTCCACTATGGGTGTGGGTTTTGTGGGATACTGACCCGTCAGCACGTGCTTAAGAGCTCTGTATGTGGGGGATGGGTGTGGGGAAGCCGCCTGGGAACCCTGAATATTGGGATGGGAAGGGGCCAGGAACCACAAGAGTGGATCTCAAGGCTGGTGCCAAGGGGGAGGGAAGATGTGGGTTCTGAGCTGGAGCCGGAAATGAACCCAGACTTCAGGCTTTCCAATGCCATGTACATCTTTGTCCCATCATACAGGAGATGATCCTCTCCCCAGTTTTGCACTTCCGGATGGTGCACAGTGAGGACGCCCACCTCAGGCTCCCATCAGTACCACCTTTTTAATGCTTTTTAGAAGGCCTCTTTCGGGAGAAAGCTTTGGGACTTGGGTTTCCAAGCTTAAGTTTGGGACTTGAACCCCTACCTCAAACCAGCTCTGGCAGTTGGGAGAGGACTGAAAGCTTACCCAGGTGGGGGCTGGGAATTTGGGCAGTGTCCTTAGAAGCTCTTTTGTGGATTGGAGGAGGGCGAAGGCCCCTGGGTATTCTGCCCAGAATCTCCCACACCCTTTGTAGTGAGTCATCTTAACTAGTCCCAGCCCAAGGGGTCTGTGCCCACGCTTCTGGCCAGGTGGGGGAGCCCCCAGCTTCTGAGGGTGGGAGGAGGAAATGAAAACCAACTGCAGGCACCCTAGGACCCCCAACAACATCTCTGCAGCAGCTTGGAGTGAAATAGAATTACAAGGATGCTCGGGTCTTCCTTGTCCAGGGATTTATGAGGGTGAACCCCTTTAAGGGCTTTGGGATGCAAGAGGGTGGAGCCAGCCCTGACGTTGGGTGACTGAGACTAATGAGCTGGATTCTTATTTCATGGGCTCCTAGTTAGCTGAGCAACCTCCAGCTAGGATTCCTGAAGAAGCTTTTAGGGAGCTTTAAGTGCTTCCCCATCACTCGTCCCTGAGGTCAGGCACCAAGCTGCTGGATTGTAAGATGGGTGGGGAATGGGTGTCATGATCTCCATCCTCTCTGGAGGATGAGGAGAGGGCTACATTTGGGAGAGTTACAGTCCAACTGAAGGCTTTATACCCTACTTCACTTCTCAGGCTCCGATGCCCACCTATTCCCTCTCACTCAGCACCCCAGGGTAACTCAGCACCCTATTCTTCCCATGCTCCTCCTAGTGGAGGAGACCTTGATGGTCAGGGTGCCCGGTGGTCTTCTGATGGACATTCTTTCATTTCCTTTGTGCCTTAGGAGTGGCTCCCAAGGTTCTGACTTTGGCTTTACAACTTAGTAGCTCTGTGATCTTGGACAAGTCATGTAATCCCTCTGTTCTCCCACAGGATAAATCAAGTTCCAGGAGAGGTGACAATGACTGCAACCCAGACAACTAGGTACATGGGAAAGGTGAAGCTTTCCCAGAGCTTGCTAAAAGGCCGAAGGCAGATATAATTCACCCCAACTCCCTCCCACCTTCCCACACACCCTCATCTGATGAGAGCCTTTGGAAAGATGCTCTTTGAGGACTGTTCTTTGAGGCTTGCTTGCTTTAAACATGGGGTGTAGCTGCAAAAACAGCAATACAGGCAGGGAGAGGCCCGATGTGTGATAAGTCCCCAGACTTCAGCGCCCTGGGCTGAGGCCCAGGCTGGGTGCCAAGACTGGCTTCTCTTCCCAGCCCTGGGGCCTTGAGACAGCCTCCAAAAGTGGTTTTTCCCTGGGCACGGTCATCTGAGCAGGGACAGGTCTAGACTCTGTCCTTCAGATGTTTTGTGGTAAGCCAGTAGTCCTTGCCCCAATTTCTTCCTTTATCTGCCGGGGCACTGGGAAGTATACTTGTGTGTGTACACTGACATAGAGCAGAGCTCAACTTTAGCATGTCAGTGTTAGTGGGGCCTTTAGAAGCCCCTGTCTGACCCTTTCACAGGGGAGTGAGGAGGGCTGAGCAGTGGCTTACTCATTTTGAGGAAAGAGACCAGGCTAGAGTTCACGAGGGTCACCCATTTGGTAGGTGACCTTGGATTACTCATTTCCCCTCCCTACGCCTCAATTTCCTCAACTGGCCTAACTTGAATGTCTAATCATCTCCTGAGTATGGGTGATCCTGAGTGTTCCACAATCTGTGTGTGGAACAGAGCAGGACGTGAGATTTGAAGCCACACCATTTTTGTTAAAATCCCCAAGCTGCCACTTTCAAGCTAAGGGACTTAAATGTAATGTACCAAGCTCAGAGAGTTGTTGTAAGGATTAGTGGTGCTAAATGCATAAAGCACAGAGGAGCTGGGGGTGTTCCCTGTTATTGACGGCACATATATCTGGGGGTGTGTGTATGTACACACATGCACACATATGGGCAGGTGTGACTGAGAATGAAAATTGGTATCTGCAGCTCTAAATCTGTTTTCATGGAACTTTGGGCCTCTAATTTCTTTTTTAAGGCCCATTTCATGAAATTCTGAAATACAAGTACCCCCTGCCTGCAGTTCCTCCAAGTCTCTTGAGATCATTCTTGCAGTGAAGGTCACCTCCTTTCTCTACTTCCCAAAGGGTCTTTCATTCCTGTTTGTCCATGCATCTGCAAGGAGAGGGGTGGTGAGGTCCTCCTGTAGCTGAGAGACTCCTCCTGCCTCTTCTTTCTGGTTTGCCCCCTTTCTTTCCATCAGTTTCCCACACTTCAGTCTAGTGCCCCTTGGAAAGTTCAGATACATCTTGGAGACTGGCAAGAGGAACTGAGAAGGAGGAGTTAGTGTGTGTGTGTGTGTGTGGTGTGTGTTGGGGGGAGAGGGTGGGACAGAGGAAAGATTTCTCCAAATCATCAGTTGTTTTAAAGGAAAGCCTATATTTAGCTTGGCTTGGAGGGCCTGTAAATATGTATTTTGCAGCGCAGACAGCCGTAGCCATGGGAGCTCCAGAGACACGCAGGGAGGTCAAAAAGGAAAAAAAGAAAAAGAACCGGAAAGATTAGGCAATATATTTTGTCATCAGCAGATTCGAAGAACTCTTTCTACTGCCTGCTCCAACTGCTAATAATACACATTTCTATGTTTTGATGGTTTCTATTTTTCATCTGCTCTCTGGATCTTGTGCAGTGGGTGCCTGAGGAGGCGACTGACACTCAGAGTCACCTTCTTCTTCCAGCTTTTTCATTACCTGCCCTGGATCCTGCCATCTCCCATCTTGACTGGGTTAGTGTGGCATCCAGCACATGTATAGCCTCTGGCACTGTCCAGATATCGGTCCCCCATACCCATCGCCTTGCACTTCAGGAGGTCTCAGTCCCAAGATGAGAGATTCTGACACTTAAGGACAGTTCTACTTCAGAGAGGGAGAGAGAGAGAGGCGTGTGTGTGTGTGGGGGGGGAGTTCTGCTTCAGAGAGAGAAAAACTTTCTAATTAAAAAATAACTTATTAGTCCTTATTTTTTAACGTTTAGCTTAAAAAGTTTCATATATATATATATGGTTGTAGGTGGACACAATACCTTTTATTTATTTATTTATTTTTAAAAATGTGGTGCCAAGGATCAAACCCAGTGCCTCACATGTATTAGGCAAGGGCTCTACTACTGAGCCACAGCTCCAGCTCCTGAAAAGATTCTTTAAAGATAAGAACAGTGCAGAAAATCAGAATCAGAATTAACAAATGCTAGCGGTGTGACATTTTTTGATTCAGGTTTTTCCCTGTAATACAAAGTGACCATTCCGATTTGAGTGAAGTTCCGGTTCCTTTTCCCCTAGCCTTGCTCGCCTGTCCTTTCTACTCTCCCAAACTTGGAACACATCCTTGGTAGATCCCAATTTTGTATTATCACTTTTTAATAGTAGCAAACTAACGTAACATAAAATTCTCCATTTTAACCATTGGCAAGTATACAAGTCAGTGGCATTAAGTACATTGACATTGTGTAACCATCACTACCATCTCCAACATTTTTTTTCATCTTCCCAAACTGTGACTCCATATAGGTCCAACAGTAACTCTCTGCTCCCTCTCCCAGCTGCCCTGGCAACCACCATTCTACTTGCTCTATGAATTTGACCACTCTTGGTACCTCATATAAGCAGAATCATACAGAAATTGTCTTTTTGTGACTAGCTCATTTCACTTAGCGTCATGTCTTCAAGATTCATGAGTGTTACTGCATGTGTCGGAATTTTCTTCTTTTTAAAGAATAGACTTGCTGGTCCTGCTGGTGCACGTCTGTAATTCGGGTGGTTCAGAGGCTGAGACAGGAGGATCACAAATTCAAAGCCAGCCTCAGCAACTTAGCGAGGCCCTAAGCAACTTAGGGAGACCCTATCTCTAAAATATAAAAAGGTCTGGGGCTGGGCCTGGGGTTGTGGCTCAGCGGTAGAGCACTCGCCTCACATGTGTAAGGCCCTGGGTTAGATCCTTAGCACCACATAAAAATAAATAAATAAAATAAAGGTATTGTGTCCAACTACAACTACAAAAAAGGGGTGGGGAGCTGGGGGTGTGGCTCAGTGGTTAAGTGACCCCAGGTTCAGTCCCTGGCACCATGAAAATAAAATAGCCCATAATTTCATATTTTTTCTACACATTTAAATTTCATAAAACAGTAGTGCTTTCTGTCATATCACAATTAAGGTGATAACCATCATACTATGTGTACGAATTTGTGCCTTTTCTAAGATGTTTTTCACAATTCAGCCATGTTAATGCTTCTGGCTTTGATTTGTCCATTTTAATTTCTGTTATTTTTTAATGTGAATGAGCCATGATTTCTGTATAAGTTCCTCCACGGATGGTTGTTTAGATCATTTCCATGTTTTGCTGCAATGAACATCCTCAGACAGTTCTCTCAACCGTCTTTAGAGTGTCTCCTAGAAGCAGAACTGGGGCAGGCACGATCTCCACCTGACTAGTATTGCCAAATATCTCCAGCAGCTGAACCTATTGGTTTTTCCATCACCAGCCTTTGTACAAGATGTCCTGTCTGGCCTCATCCTTGCCAACTTTTGCTCTTGTTAGATTTTTTATCTTTGCCAATCTGATGGATGTGAAGTGGTATCTCATTTGAGTCTGCATTCCCTGCCTATGAGGTCAGGCTTCTTATCATGTTCTTTGGACCTCTGAATTTCCTCCGGATGAATCACTTATGTTCATATCCTTCTCTGTCTTTTATAGCTTTTGATACAAGTTACAGAAAGCCCAACTAGAAGTGGTTTCAGCAAAAAGGATTCTCTTATATAACAGGAAGTCTTTGAGTTGGTTCATTCTGAGATTCAACTGTGACTTCAAGGACCAGGTTCTCCCATTTCTCCATTTTTCTTTCATGAGGATAATCCCACCCTTATCATGTTTGCTTGTCTCTTAAACCAGCTCCCTCATGATCCCCAAATTGCTGCCTCAGCTCATGTATCTTGTGTAGGCAGCAATATCCAAGGCAGGAGAAAGTGAACGCTTTCTTCTTAGACTCTTTTCCAGAAGCCCCCCTAAGGAAATCTCCATCTTGTCTTGGTGACCAGAATCACATACATATCTACACCGAACCCAATCACTGACCAGAGAAATGAAATTTTTGCTGTATTTAGACTAACAGTTTACTGCTGAGACCAGGCAAGGCTCATTCTTCCCCAAAGCCCAAACTCCTGAATCAGACCAAGATTCTAGTGTGGAGAAGGGAAAGTGGCATTCAAAAGGCTTGCCTTTTCCTTATTGGTTTCTGGGAGGTCTTTATATATTCTGAATACTAACCTTTGATCTGTTTCATGTGCTGCCAACATCGCCACCCAGGCTGTTATTTGTCATTTTAATAGCAGAAGGCTTTTCAGGGGGTCCTGTAATAAAATCAGACCATCTTTTATAACTTGTGTCTTTTGTCTAAGAAATGCTGCTTTCCTATCCATGGATCTCCTAATTACCTTAAAGTTTTGTTTTTCACTAGCAGATATTTAATCCATCTGGAATTAATATTTATGGATGATGTGAAGAGTTTTCATATGAAAAGCCAATTGTCCCAACACTCTTCATTGAATAGTCTGTTCCTCTCTTGCTGGGCTGCAATGCCGCTGCCATCATAAATCAAATCCCCACATATGCTTGCATTTGTTTCTGGGCCCTCTATTCTATTGATCCCTTTGTCTAGCTGGGCACCAATACCACACTGTTTTAATTACTATGGCTTTCAAAAAAAAAAATCCTGGTATCTGTTAGGTTTAGGACCCCGTCCTGTTCTTCTTTGGACGTGTTTAGCTCTTTATTAGCCCTTTGCTCTTCCATCTGAATTTTAGAATTTGTCTACCCAGCTCTGGGGAACATCCTGTTGGGATATTTATTGGACATTCATTGAATCAACAGATTAATGCGGAGATCACTTTTTTTTTTTGTACTAGAGTTTAAACCCAGGGCATTCAACCATTGAGCCACATCCACAGCCCTTTTTTAAAAATTTTCTTTATAGACAGGGTCTCACTGAGTTGCCTAGGGCCTCCCTAAATTGCTGAGGCTGGCTTCAAACCTGTGGTCCTCCTGCTTCCTGCCAGGAAACTTAGTCTGGGGATGGACACTGGGATTAAAAGATTGCACCACCCAGACCAGTGAGAGAATCATTGAATGAAAACGACATTGAGGAGTCTGGTCCCTAAACTCAACCATACTCTACTTCTCTCCTTTTATTACTTTTATAGGCTACAATAACTTTTTTCCCCACAAATACTTGAAATTGTGTAAGGTTTTCTTCTTGATTTTCTTTCTTTCTTTTTTTCCTTTGGTACCAGGAATTGAACTCAGGGGTATTCGACCACTGAGCCACATTCCCAGCCCTGTTTTGTATTTTATTTAGAGACAGGATCTCACTGATTTGCTTAATGCCTCTTCATTGCTGAGACTGGCTTTGAACTTGCAATTCTCCTGTCTCAGCCCCCTGAGCTGCTGAGATTACAGGCATGAGCCATTGTGTCAGGCTTCTTCTGGATTTCCCATCATTTAATTTTTTTGTGAATGATTTATTTTTAAAAAAACATATAATTTCTAATAAATTATTGCTACTAGAAACACTAGAGTTTTGTATTTTATTTGTAGCTGGATGCTGATCTTTGTCCAGCAACCCTGCTGAGCTCCCTTAGTAACACTAATAATAATAATCCCTGTAGAAATCCCTTGGGTTTTCTATGTAAATAACCATACCGTCTACAAAAGATGTCAGAGATGTGTCTCTTTTATGTTCCCAATACTTTTATCAGTGAGTTCTGGCTTCTAAATTTGACCTGTCCCAGCTCTCAGGCCCTGCCAGTGGCCTGGCCCTGGGCAGCTTTGCCTTGCACTGTCCGCTATAAATAAATAAAAGACCCCTTACTTTCTCCAGAGCTTTACAGTTTACAAAGCACTTTGGCTTCCATTATCTCATTGATCCTTCTTACGCCCCTTTACAGACAGGGAGTGCCTCCGTAGAAATGGCTATGGCACTGACCTCCGACGGTCTCTCCCCCACTTCATTTCTCCTGGAAGCTAAAAAGTTTGGGCAGGAAGAATCTCTAGCATTCTCGAACTCAGTGATGATGGCTTGGGTGGAGGGAGGGGGTGTCAGAGATTCAAGAAACCCCTTAGAGGGCTGGAATCCACTGGTAAGAACGGGGAGAAGATTCTGGGTGGATGTAAGTCTTTAGGCTGGTGCTCCAGAGTGCCTGCGGGGTTAGGGGGATATGGAAATGTCTTTGGAAGTCGTCGGATTGACACAGATGATGGGTGGGTGGGGGACAGGTGGGGAAGAGATCGTTCTGCCCAGCCACCTGCTTCCGTGCAGGTTCTCTTCTCCGTAGGGAAGAACATTCTCTGAATCGGGAAGAGGAGGACAACATGGGGCGCGCGGCCTTGGGTGCCCTTCTGCGTCGCCCCTTCAACCATCGCGTTCAGCACGCATGCACCACGATCGCGCATCCTCAACCCGGGGCGGGGCGCCCTGCCGCCCTCCTCCTCCCTCTCGCCCCCGGGCTCTCCGCTCAGCTCTTGGTTCCGCCTCACCAATGCGCAGGCGCAGGACGGGCTGGAGCTGGCGAACGCGCCCTCTCGTGGCTAACTGACGAGTCGCACCCTTTGTTGTTGCGCTGGGGGCGACGAAGAGGATGGGGGAGAAAGATGTGGGTGGAGCCTGGGAAGCAGATGCGAGAACCAGATCACAGTGACGAAAATGCCTTTCCTTTGTCCCTCACCACCACGTATAATCCCCTGTTTTAGATGCAGATAAAGAAAATATGGCCCTCAAAGATCAAGAGACTTAGGGAGACAGGCTCATGGATCCTGGAGTGGGATGAGAGAGTTGGGAATATCGCGCACGCATTCATTCATGCAGGATTCCTTGGGAGGGAAGAGACAGGGTAGGAAGCTGGGGAGATGGACGCGGATGGCAAAGAAGACAGAAAACCAGCTAGGCTAGGGCAGGACTGGGGTCGCAGTAGTGAGGCAGAGGCGAGGGAAGCTCTGGCTGAGCCTGCAGAGACAAGGCTGAGAAACACACAGGCAGCGACCTGACCCTTCTGTATGGTCCCTCCCCTCCTGGCCGGATGCTCCCACTGGTGAGGAGAGCTAAAGACCGGCCAAGTGGACACCAGGAGGGACACTAGTCGCAATGGGTTAAAGTAAATATATTTAAACCATAAATTCACAATTAAACTAATAGTGAAAAGAAAGCTAATTAGTCACAGTTTGGAGGATGCTAGGAAATCAGCCTACTATTTTGAAACTGGTCAATACAGGAAACAAATCAAGCAATTACCCTGGTTTTTTTTTATTTTATTTTTTTCTATATGAACTGTGCCATTCAGGTAACCAAATCATGAGTGAAGGGCAATATCATGATGATGATGATGATTAATTTAAGTACCCATGGGCACTCTACCACTGAGCTATATCCCCAACCCTTTTTATTTTTTTATTTTGAGATAGGGTCTCACTAAATTGCTGAGGCTGACCTTGAACTTGAGACCCTCCTGCCTCAGTCTTCCTAGTTGCTGGGATTGTAGGTGCGTGCCACCACACCTGGCCCAGTTTCTCTACCTAGAAGTATTCCAGCTAGTAAAATAAAGAAAGATCAAATTTTAATATCATCATTTTCCAAGGAGGAGGAAAAAACATCTAAACTAAAAAAGCTGATAGTGCATGATCTGCCTCCAGATGGAAGACACTTGCAGCACCTATAAAGTGGTTCTGCAAAAGAAAATTGAACCTAAATCTGATCAGGCCTCTGGATCCAACTACAATGTACAGGAAATACCATTTACAGAAAGTGCAGAGGTCAGAGGAACATGTTAAAGAACACCAGAGAGATGCAATCAGCAAAATCAGAAAACTGCAGAAGAGCTGACTCTTTCAAGGAAGGAGAGAGTGGTAGGGAAAGGAAGGAAGGAAGATGGAGGGAAGGAAGAAGAGAAGCCAGGAGGAAGGAGGAGGGAGGGTGGAGACGAGAAAGAGATGGACAAGGAACTTATGGATTAGAGGGGTTTTTGTTTTTGAGTATGTATGTATGTATTTATTTATTTATTTTGGTGGTACTGGGGATTGAATCCAGGGCCTCACTCATGCCAGGAATTTGGAGATACTTAAAAGAGACTATCAATCAGTTGTATTTCCATCTTATTTAGGTTATATTTCAAACAAATACATTGTAAAAAAAAAAAAAGAAGAACTTAGCTGGGTCCCTAGGCATGTGCCCTTAGTCCCAGCTACGTAGGAGGCTGAGGTAAGAGGATGGCTTGAGCCCAAGAGTTTGAGACCAGCCTGGGCCACATAGTGAGACCTTATCTCTTGAAAACAAACACATGAAATTTGTATGAAATTGAACATTGAAAGTTTGATATTAAGGGATTGTTGATTATATTAATAATTGATTATGTTTTGTGATTATGTTAAAAGGAGCCACTGTCTTTTACAGATATGTACTGGAACACTGACAGATGAATCTGGTGGGAGAGGGCAATCGGAAGGAGCACAGATGACAGTAGATTGGCCACAAGTCGATAAATACATAGACGCTATTATATTATTCTGTATACTTCTTTTTTGGGGGAGGTACTAAGGATAGAACTCAGGGGCACTCGACCACTGAGTCACATCCACAGCCCTATTTTGTATTTTATTTAGAGACAGAGTCTCGCTGAGTTGCTTAGCATCTCACTTTTGTTCAGGCTGGCTTTGAACTTGCCATCCTCCTGTCTCAGCCTCACAAGCCACTGGGATTATAGGCTTCCACCACCCACGCCCAGCTCTGTATACTTTTTAAAAACTTCCCAAATAAGAAGTTTAAAGACCCTATGACTTCACCCATCCCAGCCCTAGGCTTCAACAGAAAGTGCTATGTGTTACAGCAGCAAGTTGGGATTCAGGCAGCTCTGAGGGTAGGGAATCCATCTGGTAATCTAGGGGACTGAGGAGGCTTCCTAGTTACTTCTAGCTGGCTCCGGAACAGTCTCTGGCTCTTCTGAAAGAGGGCAGTCTTGGGGAGGATCAGAGGGGAGTTGGCTACAGCTTTTCCATTGAGGTAGGGTGACCTCCTCGGCCTGGTGACCCAGGGTGCAGGCACTTCTGTCTTGAGACAGCTGAGGGTGTGAGTGTGTGGCTCCAAAAATAGCAGGGGAGGCAGCAGGGGGCAGGGAGGAGAGTCACATGGGGAAGCTAAGGGGCTGAGGCTTGGGCAGCTGCCCAGCTCAGGCATCTCCGCCTGCCCCAATGGCCCTCTGCCTCCAGAATCGCTCTTCCTCTCTGCCTTCATCTTTGAGAAGTCAGAGAGATGCCAAGGTGATTCAGGGACAAACACCTGCCTGAGATCCACAGCAGTTGCTGACTCTGGAATTTGGTAGCTCTCCAGAGACAGGTGAGGTGGTCAGGTGGAAAGAGAGAGGACAAAGATGAAGCAACCTACCTGCTAGTCCACACGCCAAGCCCATTTGCAGGCCTACACCTGGAGGCCCAATCCAGGGCAAATCCAGACGTCCTTGCCCGGGTTGCTAGGTTGTGGGGTGGGGTGGGAAGCCCCTTTCACTTTGAGGCCTGCAGGCTTGCTTACCCAGAGACCAAGGACAGTGGAACACTGGCAGCCCTGGGGTCCTGCCTCCTTCTCCAGCACCTGGAGAGGGGGCCCCTTAGCCTTCTCTGAATGCAAGGCTTTGGGAGAGAAGAGCCCCCTGGACCAAGGTCCTTGGCAGATACAGGAGGAAGGAAGCATGCCCTGCCAGCAAGTACCTCAATGGCTGCTTTGATGGAGCTGGGCACTGGGCTAAGTACCTACCATGCATTCAACTCATCAGCAGTATGGCTTGGGAAGTCATACAGTCCTGTGCCTTAGTGTTACCATCTGTAAAGTGGAGACAATAGTAATGCTGCCTCACAGAACCACCATGGTATACAACAGGCAGGGTAATAGGTGTAAACCTATGTGAGCCCTCTAGCACAGGGGCAGGCAGTTCAGCTCTCCTGACTTTGTGTGCAAGTGTCACACAGCCTGGACTTTGCTCAGCTCTGCCTCTTCGGCAGCTGGTACCTGGTAGATCCGGTGTCACAGATGTGCTGCAAACATGATCATGCAGAAGTTCCACAATGACGCTGAGAGGTGAGCACTATTCATGCAGGCTTGTACTTGTGGACAGAGGCCTAAGAGGGCAAGTGACTCACTCAAGGCCACATCTTGGGGGAGACTCAAGGTGGGGCATATGCCCAGGCAAGCATGCCTCCAAGCCCATTCAGGTAGCCCCAGCTGCATGAACCAGAGAGGGTACCTCCTGTGCTCAGAGACAGGCTCCATGCAAGGCTTGCTCCTCCCAGACCTCCACACAGGGGATGCTTGGCCAGAAAACCAGCACGGGATGAACAGACACTTCCATTTGCTGTTCAGGCAGCTGTCACCCTGTCCCTTACACATACCTGTGTCAGGTTAGGGATAGGAAAGTACAGTGATCATAGTCCCCTAGGAGCCCAGAGCACCCATATCACCCCAGCTGTGACCTTGGATTGGACACAGGGATGCACACAGGAGCTAAGGGGAACCTTGCCTCAGAGAGGAGGGAACTCGTGCATTGAGCCAAAGTTGGCTGGTTTGGATGGTGAGGTGGAGGGAGGGAGGGAATATCAGGCAGAGGAAAGGGCTTATCAGCTAGGAGAGGTAGAGTGAGGCTGGAGGAGCCTGTGTGCTTGCGTGTGTGTGTGCGTGTGTGTGTGTGTGTGTGTGTGTGTGTGTGTGTATGTGTGTCTATAGTGTAGTGGAGAGATTTAGGCAGGATGGACCTGAAAGCCACCAGGAACTCAAGAACTCAGGAACAGGATTTTAGAAGATCCCAAGTAGGCAGGTGGGTGGTTTAGAAAACTCTGTGGCCACGGGGAGGAGACGACCGACTGGAGGGACACTGTGAGGAGGGTGTCCACCCTCGATTCAGTGCCTGCTCTAGGTGGCAATAGGGAGGGCCCCCCGTGGCTGAGGCTGGGACCCAGCTGCTCTGGGCCACCTCCCTTCGTCCCTCCCTCCTCCCTCCCTCTGTCCCTCTCTCCCTCCCTCCTCTTCTCCCTGCCCCTGTCTCTGTCACTCACAGGGGCCGGCCAGGCTGGGGCAGCCATGGTAGCAGCACTAATCTGGATTCCTCTCCTTGTGGGCAAGTTGGGGACTTTCTCAGGGGGAGGCCCAGGATGAAGGGTGGGTTTTCAGATGATGAGACGGAAGAATGGGGGTCCTTAGGGGAGGGATCTGTGGAGGGCAAGGTAGGGCCTGAAAGGCTCTGGGGTGCTGGCATCAAGGCAGGCCAGGATCCGGGGGCTGGGAGCTGGCTCTGGGGGGTAGGGCCTGGGAGGTCTGAGGCCTGAAGGTGTCCCGGGGCTGAGGTGGGCCTGAGTGCAGAGGCCGCAGGGTCATGCATGGGCCCTTTAATGCGCTGGCTGGGCTACGGCTTCTTCCAGGCCCAGGCTAAATTTGGCCTTAAGAGGGAGGGTGGGGCCGCGGAGGCCTGTCCTCTTTGCTAGATCCACCCCACATACCCCTCCCAGTCAAACACTAGTCCCTGCCCACTGCGACCCCAACAGGGGCCTCGATTGTTGAAGGGGGAGCCCTCCCGTCAATCCCACACGTCTTCCTTTGCTCAGAGGCAGCAGAGGCAGGGGCTTGGTGGGGAACGGAGCTGATGCTCTGACAGGACTGAGGCCATCTGTGTGTTTGGGGTTTTGCGGGGTGCCCTCAGGTCTCCTGGCAGGACTGGGGGGCACCGAGGCCCAGCAGACCACACTTCACCCGCTGGTGGGTCGTGTCTTTGTGCACACACTGGATCATGCCACCTTCCTTCGTCTTCCGGAGCACATCGGTGAGAGGGGCCTGGTGGGCACCTGACGGGCTGGGGGGTGCCTGGCCCTGGGCTCTGGTCAGGCATCCAATCCCCTCTTCCTTCCTCCACCAGCTGTCCCGCCCACCGTCCGCATCACCTACCACGCCCACCTGCAGGGACACCCAGATCTGCCCCGGTGGCTCCGCTACACCCAGCGCAGCCCCTACAACCCTGGCTTCCTCTATGGTACCGCCACCCCAGAAGATCGTGGGCGCCAGGTCATCGAGGTGCCAGCAGGGACCCCCCAGAACCTCCCGGGGGCGGGTCACCTTGGCCTCCTAGAGGCCAGCTTTACCCACGGGAGTTGAGTGTTCCTTCACGGTCATTGACGTAGAATTTCTATTACCTCTAACTGAGTTTCCTTATCAGTCCTCTCTGCCAGACCCAGCTGTGCCACGGTCCCCGATTAACCCCACCTCCCCCTTTCTACCCCCCAGGTCACAGCCTACAACCGGGACAGTTTTGATACCACTCGTCAGAGGCTGGTGCTGCTGATTGGGGACCCGGAAGGTATGGTCAGCTTCCCAGCTAATGCCAGTCTTGAGGAACCTCCTGGGAAGAGTGGTGGTTGTGGCAGGGAGAGGCTTGGACAGTAGGAGAGAGTGGGGGGCCAGGGAGGATGTGACATTGGTAGCTTTCAGGGAATGAGTATTGGCTGGGGGTCCAGTCTCAGGCGGCGCTATTGTCCACTCTGCCCACAGACAGTGAGGCTGGGTGAGTCATTGAGGCCACGGGGCAGTGAGCCACGGGGCAGTGAGTCACGGGGCAGGGCGTTTGGCACCTGTGAGGTTCATGGTGCTGGGGGCAGGAAGGCGTGTGTGGGGATGTGGGAAGGAGCTTAGGGGAGGCTTGGGAAAGATCTGGGGGTGCAGAACGGGGGCTAGGGCAGCCTAAAGTGTTCATCTGGCTTCCCAGGCCCCCGGCTGCCTTACCAAGCTGAGTTCCTGGTGCGCAACCATGACGTGGAGGAGGTGCTGCCCTCGACGCCTGCCCACCGCTTCCTCACGGCCTTGGCGGGGCTCTGGGAGCCCGGGGAGCTGCAGCTGCTCAACATCACTTCTGCCTTAGACCGTGGGGGCCGTGTCCCTCTTCCCATTGAGGGCCGGAAGGAAGGGTCAGTGTGCAGTCCAGCAGGGCTTCCTAAAGGACAGGCTGTCCACTTGGGATCAGGGTGATGGGCATGAAGCAGGGACTCCCCCTAATTTCCAGATAGGGCTTTGTCCCCACTATACATCCTCGCCATGTCCATCCATCTCCTCCTGGAGTCACACGGCCATCCACTCCCCTCCAGCCAACCCTTGCTTCCTTCTTGTCCTTCGTGGGCCTAAACCCCAGTTACCCTGAATCCTGCACTTCCTGCAGGTCCATCCAAGAACATCCCTAGGGGAATAGAGTGGGGTGCTCTGTGACCTGTCACCTTTACCCCAGATTTCAGGGAGAGGAGGCTGGGACCTCTCCTGCTGGGCCCCAGCTGCACCATGCTTCTGCCCCACCCCCCATCCCATCCCCAGGTCCCAGCCTACAATCAGGTCAGCTTCAACACCCCCAGCAGAGTGGTGCCCAGGTGCCCCCCCCACCAGTCTGCTGACTTTGGCTTTCACTTGTGCCCAGGGTGTACATCAAGGTGGGCTCTGCCTCACCCTTTTCTACCTGCCTGAAGATGGTTGCCTCCCCTGACAGCCATGCCCGCTGTGCCCAGGGCCAGCCTCCACTTCTCTCCTGCTATGACAACCTGGCACCTCACTTCCGTGTTGACTGGTGCAATGTGTCCCTGGTGAGGAGTGGGTCATTTATTTCTATTTTTATTCAGGTGGTTAAAACCAAGCTTCTGCTAAATCAAGAAGAGTTAGCTCCCTCTTACTGGATTCCGCTGCATGCCAACTCTGTGCCAGGTGTCTTACACTGTCTCTCCTATTAGATAAATGCAAACTATCCTGGAGTTATCATGCTCAGGACACAGAAGCTCAGTTGCTCATTAGCCTAGATGATAGCTTCTTAGGGATTTGAGTACCTATATGGATGAAAGAATAACCCCTTTGATTTGGGGTAAAGAGGAGATCTAGTGTAGAAAAACCAGGAGGCCTAAAGTGTTCACCAATTAACAAGGTTGCACAGGCCTTCCCAAATGTCTGTTAAGAAAGGTGCTCCATTAATCCCAATGATCCTGCACCCGGGTAAGCAGTGAACTAGCTCCAGGCCTGGGGGTAGGGCATGGTCCCCTTAAGTTTCTCCCTCCATTCCTGCTGCTTCTCACTCCAGCCTTTCTGACTTCTCCAGTCCCGTGTGTATTGTGTATCCCTGGTCTCAGTCTCAACTTTAGTTTGTGCTCTGTCTTGTTCACACCACACACACACACACACACACACACACACACACACACACACACCCTGAAGTTCTACCTTCTGCCACAAGAGGGCGACAGAGCTTACAATCCACATTTGGAGTCTCCAGCTCCTAGTGTCCAGATCTGCCCAGCCCAAAAGCTAAATCCAGTAATGACTCCCCACAGGGCAGTCCCCAAAACTTTAATAAACCAGGGAGGCTCACTACAGTGCTTTGGCATGTTAAGGGTCCCTAGAGATGCCAATCCAGGCTAGAAACCGCTGGTGCTCTCTGTTCCTGGGAGTGGACCAATAGACAGGGACTCATTCATGGTCCCACAATCAGGGACTTGTCATTGATGACATCTGAGCACTCAGTATGTGCTGGGCATTGTACACTAAGCATGATTCAGCTTGTTACCCTGGGAGGCAGGTACACTGTGATCACTCTGAGTTTACAGATGAAGAAACCCAGGCACAGAGGCAAACCTCCCCAGTGAACCACTAGACTGAATCAGGATTCAAACCCAGGCAGTCAGACCCTAGAACTGGACGCTAACCATTGTATAATCCTACTTCTCCTAGCATTGGCCTCTCGTCTCCTGGTCAAGTGCTTGTCCTGCTAGTCACATGAGCTAGGAGCAGCAGGCTGGAAGAATCCTTGTGGTTGCATAGGGGCATAGAGTAGAGCCCTGTAACCTCTGATCTGACCCCTGGAGGTTGCTGTGTCCAGCCAGCAGCTCCTGGGTTAGCCATGGGCTCTCTGTGCAGGTGGATAAGTCAGTGCCAGAGCCGGTAGATGAGGTGACCACCCCAGGCGACGGAATTCTGGAGCATGACCCATTCTTCTGTCCACCGACGGAGGCCACAGCCCAAGACTTCCTGGCAGATTTCCTGGTCACTCTCCTGCTGCCTTTGCTTCTGGCCCTTCTGCTTACCTTGCTGCTGGCCTATGTCATGTGTTGCCGGCGAGAAGGACGGTGAGTGTGGGGAAAAATGGAGGGCAGGGTGGCTCTCACATCCAAGGGGCCCCTGTGGCCCTTGAGCTGTGTGGGACCCTCTCAAAGAGTGAGGTTCTGAGCTAGAGGAAGAGTGAGGTGGCCCCTTTCTGGGAAGCTGGGACTCTAGACCTGCCTAGCCTGGGACCAGATTATGATGAACACCTACATTGCAGCCCTGGGGACACCAGGGGTGAGCTCAGAGCAGGACTAACCCTCTCCCTTACTCTTCCACAGATTGAAGAGAGACCTGGCCACCTCTGAGTAAGTAGGAGAAAGCTGGGGGCTGGGTGGGAACCCCCCTTGACTGTCCCATTGGGCTCCCCAACCTCCATAAGCAACAGAGACAAACTAGATTACTCTTGAGATGGAGGGGGCTGCCCTTGACCTTGGAGCCCTGGCCCCAGGCTGAGTGGGTGCTGGGCCTGATCTTGCATTATTTCTGGTCATAGAAGAGTCTGCTGTAACAAAGGGCAGGGGGACCTGTTACTGTCCTGGGGAAAGTGCTTGAGCAGCTCTCAGGCGGGCGCGCACGCATGGGCGCGCGCACGCGCGCAAAGACACACACACACACACACACACACACACACACACACTCTCTCTCCAGGCTGCGCTCTGCTACACAATCACTCCATCAGTCTTTCTAGCCTCAGATTCTCCCTGTGCAAGGACCTAGGTGCAACGGTGACAGCTATGGACGCTTTCGGTTCTGCCTGTCCTTCCCCAATCCATGTCACTTATTTTGTCCCTGGTCCCCCTACACAGCCTTGCCCCTCCTTCCCAAACCCCAGCCCTCTTCCCCTCTTGCTCCCTGAGCCCCAGAGAGTCCAGGAGGCCAGAGAGGAGTAAGTTGGGATTCCTTTTTATTCTCACTGCCCTGAGCCTGTGGCACCGGGCACTCCTGCCTGCTTGGCTGCCCTGCTCTGTTAATGGCGGCGGCATTTGGCCACCCTGCGAACCCCTTTGAAAAGCCGCTTGTGGCCCTGTTTGGAGCCCAGTAGCGACCTGCGCTGTCCAGACCGGCGCTGCCCAGATCCGCGGTGCCCCGGCCGCCGGCGCTGCCGTCTCTTGGCCTTAAGCTTGGAGGCCCGCTTCTTGCCCAGGCGGAAGGAGCCCGAGGTTCCCCTGCCGGTCACCCGCTGGAGCATGCCGTTGTCCACCAGCTTCTTGAGCACACGCTTGAAACGCCAGATGTTGTGGGCCATGTTGTAGCCGTTGTTGGTGACAGCCTTCTTCAGAGCCGCCAGGGATACGCGGTGGCGTGTCCCCTTTTCTGCCATAGCCCTCATGATCACCTTGGACATGCTGAGCTTCCGGTGGGCTTTGGGGGAGGTGCAGTGTGCGTTCTCACTCTTGTTAGGGGCTCCTGATGCGCTGGCCTGCCGGCCTCCACCCATGGCAGCGTTTGAGGCCGAGGGTACGGATGGGGACTGCAGCAAGGTGTCTTTCTGCATCTCTCCCTGGGATGGCTGAAGGGAGCTAGGTGCAGGGACCTCCAGGGTGGCGGCTGGAAGTCTCCACTGTGCCGCTGTCGATGGTGGGCGAGCTGCGTCCTGGCTCCTGTTCTCCTCAGAGGCTTTCTTGAAGGGCTTTGGCCTCGCCTTGCCCTGGGGGGCTAGAAGGAGGACCAAGGATGATCACCCACAGTTGGCCTCAGCAGTCTTGTGCTGTGGGGTCAGGGGGTGGTGGGTTTATCTCTGTGGTGACCTCAGGGAGGCATTGTGAGGCCACCAGAATCCTGCAGAGGTCACAGTGGTCCCATAGTTCCCTCCTGGGCAGAGCAGACAGGAGGGGAGTCTGAAGTGTGGGCATCTGACCTTCCAGGCGCCCTGTGAGGGAGAGCTGTGTCTTGTGGGGGCCACATGGAAGGGTGCAGCCCGGGTGCACGCTTATGTACCTGTGCCTGAGAGGACTGCAGGGTGTCCTCAGCCCTCAGCGTTAAACTACCGGCTGGATCTCACCATCTCTGCTCACTGGGTCTTTGTTCCTCTGAGTCGGGAGAATACAAACATTTAAACATCAGAATTATACCAACATAATTTTTATGGGGAAATGTGCTTTCCGGTGTAAGCAGAAATGAAATTCCTTGATCAATGTAAGTTGATTTTATTCCTCAAACAACTTTCTATGCCAAGCAATCAAAGGGCTTTGCTTTTATTTTCTGTGTTCATTGTTATTTTACAGACTCCCCCACCCCACCCGGTAGTTGAGATCAATGATTTTCCATATAAATTTCACAGAGAGGATTTCATTCCTCAGTTTTGGTGGCGGGGGTGGTGGTGGTGGTGCCAAATTTGATCAATTGTCTCTGTTGTGATTTTTGTCTTGTGACCAGTCTTTTCTTTGCTTTCTGCTTTGGGTCAGTTATGTCGCTTGGATATTGTCGGGGAAATCTGCTTCCCTGGTCAATCTGGAATCAATAACCAATTTTGCCAAGTGTGATATTAGCCTTTATCATCTTGGGTTTTGTGCTGCTGATTTATTTCCACAAAATTCCGTTTTTCTGCTTTGTTCGATGTCTGCCATTTTCCCAAATTATCCACAAATTGTGATTCTGCGGGCTATTTTTCACCTCTATCAGATTTAACTGGTAACAAACTCCTCCAGGCCCCAAAGACACTGTGCCGGACGCACAGCATACAGGGTCAGCAGGGTGAGACCTCGGGCCACGGTGTGAATGCCCTCTGTTCTAGCGCTGATGTGGAAGGCCTGGGGGGTGGGGGAGGGAAAGGCCCCGAGGGGCCTGGCATCTGCTTTGGCTCTAAGAAAATATCCCCAGAATATTTTTCCACCCGTGTATTGCCAGAGTGAGGAGCCCGGATGTGGGGCTGGGGTGGGAGGGACCCACGGAGGAGTCCCTCCCTCCTAGGCGTCACTAGGTGGCTCTCTCCCCTCAGCCTCTCCTTGCTCAGGAGTGGAAAATTGTGTTTTGGAGAACTCCATTTGCCAAATTCCAGACTTCAGAGCTCACCTTAACCTGTCCCTGGCCTTAGACGGCACCTCTTCCCCTGACTGGGTCCCACTCCCCCCTGGGGACTGTGGCCCATTCTGGGTGAGGTGGCACCCGTTTCTGTAACCCCTCAGGCTCTAACTGGGGTCCTCACTGAAACTAAGACAGGCCTGGGGATGATTTTCCCTCCCCCACCTGATCAGTAACTCGGTGGCAAGTGGCGTCGCTTCAGCCTGCCCAGGACCCCAGCCACCCTTAAGAAAATCAATTCTTATTGTTTAGAATGAGAAGTCCCTGCTCTGACCCAGCAGGAAACCAGGTAGTCCGGGGAAATGTCACCACGCCAGGCCAACAAATATGGATGGGTTTGTGTAAAAAGGGCTTGGACACACCCCTGGGGCAAGTGTCCCATAATCATAGATACTGCCGGCTACAAGCCTGACCACGGGATGGCCTGGGTGATTTTCCTGGATTAATGCATACAACTATATCGCGGATGAGGAAATAGAGGCACGGAGGGGTTGTCATTGGCCCAAGGTCACTTAGCAGTAAGCAGTGGAACCCAGGTTCCAACCCAAAGCTGCTCCTCCTGTTTAACCGTGGTGCTACCCAGCTCCTCAGAAAAACTGAAACTCGGCCCTGCAGCAGAAAGCAGGCAAGTGAGGGCATCAAATGAAAACAAGGCTGAGTCTTCTGAGGAGGACCTGAAGCTAGAGCTCAGGAAGGACTTCCCCCACAGGCGTGGTCATTCAGCGCTGCTGGGACTTCCAGAGGCTGAGGATGGAGCCTGAGGCTGGGCGTAAAGGAGCCTTGGTCTGAAACAGACAGGGACAAGGGCCAGTGATGGGGTAGGCTGAGCTGGGGCTGGGAGTGGGGGGGGTCAGGATATAAAGGGGGCAGAGAGCAGCCTGAGGAGCCAAATGATGAGATGCCCGTGTCTCAGCAGGACATGGGGAAGGCGTTCCAGGAAGGGAGACAGGTTGACAAAAGCTAGGAAATGAGAGAAGGCCAGGGAGATGGTAGGTTTACCAGGCGGACAAAGAGACAGGAGGGAAGGGAGACAGTTAGGTGATCTGTGTTTGGAAAGAGTACTGAGAGAAGGAGCTGAGTGCTAGAAGGGACCAGGAGTCATCAGAATACAAGAGCAGAATACAGTCAGGGCCCTAACTGGGAAGAACACACCTGCAATACCAGCAACTCAGGAGGCTGAGGCAGGAGGATTACAAATTTGAGGCCAGTCTCAGCCATGTAACAAGGCCCTAAGCAACTTAGCAAGACTGTCTCAAAATAAAAAAAAAATAAAAAGGGCTCAGGGTGTAGTTCAGTGTCAGAGTTCCCCCAGGTTCAATTTCTAGTATGGAAAATAAAATAAAACAACAACATTAAAAAAAAAACAAAAAACTAAAAACCCAAAACAATATAAAGCCTAGAAAACACCGGCCTCTGCAAATATATATCCACTGTGGATGTATTTAAGCCTGTGTCTCATTATCTACCACTGAGACACAATCTCATTTAATCTTCAGAACAATTTAGAGGGTGGGCATTATTATCCCAGTTTACTGTTGGAGAACCTGAGACACAGTGTGGTTAAGCAACTTGCCAGGCACACACAGCTTTGAGCTCAGACTGTTGGCACCCAGAGCCTGTGCACCCATCACTGGGCACAAAGAGACACCATGGAGTTTCCTGTTTGTTCCCTGATCCCACATGCTGTGTAAGCCCCCTCACCACCCCCCCACCAAGAAGTAGTGGGGCAGCCTGCAGGGTGGTTCAGAGGCAGTGCCAGGCCCTGGGGGACTAACCCTGACAGTGACTCCTTGCCCGTGTCTCCAGCATCCAGATGGTCCACCATTACACCATCCACGGGAACACAGAGGAGCTGCGGCAGATGGCAGCCAGCCGCGAGGTGCCCCGGCCTCTCTCCACCCTGCCCATGTTCAACGTGCGCACGGGCCAGCGGCTGCCTCCCCGCGTGGACAGCGCCCAGGTGCCCCTCATCCTGGACCAGCACTGAGCGCCCTGTCAGGTAGGTCCAGCCTGGCAGCGCCAGCCTTGTTTCTGGAAACAGGATGGCCCCTGTCTCAAAGCTGGGGTGATGAGGTCAGGGGAAGGCAGGGCCCAGAGACCAGCCAGTTTGTGGCAGGGGGCACTCAGGAGGGTCAAGGTTATACCTCCTGCTGCACTCAGGGTCAGAGGTCAAGGTGGGGAAGCAGGCGACCCGAACCGGGGTTTGGCTCTGTCTGTCCTCCTGTCTGTCTCCCCTGCTTCCAATTCCAGCCCTGACCTCAGACTCCCTTTTCTCTCCACTCAGAGAGCTGCAGACCCCTCCCACTGGCTGATTCTTGCTCCCGGCCCAGTTGGACCCCAGGCTCTGAACAAGCAGAGGGATGAGGTGGGGAGGGCTAAGGGTGTTTGGAGTCAGGACCCCCAGAATAAAATGCCTGCTGCCCTGCTCATCTGATGCTGCCAGCATGCTCTTCCCCACAGCCTCCTCCCAGCAGCCTCCTCCTAACAGCCTCCCTCGGTCCTCACTGTCTACATTTCCCTTTTGACCTGCTGGGAGTCCCCGGAGGCTACCAGCCAACTCTGGGCTCCTAGCATTTTGCTGTTTGCTCAGATTTTCAGGAAGAGGGAAGGATCTGCTATACGCAGCTCTCATAGGAACCTGACAATGAGAGAATCCTGGATCATTACATCCGTTTTATAGATAAGAAAAGTGAGAACTATGGAGAGTAAGTGATTGACCCAAGGTCCCAAAGCAAGTGGCTGGAGGACTGAGGGGCTGGCCAAGCAGAAGATCTCGACCCTGACCTGGACACTTAGTTAACACCTGTCACAGTCCCTTGGAGGGGGTCTCTTTGTAGGTTGTGTCGCGAGAGAAGCCAATCTAGAAATGGAGAGAGGTTAGGAGGCAGGACAGAGTGCCCCAGGCTTGAGGGCTCCCCTCCTGGTGGCTCCTCCAGAGAAAGGACAAGAGAATCCGCACAGCTTAGAATACTGAGCTGAGTGCCACAGAGTGCCTTGTCCCCAGGAGCCCGGGAGAGCTCAGCTGGCTGTGCAGGGGCCCGAGGTTATTTTTCCAGGTGGCGACAACCAAAGTGGGCCAGCTCACTGCCATCTGTGCCTTCTCCAGTCTCAAGTTTTACCACTCCCATGTGAGGGCAGGTCTGAGATCAAACCGGAGAGGTGACCCAGATAAAGCAGAGGAGCAGGGACACATGGCTCAGGCTTCTCGAGGTGGCAACGGCAAGAGAATCCAGCCAGGGCCTGGCACCCAGCACCCTGGCCCGCCTCACCCTTTCTCTGCTGGGGAACGCCAGCGTTCCCTCACCCCGACACCTCCCTAAAGGCTGCCGTTCTGGTCTCTGCCCTAACGGCGTGTTCTCAAAGAGGCCTCCCAGTCTGCCTTTGGCCTTGGGACCCCCTCACAGTCCTCCTTGCTCTCTGAGAGATGCCCCGTGGGCTCCCTGCTTCGCTCTGTGTGTGCTCAATGAGTGCTTGCTGAGTGATGGCTCTAGGTGCCCCCTCTACCCACATGGGGGCACACACCGTGCCAGCTCTGTGCCTCTGCCAGCCTCAACGAATGCTTATGGACTCAGTGTTCAGTGCATTCATTAACTAGCTAATGGCCATGGGGCACTGGGGGTGGGGGCAGGAGAGGCTTTAGCAATAGGCTTGCTTAGCCCTTTGCCCAGAAAGGAGGAGCAGCCTCCTTAAGAACTAGGCGCAAACCCAGACAGACCAGGGCGCCTCTGCTTCTCCTGGGCCCATCATCTGATGGAGAGCTCGGGAGTTGCAGGGAATCTGCTCAGACCAGAGGCTTGGAGCAGCCGGCCTGCTGCCTGGGCTGGCTCCCTCCCGCCCTGGCCCCCTGAGGAGGGGGCTGCAGTCTCCCCAGTCACCGTCTGGCCCCAGCGGCAGGCAGACCTTGGGCCTCCTCTGTGCTCTTCCTGTGCTGGCCAGGGATGGGGGAATGCGAGGCCAGCTCCCCGCCCCCTGTTTCCCTGCCCGGTCTTGGGGTCTTGGCAGCACCTTCCTTCCCGCTCAGCTCCAAGGAGCACACGGGAGTCTGGCCGCCTGCCTGAGAGGAAGTGGCCCAGACAAGTAGCCGGAGGATGGCGTGACTGCAGAGGACGGAGAGCCGTGCCCAGGCACACACACGCGACGACAGCCAGCTGCCCTGGTGGAGCACGAGGAAGACTCAGTCACACTCAGTGCTGCGCTGCCAGCCCCTCCCAGAAGGGCAAGAGTCTACTGCAGTCACACCCCACTCCCCACAAACCCTGGCAGAGGGGGAGCTGTCCCCAAGCCCCACCTTCACCCCCAGACAGCCCCACACTCTGCTCCCCATCTCCAGTCCCACTGTTGGCTGGGCCTGACCACAACACGTGGCCTGACTCTCCACATTTCCTCAGCCCTTTGAATGGACCAGACCTAGGGACACAGGGCCCCACCTACAGTAGGCCTCAGCCCCTGGAGGCACACTTTCCCTGAGTAGAACTGGGTGGGGCTTTGCCACACCTCAGCTGCTCAAGCGAGTTCCCTCATGAAACAATCATCATACCTGCCTTGGGCTGTTGGGGGACTTCCTGAGGACAAGGCACTCTCGTGGCTCCCAGGAATGGGGACCTGATTAGACACAAGCCCTCTGCAGTCTCTCCAAGGCCAGCTGTCCTTGAGGTCTCCCTGCCTCCCTTAAGACCCAGGCTAAATGGACTCCATGTCCACCTAGGCCTTCTGAAGAGTTCAGCTTCTCCCTGTGAGTTAGGGCGGACGCCTAAATTCGCACCCTCCTTGGTACAGAACCGCTATGTGGTGTGGCGCTGCCCTGCCCACTTGAAATGTGCCCGGTCCAAACTAAAGAGGTGCTGTTAAGTAGAGGGATGAAGTTATATTTGGGGAGATACTGGGCTCAATAAAAAACATTATTAAAATTAATGTTTCTTGTTTCTTTTTTTTTAATTTTTTTAATGTGGCCACTAGAATATTAAAAAAAAGACATGTGTGGCTCACATTCTATTTTTAGGGGAAGGTGCGGGTTCCATGACTCCATATACTTTATCTCTGCTCAGAACTCAGTCCCTTCCATGCTTTCTACTGAACCTGCTCACTCAGCCCTCCTGCTTGCATCTGGGGAACCCTGGTGGGGAGTGAAAGAGTTTGTCCCACAAAAATGAGTCCCCTAGAACTTGGATGTTGGCCTCCTTGCTCTAGAATGTGCTTGGGTCCTGACAATGGCCTTGGTCGTCCTCCTTTTTTTTATAATTTTTTACGTTGTTAATGGACACAGTGCCTTTATTTAATTACTTAATTAATTTATTTTTATGCGGTGCTGAGGCTCCAGCCCAGTGCCTCACCCGTGCTAGACAAGAGCACTCACTACCACTGAGCCCCAACCCCCGCTCACCATTGTCCCCTTCCTTGCTTCTCTGCCCTTCTCTTTCAGCAGCTCTTCTTCTGGGTCCCTCATTGTCCCATGCGAGGAGAATACCAATTTTTCCTGCACCCGTGGGTATCAACCTCATCTCCTCCCTGGCTTGGTCTTGCACAGCCTCTGCTCAGTGTTGAAATTTCCAAGGGTCTAAGGATCTGTCACCCTCCCAGACAAAGGCCAGCCCTCTTCCCGGGTCTTGTCTCTTGGGCCATCCACATGCCACCCAGCCCAAGTTGGTAACTTCCAGAGCACACACACCCAGAGAGAGGGCCACAGAGACACAGCTTCTCACTAGCACCAGGGCTCCCACTGGTGCTGGGACTTCAGGTGATAGTCTGTCCCCACACTCACCCTCTCCTTGTCTCCCCACACCCTCCCTACTCATATCTGGTCCATCCTCCTTCACACAGGCAGACCCTCCTCTGCCTATGGACATATATGTCCCAAATGCTATGACCCATGCCTTCCACAGCTCACATGGCATCTCCTCCACTGCCCCACATGTGACAAAGCTGCCCTCATTGTGTACAGACTCCCCCCCGCCCCGCACACCTCTCCATCACACACCCCTCCACACATGTGCGGGACCTCATGCCATGGATAGGACACCCGTGGGTGGGCAGAGCAAGGCACATTCCCATTCATGGGCACCTACCAGGAGACCCAAGTAGGGACCCCCAGAGGCACCTGCCTCACCTCACATCATTGCTCAGGCCTCCCCAAGTGGGTGTTGGTTTTGTGAACAGCCCCACGTTGTCCCACATGCAGCCCCCACCCCCATGCCAAGGCTTCCACACTCCAGCGAGTCAGCCCTCCCCCCCGCCCCTCCTCCCCGTCACCAGCTCCAAAGTCTAGGAAAGTCAGAGGACCTGGAAAACTGAGGGGTGAGATGCTGGGGGAAAAAAAGAGGGGAAACCCACCAGATTCCGGATATAGAAAATCCTGCCAGGAGATGGATGGGATCAGGCCTCCGAAGGGACCCAGGGTTCCAGGACAGTGGTGAAAATTAAAAATTCAAGTGAAGGCTCCTCTTTTTCTAGAGTTTTCCATCTGGATTTGACTTGAAAAGTTAGCCATAGGAACTTAGTCTTCCTGCTGACAGAGAGGACCAAGGCAAATCCTGAGGAGCAGAGCTGAGAGCAGCAGGCACCATGCCACCACGCAGGACACAGTGAGGGTCCCCGGACAGGGTCTGGCAGCTGTATTTAGGGCAGCTGTGATGTCAGCGGAAAGGAGGGCTTGAGTTGGCAGTGTGGTACAATGGCTCCATTGTCCCCCTCCCCTTCTGGCCTGAACACACACTGAAACCACACACCATCCCCACACCACGTGACACAGACACGAGGTCACAAGGTGGGGCCTGCCACCTCCACAGCCCACAGATGGGTACACACAGGTACACACACGCAATAATACAGCCACAAGCAGATTTTCAGGCATGTAGGCGAGAGGCACGGTCACACTCTTAGAGCTATGCTGCCCGAGACAGTAGCCACCGACCCACAGAGTTCTTAAATTAATGACAGTTAATAAAAGTAAGAATTGCATCCCTCAGTCACTAGTCACATTTCAAATGCTTGGTAGCCCAGGGGTTCACGGCTACTCTATGGCACTGCCCAGGTAGAGGACCCGTCCGTCATTGCCTTCTGCTCCCCTGCCCCAGGCGGTTTTCACTGCTCTTTCTCACACTTAGCACACCTGCACACAGGTAAGGGGCGCCTCTCTCACATTCTTTTTTTTTTTGGTGGTGCTGGGGATTGAACCCAGGGCCTTGTGCATGTAAGGCTAGCACTCTACCCACTGAGCTACATCCCCAGCCTCTCTCACATTCTTACTATTCCTTCTCCCTAATATCTACAGACTGTGCACAGGGACTGGCCTCTGGCCTGGGGAGAACAGGGTGGGATGTGATGACATGGACGTGGAAGAAGCCTCTGTGAGCTCAGAGGGCCAATCTCAGCCTGAGGTGGACAGGGGAATGATCAGGGGCAATGGGATATTTGAACCTGGTATGGAGCAAACAGAGAGAAGGAACATCATGTCAGGCAAAGAAAAGCCATAAAGCAGGTAGTGGGTGCATATGTGGGAATCGTGATCACCCTTTCTGGCTTGAGTGACAGATGTGGGCTGGGGAGGGGACAGTGAGCCTGAACAGGTGGGTACTGGCCAGGTAGAGGCTTGGATGGTGAGCTCAGGAAGCTTTCAGATCCCCATGGGGCCAGATGGGGTTGGGGCCTGAACAGCAAGAGTCGTGGGCACCAAAGGTTCAGTTAGGTGGGGTTGCCTGGGCAGCGTGTCAAGCAGACCCACATCACCAAGCAAACGCATCGATAAACTGATCAACAGGACCCATGCACCTCTGGATAGTTTGCATATGAGTAAGGCTTCTTTTATAGGCCGTATTTTTAATTTCGTTTTTATACCGTTCTACTATAGTAGAGGTGCTAATGATGAATTATTAAAGGCCATCATTAATGGCCATGAATACTCAATGACAGACACAGTATTGGCATTGCCAATGGGTGGCCTCTGAGGACTTGTGCCTCTCTCCATAGACCTGAGGGAGGTGCACAGATCAGCCTTCTTTTTCCTTTGAGGTTTGGGCTCTGGAATGTTGGACGGGGGTGGGAGCAGCTGTCGTCTCCCTGTCTCCCCACCTCTGGACTCCCTGTTTGCTCCAGGTTTCCGACTCTCTGGATTCTCTGCTCCCCACTGATCACACACCACTGTCCCTATTCCCTGAGATGCGGGAGCTGGCCGGCCACCTTCCCTTCAGGTTGTAAGGCAAGGGCAGCCAGGGGCAGGCAGAGGTGAGGGAAAAAGAGAAGGGAGGAGGAGAAGGAGGAAGAGAAAGCAAGAATTTGGGGAAAGCAGAGAGAGAGAGAGAGAGAGAGAATATGAAGAAAAGGGTCAGAGGCAGGCCCGGGCACCTCCACAGGCTGCCGGCTCCCTGCCATCTTGTGCTCTGGGCACACAGAAAACCAAGAGGGCCCTACACTGTCCTGGGGGTAACACCTTCAGGAGTCTTAACTGACACTCTCCAAGACCCCCAGGAGACTCTTGAGATAGATAGTCCCCGAGAGCAAGCAAGTGCCTTCCTTTCTCGCTGTCCCTCCCAGGTGTCCTAGCAGGCTCGGCAGACCCCTTCCGGTGCTGGCTCCTTGGCATGAAGAGGGATGAAGAGAGGGTAGAAGCCAGATGTCCCTTTTGTGTTTGTCCAGGGAAAGGGTGTGCAGAGGGGCTCCCAGGTCCCCCTCAGCAGTCCCATGTCTCTCCCCCTCCCAGAACCCACAGGCAGCACCTCTTTCAGCCCAGCCCTGCAGCCCGCCCACAGCGTAGAAATCTGATGGGTGTTCATGGGAGGGTGGGCATGAGGCTGGGCGACCCAGGATCTGAAGGGGCATGTGCTTGTGTGTGTGTGTGTGTGCACGTGCATGTGTGAGTGTGTCGTTGACCTATGTAGGCTACCTGTCCAGCATTGCAGGGGAGAAGAGGATTTGGAAACCCGCAAAGAGGATTGCAAGAGAGAGAGAAATACAAGAGGAAAGAAAAAGGCTTAGGGCAGGAGAAAGGCAAGAGAGCAGGGTGAAGGGCAGGATGTAGCAGGAGTGGGTGGAGAGTAAGGGCAGGGGATGGAAGATGGGCCCACCCACTCCATCCCCTCCCCCAGGCCACCCCCTCCCCCAGCTCCCAGGGAGGAAATTAGGAGACCACTGATGAGGTGTTTGGGTCATTTCCACATGCTTTATTCCAGCAATCAAAATAATTAAAAACATCTCAAATTATTATACACATACAAAATAGGTACAGAGTCTCGTTTCCTCCCTTGCTTCCTCCCACCCTAGAGGGAAAAACTGTTTTGTGCTTTGGGAAGTTGTGCTCTGAAACCCAGATGCAAGACAGACCAGTGGAGAGGTGGGGAGGATGGGGCACGGCTGCAGAAGGGGGAGGGTTTCAGAGGAGGGACAGGTCAGAGCGGCAGACCCAGAAGCCAGTGGAGAGAAGGCGAGAGGGAGCAGGCTGGAGCCTGGAGCTCTCTCCCTCCGTGTTAAATAGCACCGTCAGAAAAAAAAAATTCACATGAGTCCCCATCCACAAAAAAAGAAAAGGAAAAGAAAAAGAATGAAAACAAAGAATTAAAAAAGACTGAGCCAAAGGAATATTTGCTGGTCTAGGAGGCATCTCAACTTCAATAGCACCAGAGATTCCTTCCCCACCCCACCCATCACATAGATGTAGCACCTTTGATATAAAATGGGGAGCTGCTGCCGCCCTGCCCCCATCCCTGTCCCCACACAGTTGCCCCGGTGACACAAAGACAAGAACGAGGTAGTCTTTCAGCAACACAGTTACAAGGAACAGAACAATCTCTCCCACCCAGCCCTGCGCGCACGCGTGGGGAGATTGGCACGATGTCTCTGTTCTGTTGTGGCCCTGCCTGACTCTCCTCCAAACCCAGTGAGGGGCTAGGGGCTCCCCGCTGCATGGCCCCCTTGGAAACAAAGTGGGGCGTGCTGCAGGGGACAGGGGATGCCAGAGGGTAAGGTTCCTTTGGCAGTCTGAGAACCCCAGGTCCCCCCAGGGTTTGGGGGTGCTGGGTGGGAGAAATGGGCTGGGGGCTCAGGGCCACTTAGATGTTTCCGCATTGCCTTTGGTTGCTGGGTAGACAATGCATTGTTTTCTGTGTCTTTGGGGGAGACCTGGATATGGGGAACAGTGGAAGAGAGGCCCCAAGATGGGGTGGAGAAAGGAGTGGAAAGGGCAGCATTGGGGTATCATAAGCCCAATGGGCAGAAAAGGACTTACCCCCACATGGGTCTTCAAGCAAGTGGACCAAGCTTCCTTTTTTAAAAACTTATTTATTTATTCTTTTTTTTTTTTTTCCCTTTGGTAAAGCTGAATGCACTTTTGGTTTTTGGTCATGTTCAGTTGGTCAAAGATAAAAACTAAGTTTGAGAGATGAATGCAAAGGAAAAAAAAATATTTTCCAAAGTCCATGTGAAATTGTCTCCCATTTTTTGAATTTTGGAGGGATTTCAGTTTGGGTTGTTTGTCTGTTTCCAGAATGGGGAGAAAGTGGGCTGGGTGGGAGGGAGCCAGGTTGGGGTGGAGGGAGTTTACACGAAGCAGGCAGGGCCAATGTCCATGCCGAATTCCTGGTCTGGGGCGCCAATGTCCAAGGGGGCCACATCGATGATGGGCAGGCGGGAGGTCTTGGTGGTTTTGTATTCGATGATTGTCTTGCCCCAGGTTCCGGTGTGACTCTGGAGTGAGGGGAGGTAAAGGGAGAGGGCCATTACACATGGGGATGATGAACGGAGGGGAGCCACCCTGCCCCCAAAGTCAAGGCCCAGAGGGGCGGGGGCCCTGCCAGGGCCTGGGGTCTTACCGTGCAGCCGTCATAGATGGTGCTGTAGGTGAAGCGGCTGTTGCCCTCGCCCCGGAGTTCGATCTCGTTGGAGCCCTGGAGGAGCAGGGACTTCTTGAGGTTGCCAGTCTGCTGGTCCATGTAGGCCACGCTGTTCTTGCAGTGGTAGGTGATGTTCTGGGAGGCCTCCGTGGACATCAGGCGCAGGAAGGTCAGTTGGATAGCCACATCAGCAGGGTCGGAGCCCTCACTGCCATACTCGAACTGTGGGGGAAGAGAGAGAGTGAAGAGTGAGTGACCACATGGGGGCCTCTAGTCCCTGGCCTCCCTGCTCCTGAGTCTTTGCCCAGAGTATTCCCAACTGACTCCCTCCATCCCCCTACCCTTGAGGACTAGAGATTGAACCCAAAAGTGATACCCCCAGCTCTTTTTTAAAAAATTTAATTCTGACTCAGGGTCTTGCTAATTCCCCAGGCTGCTCTCAAACTTAGAATCCTCCTGCCTCAGCCTCCTGAGTCTCTGGGATTATAGGTGTGCAACATGGCACCCAGTCCAACTAACTTTTCTGTCAAGAAGGGTGTCACTTGCCCCCGGGGAAGACCTTGTCCACTCCAGGATTTCTCCCTCCTGACTCGGCTAGCCCATCTCCTGAAAGTGGTTCTAGGGTCCAGCTCACGCACCTGGAATCCACCGGTCATGCTCTCGCCGAACCAGACGTGCCTCTTTTCCTTGTGGTTGTTGCTGACGTACCAGTTCTTCTGGGCCACGGTGGGCTGAGTGGGGTACACACAGGTCTCACCTGTCTCCATGTTGCAGAAGACCTTAATGGCATCCAGGTTGCAGCCTTGGTTGGGGTCAATCCAGTACTCTCCTGCAGTGGGGCAGGACAAGTAGTTAGGGGAGGTGGGTGGCCAGTAACATATGGGAGGTGGGACACAGATGGCAGGAGACGGAGATAATGGGCAGCCGGGGCTCTCACCGCTCTTCCAGTCAGAGTGGCACATCTTGAGGTCCCGGCAGGTGCGGGCAGGGTTCTTGCGGCTGCCTTCAGGGCTGCGGATGTTCTCGATCTGCTGGCTCAGGCTCTTGAGGGTTGTGTCCACTTCAAGATCACGGTCACGGACCACATTGGCATCATCAGCCCGGTAGTAGCGGCCATCACCAGCCTTCTCTTGAGGTGGCTGGGGCATGAAGCTGAAGTCGAAACCACCGCTGGGAGGACCAGGGGGACCAGGGGGTCCAGGAGGGCCGGGGGGACCCTGTACAGAATCAGAGGAGATCAGCAGTTACCAGTGTCCGGGGACTCTTGGGGCTGGAGAACCATGAGGCAGAGAGGGTGGGGCTACTTACAACAGGACCAGCATCACCAGTGCGACCGCGAGGACCAGGGGGACCGATCGGGCCTGGAAGACCGTTGAGTCCATCTTTGCCAGGAGAACCAGCAGAGCCAGGGGGACCCTGGAGGGGGAGAAAACCATTGCAGAAAACTGGCTGGAGAGCCCAGGGCCACCCCACCAAGAAGCCCGCCACTGTCCCTGCTGGCTCTGATTCCCATGGCTCACAGGGCCAGTCTCACCTCTGACCCTAAGAAGCAGCCTCACTGGTTTCCAGGGCTGGGCCGGGAGACAATATGTGGGGGATGGAGTGAGCAGGGGGGAGAAGACTTTCAGGATCCTTTTCCCTCCCCCATTCCTTGTCTCTGGGGAACTCAGGGATGCCTATGTCCCTGGCAAAGGGCCCCAAGGTGAGCCTGGACTGGGGTTCCAGGCAGAGGAAATGAAAATCATGACTTACACGAGGACCAGCAGGACCAGAAGCTCCAGAGGGACCTTGTTCACCAGGGGAGCCCTGAAAGGTAGAAGCAAGGGAGGTTCAGGCCACACGTGGATCACAGGCCACCTGGGTGCATGGCTGGGGAGGTGAGGGGCAGTGTGGGCAGCCCCCTCCGTATTCTGGAAGTCTAGCCCCAGGCTGTCTGTGTGCTGAGACCTCTCCCACAACCCCTCTCTGTGCACCTCTCTCCCTCTGGGAAGCTACTTGGAAATGCTCCAAATCTTCAAACTTGAGTCCTCACTAGGGAGGTAACAGAATGTCTATCCAGAGGGAGAGAGAGTGGGGCACAGGTTTCCTGCCCCCCATCACTCAGCACAGTCTGGGCAGATGACAGAGGAGGCACAAAGGCAGTGGGGGACTGGGGGTGGGGGCGGTCGTGCATACTCACAGGAGGGCCAGGAGGACCCTGGAGACCGGAGAAGCCACGGTGACCCTTTATGCCTCTGTCGCCCTGTTCACCTGTCTCACCCTTGTCACCACGGGGGCCTTGAGGTCCCTAGGAGAGAGGAGGGGCCAGGCCATCAGGTGGAAGTTCTGTTGGTGCTCAGTGAGGGCATTGTCCACATCCGGGCGAGGGTACAGGGGCATGGGGGTTGGCATGGTACTTACAGCGGGACCACGGGCACCAGCGGGGCCGATGGGACCAGCAGGACCAGCAGGACCCTGGGGAGAGCAGAGAGATCATTAGATGCTGGCCAGGAGATGCTGAGGCTGAGACCTCCCCTCAGCTGGGTCCCTCCACTGTGGCTCTCTCTCCTGACTCCCAGAAGAACCTCCCCAAAGCCAGGCTTCATGTGAGATGGGGTAAACCCCATTCCTCGGGGGAGATGGGGGCTTGTCTGGAGAAGGGCCTCGAGGTCAGTTTTTCCAGGGAGGCTGGGGGCCTCGACATCTTACAAGACCTCTCTTCCCGCAGCCCAAGGAAGGGAGCTGACTATCCTCAGGCCTGGAGGGCCCCCAGCCTGAGCTGAGCCCAGCCACTTACAGTCTCACCACGATCGCCACTCTTGCCAGCAGGGCCAACGGGGCCGGGAGCGCCGGGAGCACCAGGAGCACCAGGGGGTCCAGCAGGGCCAGTCTCACCACGGTCACCCTAGGAGGGGAGAGCAGGGGCATGTGGGCCAGTCCCAGCTGAAGGGGCCAGGCTGGGCGGCAGGCAGGGCTGCAGCTCTCTTACCTTGGGGCCAGGAGAGCCATCTCGACCAGGGGAACCTTCAGCACCAGGAGATCCCTGAAGAGAAAGGGGAGAGAGGTGAGTCCACCAGGAAGAAAGCTCAGGACAGACCCACAGGCTCTGCTGTGGACACTGGCTCAGAGGCTAGGGGCTGCTCACCTCACGTCCAGATTCACCAGGGGGTCCAGCTAATCCAGGGGGGCCCATGGGGCCAGGGGGGCCACGTTCACCACTTGCTCCAGAAGGACCTTGTTTGCCGGGCTCACCCTAAGAGAAAGGAAAGAGTCAGGCCAGAGACAGGGTGTGCGGGCTGAGACCACCTCTATCAGATCTGTCCTCCTTGGTCCCCACCCCTATCCAGTACCCTTCAAGTCCTAAAATGGTTCTTGGGGATTCCAAGATGAGGGGGCACTTACAGAGGGGCCAGGAAGACCAGGGAAGCCTCTTTCTCCTCGTTGACCGGGCAGACCAACCACACCACGCTGTCCAGCAATACCCTGAGGTCCAGGGGTACCAGGAGCACCCTGTGGGAGGCAGAGGTGGGTGAGGTGCCTCACGGAGACACAGGGTCCACTCCCCAGCTCTGGACACCCTCCAGAGCCTCAGAATTCTTAGCTGGCACTCACAGCAGGTCCGTCAGCACCAGGGGATCCTTTTTCACCAGCAGGGCCAGGGGGACCAGGGGGACCAACTTCACCAACACGTCCAGCGGGACCAGTCTCACCACGGGGACCTTTGCCGCCTTCTTTGCCAGCAGGGCCAGGAGGACCAGGGGGTCCAGCATTTCCCTGGATGAGGACAGGAGGGGCTGTCAGACTCCTGTGACTTCTGAAGCATCAGAGAGGCCTCCAAGGGGCCCGCCATCCTCCTGACAGAGTGCCCCTGCCGCCCCGGCTCCACACGGGTACTCACAGAGGGGCCAGGGGGACCGACTCGGCCAGCAGCACCAGGGAAACCAGTAGCACCCTGGTAAGAAAGAACACAGCACAAGTCAGGAGAACTGTCACCTCACCTGGCCCAGCCCCCTCGGAACACTGGCTCTGGGGAGGCTCCGCGGAGAGGCCGGTGATACTCACAGGGGGACCCGCGCTGCCGCGAGCACCTTTGGGTCCAGGAGCACCAACGTTACCCTGCAGGAAAGAGCAGAGGTGTGAGGCCCACGCCAGCCCCGGGTCCAAGGTTGCTGGCAGCTTCCCTAGCAGGGGGTAAGGTACTCACAATGGGGCCGGGGGGCCCAGCGGGTCCAGCAGGGCCAGGAGGACCGGCATCGCCTTTAGCACCAGCATCACCAGGTTCACCTTTAGCACCAGGTTGACCATCAGCACCCTGGGGAAGAGGGAGAGCAGTGAGCGGAGAAGATACAGCCACAGCGGGGCAGGGAGGGCCTCTGGGCTGGCGGGGACAGCGACCAGAGCAGGGAGATGCTTGGGCAGGAGACGATCCCTCCCCACCTTTCTCCCCGGACTCTCTGTCCTCATTCTGTCACCCAGGGTCCCATGATCCATGTCCCAGTTGGTGATGGGGAATGAAGGGGACCTTGATACTCACAGGGGGCCCAGCGAAGCCAGCAGGACCAGGGGGACCAGCTTCACCACGATCTCCCTGGAAGGAAAGGAGGCGAATTGGAAAGATGTCACAACGTGGGGAAAGGTGGAAAGTAGAAGAGGGAGGGGACCGTGAAGAGGGACAAAGAGAAGGCAGAGGGCAGAGGGCTGAGCGTGGGTTGTAACAGGTGCTTCTATACTTACAGGGGCGCCACGGGCTCCGGTGGGGCCGGCAGGGCCGCTGGGACCAGTTTCACCCTGAGAAGGAAAGACAAGAGGCTCATGGTCAGGGGCCATACTGAGTGCTCCCAGCAGAGGAGCCCAGGAGAGCCTCCCCCCACTGGTCCCTCCAGCTTCCTAGGCCACTCACTTGGTACAGCAGGACCTGTCTACCCCTCAGAGCCCTGCCCAGGCTTGCTGGGGAAGGTGTGTTAGGAAAGAAGAAGAGGAGGTGGCCACTTACCTTGTCACCAGGAGCACCAGCGGGACCAGGAGGACCAATGGGGCCAGTCAGACCACGGACGCCATCTTTGCCAGGAGAACCATCAGCACCTTTGGGACCAGCATCACCCTAAAGACAGGGGAAAGCCTGAGACTTCTAGTGTGGGGCCAGGAGCTGACCTGTAGCATTCTGCTTTTGTCCAGGAGCCCATGAGAGAGGCCCTGGCCAGCTCTGCACCACTCTGCCCATGCTGAGGATACAAGATTCATTCTGGGGGGGAAGGGCCTGTCTGGGAATGTGGGCAGAATGTAGGTGAAGAGGCCCCTGACTCGCGCAGGGGATGAATAAGGAGGCCTCCATCAAGGACATGTCCCACCTGTCATCACTATAGTGACTCATGGGGAAAAGGGACGGGATGGCAGTCAGAGGATTTGCCAGTAAAGGAGAGAGAGGGGAAGAAGGGAGAATTAAGGGGAAGAGGGAAAGACCCCAGGAGAAGGAGATATGCTGAGGGATCCAAAGCAGGGGGAGAGACGGGAGCCAGGAGGCTCACGGGAAGCGGAAGCTGAACTTACTCTGTCTCCCTTGGGGCCTGGAAGACCAGCTGCACCACGTTCGCCAGGCATTCCCTGAAGACCAGGGGCACCCTGGCTTCCGGGAGCTCCAGGAGCACCAGCATCACCCTAAGTGATAACCAAGAAGACTGGAGTGAGACCCAGGGCCCCAGAAATGGGTCACAAGCCTGAGCCCCTCTTGACATCTCCCAGGCTTGGTCCTAAGGCCAAAGACAGGCGTCAGCTAAGAGGAAAGACTCAGAGCTGAGGCTGGAGGCTGAGTGCAGCACCCCCACCCCCACATCCCAGTGTCAGCACTGTCCTCACCTTGGCACCGTCGTTGCCAGGAGCACCGTTGGACCCACGAGGACCAGCAGGACCAGGGGGACCTTGCACACCACGCTCACCAGGGAAACCTCTCTCGCCCTGGAGGGGAAGGAAGGCCGTGAGATGGCTGCTCCAGAGACAGGCCCAGCCCAGGCCCAGCGCATGGAGGCGGGAGCAGGCAGAGAGAGTCTACTTACTCTTGCTCCAGAGGGACCAGGGGCACCAAGATCTCCAGGAACACCCTGAGGGAGAGAGGGAGAGTGACAGTGAGCACAACCCACTGGAGTCCTCCCCACAAGAAAGAACTCCTGTCCCTGTTCCTGGAGGCTGGCCCTTGGGGCCCTTGAGTAGAGATGAACTTCTCAGCATGGAACTGGGAGCTTCCCCAAACAGCCCCTCGACTCCCCAAGATTTGTCAAAGAGCTCCCTTCTTCCCAGAATGGCAATCAGAAGGCTTGAGGGAAAGCCAGAGTGTTCCAGCAACTCATTAAAAAATGTCACCCAGCCTAGGAGCCATGCGGCTCCTTATAGATTATATCACATAGCACCCGCAGCCCTCTGTGTAGCTCCCTACAAGATAGGAAGTCCTTCTAGGTATTTACCCTTAATTCCTCTAGCTGCTGGTCATCTACTTTAGCTAGGGGCTGTGGCCTATTCCTCTGTATTTCCTGCATTCCTCAGACCTCTGGCCAGTTGCTACTACTTACCTGCTCACCAGGTTTGCCTGCTTCACCGGGAGGACCAGCGGGGCCAGGGAGACCCTGTAAGTGGGAAATAGAGAGGGAAGAAGAAGGTTTAGAATCTGGAAAAGAACAAGGAGGCCCCCCTCACCAAATCCCTTTTACCACCATGTGGCCTCACCTGGAATCCAGGGGAGCCAGCAGGACCTTGTTCACCTCTCTCACCAGCGGGACCCTGTCATGGAGGGAACACTGTGGTCATGGGAAGGCCGAGAAGAGGAGGGGTCTTCTTTCCCTATCCCTAGGCCTCCCAGTCAGGGACACTTACAGCAGGGCCGGGGGGTCCCTGAGCTCCTGCTTCTCCATCTTTGCCAGCAGGACCCTGTGGGGAGAAGGTGAAGAACTCAGGTGGCAGCAGCCAGAAAGGGTGTAGTGGGCAGTGGGCAGTGGGCGGGGCCTGGGGCTCCCAGACACAGCAGTCTCCCTAGGGGCTCATAGGGCCAGGTGACTGGCTGCAGGTGCAGACTTCTGTGTTCCTCCTGCGGGGAGGGGCAGGGATGGGAAGGAGCTAGAGACTGAAAGGAGAGACTTACAACAGCGCCAGGAGGTCCGGGAACACCGCGCTCTCCAGCTTTGCCAGGCTCTCCCTGTGCAGAAGGGGGTCAGAGTTGAGGCCCAAGGAGGGGAAACTTTTTGTATCAGGGATTGAACTCAGGGGTGCTTAACCACTGACCCACATCCCCAGCCCTTTTTATCTTTTATTTAGAGACAGGGTCTTGCTAAATTGCTTAGGGCCTTACTAAACTGCTGAGGCTGGCTTTGAACTTGTGATCCTCCTGCCTCAGCCTCTAGAGTCACTGGGATTATAGACATGCATCTATAATCCTTTTCTAAGGGGTTTTCTTTTTGAAAAGGCCAATGGGCAGGCTCTGTTCACAAGTGGCAGTCCCCTGGGGAGTGCTTTGCTGGTTTTTAGTGCTTGGTCCCTTAGCTCCCTGCCGCTCCCCAAGATGCCCTCTCAGTCCCCTCCTTTTCCCCCTTGCTTTCCTTCTCCCTGCTATATGCTTGCCGTGATCTGAACTGCAAAGAGCTTTTATCTCCTCTGGGATCTCCTTATGAAGCCCCCAAAAGCTCAAATTTGGGGGCCACTGTCGTAAAAGGACCATGCTATCCGTGGAGCAAAGGCACCAATGATACTTATTTTCAGGGGCAGAGCAACGCTCAAGGTGCCAGGAGGGGCAATGAGTCACTCTAGGTCACACAGCAAGTCATCAGAGCTGGGCCTAGAGTCCAAGGCTCTTGCCTCTGGGGTGTGTCTGTCCCTGGCACTGAATACTTACAGCAGCACCTTTAGGTCCAGGGAATCCCATCACACCAGCCTGACCACGGGCACCAGGGGGACCTGGGGGTCCAGGACGACCATCTTGACCAGCGGGACCCTGAGGGTGGGAAACGTGGTGCTGGTGGTGAGGACAGAACGGAGGCAGATGGGAGGGTGGAGATAGGTAGAGGCCTCAGGGGTGGCATACTTACAGGGGGGCCAGTTTTGCCATCAGGACCAGGGCTGCCAGGGCTTCCAGTCAGACCCTAGTGGGAAAGCAGAGGTGCGAATGGTGGGAGGAAGGACTCCAAGGGCCCGCCAGGGGGGCTGTTCCAGAGTGTTCCTCCCAGACCCTACAGAAGGCTGGGTCCTGGCTGAGCTGGGCTGGAGGGATGGGGTCTCACCTTGGCACCAGGCAGGCCAGCTTCACCAGGGCGACCAGCTTCACCAGGAGAACCTTTGGGACCAGCAGGGCCAGGAGAACCACGTTCACCAGCAGGACCCTGGTGGGGAGGAAGTCACAGGAAGCATAAGGTCTTGAGCTGGGCCTGGTCCCTATGGGCCAGTGGGTGCTTCCTCCCAGCAGGGGCGGGCAGCTGGTTCAGGTGGGCTTTGAGGGGCATTGCTTCGGAGGGGGCAGCAACCACAGGGGGGAGCTCATGACCATGGGGTGGCACTGGGAGGGAGGTGATAGCCAGGGGGTGGTGGGCCGGCCTCCCAGCAGTGAAGAGAGGTTACCTTGGGACCAGCGACACCATCTGCACCAGGGAAACCACGGCTACCAGGTCCACCCTGCAGAAGGAGAAGAGGCCGGTGAGCCCAGAGTCACAGTCCAGGGCAGCAGTTGGGCGCTGGGGGCAGAGAAGGGGAAAGCACTTACACGCTCGCCAGGGGGTCCAGGCAGGCCAGCAGGTCCAGGTTCACCTCGGGCTCCTCGCTTTCCTTCTTCCCCAGCAGGGCCAGGGGGTCCTTGAACACCAGTGGGGCCCTGGAGCAGGCAGAGAAGGTGACGTTGATGAGGAGCCATCCTGGTGCCAGCCCTGGAGCCTGTCGGAGGCTGGGCCTGCAGCACCAGGGCTTCCCCAACAGACAAGGGGCACCCGCCCTGCCTGGATCTCCCTCAAGGGGTCTCAGGCGGGAGTGTTGGTGTGGGACTTACGGGTTCTCCTTTGGCACCAGGGTCTCCTTTGTTGCCGGGAGCACCAGGTTCACCCTGTGGGGGAGAAGGAGAGGATGAGCTGAGGGCCAAGTGGCGTGCGTCTTCATGCTCCCCACAGGGGGCGCTCTGGAGTCAGTGCTCTGGAGAGGTGTGGACTTACGCTGTTGCCCTTGGGACCAGGAGGACCGCTGGGGCCCTGGGGTCCAGAGGGGCCTCGGGCACCAGGGAAGCCAGGAGCGCCAGCAATACCGGGAGCACCCTGTGAGAGGCAAGATACACAGTTGAGTAAAGGACTGGAGGACAGAGGCAGGGGGCAGGTCGGCGCCAGGGGAGCACTGAGACCTGGCAGGATACTTACGTTGGCACCTTTAGCACCAGGTTGTCCATCAGCACCAGGGTTTCCCTGTGGCACAGAGAAAGGAGGGTGAGCAAGAGGAAATGTCTCTAAGGTTGGAAAATGGCTCAGGGGACACTAAGAGGTGACACTTACAGCGGGACCAGCAGCACCAGCAGGGCCAGGGGGGCCGGGCTCACCACGAACACCCTGGGGACCTTCAGAGCCTCGGGCTCCTTGGGGACCAGCTTCACCCTGGATCAGAGGGAAGGTCACATCAGAGACCATACAGGGGAACCCAACCTTACCTCTGGATGGTGAGGGCCAGGGGGCAGGGCAGGGGGAGGAGAGACAGGGACAGGAGACCAAGAATGAGGACTCTAGGATCTGGGAAGTGGACATCAGGACAAAGGTGTTGATATTAAGTTTCCCTCTTGCCTCTCTGGATTCCTCTGGTTTGGGGAGCAGGGAGACAGCCATCCCTTGGCCAGTGAGAATAGTGTTCAGAGGAGGGCAGGGGTCTTACCTTAGCACCAACAGCACCAGGGAAACCAGGAGGACCAGCGGGGCCAGTGGGACCCTGTGAATGAAATGGAGACATCAGCAAGCAGAAAGAGTCAATTGCAAGGCACGTGCTGGGATAGAAGAGGTGTCAGACCCTCATGGCCCACTGCTGGTTCCAGAACCAAGAGCCAACACCGAGACCCTCCCTGTTCCCAGGCCTTAAGTCCAAGGGCCATACTCACAGGAGGACCAGCAGCACCAGTAGCACCATCATTTCCACGTGCACCCTGCAAGAGAGAGGGGAAGCCCCAATTATGTCCACTGAGTGCTGGCTAGTCCCTGCAGATTTGGGGGAGCACTGTCCAGAGCCTAGGGATCCCCCAAAGATCCAGGAATACTTACAGCAGGGCCAGGGGCTCCAGGGCGACCTCTCTCACCAGGCAGACCACGGGGGCCCTAACAACCAAACCAAGAGAAGCCGAGTGAGATGGAAGTCAACCTCCTGGCCCCCCAAGCCGCCATCTTGCCCCAGTACCCAGCTCCTCTTCCCTCGAGAACTGTACACATTCACTCACCATCTGGCCAGGGGCTCCATTTTCACCAGGGCTACCAGGCTCACCCTACAGGACAGAGAATAGAGTGAGGAATTCATGCACGGTGGGACTGGGTAGGGGAGGCAGGGGACCTGGACATTCCCACAGCCTCTTACCTTGGGACCAGCAGGACCAGCATCTCCCTTGGCACCATCCAAACCACTGAAACCCTAATATAGGAAAGAGGCCCAAAGTGAGATCCTGTGGAGGAGGTAGACTACCTAGACACCCACCCAGATCTGAGAAGGAGCTTCAGGAGGCCACCAGAGCCATTCCTCTGTCTCTGAGCTAGACTAAACCCCAAATGGCCAATATCCCTCCAGTTTCTTTACTGGGATTTCATCCTCATGGAAGGAAATTCTTTCACATATCTCCCCCCACACCCCTTGGGATTTCTGTAGCTGCCACCCACCAAGATGCATACCAGGATCTGTTGGGGAAGGGGCAGGAATGATAGAAGGTCCAGGACTTTGGGAGCTTAGATGACCCAAAGGGGACTTACTCTGTGTCCCTTCATTCCAGGGAGGCCAGCTGTTCCAGGCAATCCACGAGCACCCTGGAGAGAAAAGCAAAGGAGACAAGGAAAAGCCATTAGAATAACTTTCATAACACTGAAAGTTTTCTAAAGGCATAGATGCAGTGATGTGGAGGGGTCTGGCCTCAACCCCTTACTCACTCACCTGAGGCCCAGGAGGTCCACGATCACCAGGACGACCAGGTTTGCCAGCTTCACCCTGGAGGGAGAGAAAAGACTGTCATGCCCAGGTCCCGAGGCTAAGAAAGTGTGGAAGATCTCAGTCCTCTTGAGATTGCTGAAGGTCAGGTTAGGGGTCCCAAATCTTTCTTTGAATCTAGAGCTCAGTTGAGATCTACTATGAAACACCTTTCTTGGGTGACATTTGAGTCCCTCCAGAACTTTTTTTTTTTTTCTGAAACCAGCATTTTAATCTCATCTTCTTTGCCCCCAGATCACTTAAACCTGAGAAAGTCAGCGGGATAGGGGGATCCCTTTAAAATAATTGGGGCAGAGGAGGAAGAGTCACCCATTCTAGGAAAAGCATCCTTAAAATGTAAATCATTGTTCAAGAGCAATCTTGGGCATGACAGTGGAGGGTGGCAGGGGACTTGTCTTTCTTCCTCTGGGCATTAGCCCCAAAGGTGATGGGGGGGCACCCTGGTAGAGATTACAGGACCCAACCCATGGAGCCCATGGGGTCAGATGGCATCTTCTCACTAGGGCTACTTACATCATCTCCGTTCTTGCCAGGGGCGCCAGGGGGACCTCGGGGACCCATGGGACCCTAGAAGAGATAGAAGGAGAGGTGGTTAGAATCTCCAGGACAAGGAAAAAAAAAAAAGAAGGGGAAGGTTCAGATTAGAAGGGGGTGATGAGGTGGTCCCCAGGTGAGGGTCGTTTCAAGGGAGAAGTCCGTGTTGGCAGAGGAGGGTGTGTAGGTGGGGGGAGGGCTTACTGAAGCTCCAGGCTCGCCGGGCTCACCAGGGGGGCCTTGGAAACCTTGGGGACCCTGGAGAATAAGGAGAGAGGGGTGAGGTCAGAAGGGCAGGTGTCTGCCAAGCTGTCCCCATGTCACCAATAAATCTCTGAGCCCCTTCTCTGCCCTCATCCAAATCTCCCCACCAACAGTCCAAAGCCCAAGATGGAATATGAAGATCTCTTGGATACTCACAGGTGCACCAGGGGGGCCAGGGAGACCACGAGGACCAGAGGGACCCTAGAAGAAAGGAGGCTGTGGTGAGACTTCTGTAGGAAAAGAAAATGTGGAAGAAGTCTTGCTAATCCCCCTTTTGCCCCTTTAGGAGTATAGTTGTCATGTAGCCTTTCTAGACGTTGAGGCCCCAAAGGTGGTAGCCTTTACTTCCCAAGCCTTCTTGCCACCCCCATATGCCTATATCTCTGGCCCATCTCCTCTGGATCCCAATCCTCTTCTGTCATCTCTGCTCCCCCTGGTGGCTCACCATGGGGCCAGGCACGGACACTCCAGCTGATTTTTCATCATAGCCATAAGACATTTGGGAAGCAAAGTTCTGGAAAAAATAAAAGAGAGAGAGAGAGAGAGAGAATGCATGAGAAATCAGCACAGGACAGGAAATTGAAAAGCAGAAAACACAACCAATAATGGGACAAACTGACAACATGTGCTTCCCCTTGCGATGTTCTGTCAGACAACAACATTGCTTATGAGATTTTCCTACCCAAAATGCATCGCCGGAATCTAATATAATCATACAAATTAGGAGGACAGATTAACAAAATGACTGGCCTTAAGAAAACTTTCAGTGCTTATGAAAGACTCAGGAAATAGTCTCAGGAATAGTCTACATTCATGGGAATTAAAGAGATATGATGATTAAATGCAACTCATGATCCTGGATCAGAAAAAAATGCTATAAAAGACATTATTGGGACATTGGTAAAAATTGGACTGTATATGAGATAATCATTTTGGATGGATGTTAAATTTAATCATTGTGCTATGGTCACATAAGAAAATGTTCTTGTTGAGAAAATAGCTCTGGAATATTTAGAAGCAAAGGGACATCATGTCAGCAACCTCTATCCTCAAATGTTTCAGAAAAAAATACTGACATTGTATATATGGAAATTGATAAAGCAGATGTGACTAAGTGTGATAGTTATATGAAAATTCTCTGCACTAATCTTGCAATTCTTCTGTTAAGTTTGAGACTATCTCAAAATACAAAGTTATGTCATCTGCCAACAACAACAGCAAAAAAATAATAGGCTAGGGGGGCACATGTGGCCTTTGGGGAGAGACTTGATTCTCCACTTACTCCTCCAAGGCCAGCGGGTCCAGGGGGTCCAGGGGGTCCGGGAGGCCCGGGAAGTCCAGGATTTCCAGGGATGCCATCTCGTCCAGGGGGGCCTGCGGGTCCCTGTAAGGGGACAAGGGCGGGGCCGGGGTGAGCACAGGCAGAAGCCACGCCCACTCTAGCCTCCCGAAGCCCAGGGAATCCACCGGCTTACCCTTGGGCCGCGGGGGCCAGTGTCTCCCTTGGGTCCCTATGGGGTTGGGAGAGAAGAAACAAGAGGCCGGTTAGAAAGGAGAGGACAGCGAGGATGGACAGATGGACTTGACGGCAACAGTAAAGAGCCCAGGATTACCTCAACTCCTGTGAGGTCTTGGTCCGTGGGTGATGCTGGGGGAGAAGAGGCACGGTTAGAGGTGGTTTGCTAACGATGCTCCCGGTGGCAAAGGCCTCCGAGAAGCAGAGCGAGGGAGTGGCCCAGACCTCCCCCGAGGCCAAAGCATGAACCGTACCGGCGTCGTCGGGGCAGACAGGACAGCACTCGCCAGGGGGGGTTTGGCCTCCCGGACACTTGGCGTCTTTAGGACAGACCACTTCATCGCACATCACTTCGCCGTTGTGGCACAGGCAGATCTGGCAGGGCGTGGGTTTCCAGACATCGTTATGAGCGCGCCTGAGGCCGTTCTGTATGCAGTCGACTCCTGGGACTGGACAAGGGGGAGAAGACGCGGGCTGTCAGCGGCACCCGAGACCCTTGCCTCTCATCTCGGGGCACCAGGGACCCCAGATCTACACGCCCTTTCCCTCTACGAAGCATATTTCGATTTTCCCTTCCCGCCTCCTTCCCCCTTCCCCACTGCCTCTCAAGTTCTTAAAAACTCCGCATCCGCGTCAGTGACAGCGCGAGGCCCCTGGCCAGGGCGCGGTAACTCTTTCCAGTTCTCAGGAATTTAAACAAAGCTCGAGGCCGGGGTTGCTTCCAACTCCAACCTCAGCCCACGGGCGCTGAAGCCAAGTGAAATAAAAAGCCATGGCGGGGGGCGGGGGCGGGTAGTTGGGGCCGCATCCAGAGGGCAGGCTGTGGGGAGTGGTTTGGCTTGGAGACCAGAGGAGCTGGTGGGAGGAGAGAAGGGAGGTCCAGCCCTCATTCCGCCCCCATTCCTTGGGCAGGTGGGATGGCGTAGGCGGAGCCAGAGTAGGGTGGGGCGACTTTTAGCGGCGTCCCGCCCAGAGACTTGAAATGTTCCCCTAAATGTAGGATACATCCTAACCCCCGGCTCTCAAATATCTTAAAATCTTGTTTTCGGGGCTAACATCAACCCCTGCAAAATCAACCAGTGCTTCCGGGTCACTCTTTAGCCAAAGAACCCAAAGATCTCAAATAATGAAATTAGCCAGGCCCATCGCGCTAGCATCTACTTAGACGATCACTAGGTGGCGGGCAACGCTAAGCAAAGGGAACGGGGAGGAGCCAATTTCCCTGGACTGGCTACTTGTTTTAGGAGCAGGGGTTACCCATCACTAGATTGATTTTCCAGTTCTAGAACTGGGGTCTACGCCTGGCAATAACCCAGTTTCTTCCAACTCCCTCTCCCGTGCGGGAAAGTGCGGGACCAAGAAGCGCAGCGTTTAGCATTAATCAGCAGGGGGCGCAAGGACGCCGCCCTGCCAAGTCCGCGCCAAACTTTCTGTCCTCCAACCCGCCCACTCCGCACATCCCATCCCCCAGCAGCCCAGCACCCCCGCGGTCCCAGGAAAACTGTCTAGCCTGTGCAGAAGGCAAACAATCTTTCCTTATGAATCATCCCACCGCCTTCCCGATCGCTTTTACATCTTGGGCTCCAAACCTTAGTTCGGCATCCCTATCTCATCTTCCCCATCTTCGACGTGATCTGCCCGTACCCGCGCCCAGATCCCCACTTTCCCCGTTGTGCTCCATAGTGCACGCTCGGGATTTCCTCCTGTACCATCTCAAAATGCGCTCTATTCTCACGTTCCACTTCTGGGAAGTGTTCATCCCAACCTCCACCCCAGGGTAAAGTCCCTCTTCTCCCAGGGTGCTGAAGAAGAGCCCCCCACGCCATGTCCCTTCTATCTCGGAGTTTCCAAAGCATCCCGAGTCTCTGTTTAAGCCCTGGATCAGGCTTAGGGCGCGGTACCAAGTAGCCTTGGACTCCCAAAAGTTTGGAACTTACTGTCTCCCTCTTGGTCATTGACCTCGCCTTCCGTTTGGCCGTGCGTCAGGAGGGCGGTGGCCGCTAAGAGGAGCAGGAGCCGGAGGTCCACAAAGCTGAACATGTCTAGACCCTAGACATGTAGACTCTTTGCGGCTGGGGTGGGGGGTTAGCGACGGCTCATGCGTGGCCTCACACTCCGCGTGCCTCCTGCTCCGACCCCGAGGAGAAACTCCCGTCTGCTCCGACAACTGGCCCGGGCCCCTTTTATACGGTCCTGATGGAGTGCTGGGAGGAACCCTGCCCCTTAGAGAGGGGGAGCGGGCCGCCCGTCCCACAGCCAATCAGAGCCGCCTGGCCCGGCCCCCAATTTGGAACGAAGAGGGGGAGGAGGAGGGAAAGGAAAGGAAGGGAGTCCACCCGGCGTCTCCCCCCTTTGCAGCTCTGCCTCCCCAGCCCCCCAGCCCAGCCTGGGCCAGAGGTGCTGCTGCTGGAGTGTTGCTGGGTCCTCAGTAGAGTGTGGGCTAAAGAGTGGATAGGGATGCCCCTTGCCTTTCTTCCCAGGACCTCCAATCTGGAGGACGTAGAACTGGAAAGCTGAGTGGGGAGCCTTCCAAAGGTGGAGGGGTTGGGGGTGGTTAGGAGAGGGTCTTCCTGACCATACCTCATTAACTCTCCTCCTTGCCTTGGCAAGAGCTAAGGAATGGGTCTAGAGTGGCTAGCCAGGAGCCTCTACAGAACAGAAGAAACAGGGAATACAAAATATGGGCTCGTTGTGGGGGTACCTCCTGGTGTATCTGAGGGTATGGAGGTTAGGAATATTTGAGGACCAAATTAGATATTCCTTTATAGACATTAGGAGTCAGATACTTGGAGGGGATGCTGGCAAGGTATTTTTAAAAATGTGGTTTTTTTTTTTTACCATTTATTTATTATTTATTTATTTATAGGGTGTCAGTTCTTCCTCCATGTCTGAAGTTCCAAGACAGCCTCAGATGACGGTCCTTCTTTCCCCAGGCATGATGGAGTGGGTTGGGGTGGAGAGGCTGAGGTGCAGGGTGAGAAACTTGGCTGTGTCTCTCCAGAAGGAAGTTTGGTGTTGGGTGATGGGGCAGGGCAGCCGGGTAGGGGTGGGGGAGTACTTGGGACTCAGAGGTGTGGAGAAGGCTTTGCAGTCCCTTACAACTCGCTCCCCAGGCTGGAACTGGGGGAAGAGTATGTAGGGAAACAGGGCCTATGATCATTGATAACTTAGAAAAGGGTCTTGTGTCTGCCATGACTGTGGCCAGAGGCTAGTAAACGACCCTTCCCCTCTGTACAGTCAATTCAGAGAGTTTGAGTGGAGGGCACTTGGCCAGGAAATGTGTCCTGGTAGCTACGTAAAGCCTCTTCTCTGGAAATACCTGACGTACTTGGAGATTGGGGACACATAGAAGAATTTGGGTGCCTGGGGAACCCTGCCTTTAGGGCTTGAGATGGAGGTACAGGGAAAGTTGAGTGATCTTATTTTAGAGGTTACTTCTCACTGCCTCACCGCTTTCCTGAAAGCTCTGACCGTTGCTCTCTGCCCCTAGGAAGCAGGGACCCTGGGAACAAGGGCAAATATTTGGAAATTAGCATCCTTCCTTCCCCAACTCCCAACAGTACTCCGCCTCAACCCAATCTATCAGGGCCCTCGTCTGCCAAAATCTATGGATCTGAAAGGAGGCAACGGGGTCTCCTCATTGTGCCCCCAAAGCTCCCCTCCCTCCTATACCACTCCCCCACCCTCGTTGGTCTAGAGCTGCAAACGTGGAAGCAGGGAGTCCCTCCTCCCCCAAACCATCCAAGATTCCATTGCCTCCCCCCCCCCCGCCCCTCTCCACGCCCTCCCTCAGCTGGTTTTGTGCAACGAAGGCAAAGGAAAAAAATAAAATAAAGACCAAGGGAACAGAAGGGGAGGGAGCCACGTCGGCCTGCCGTGGGCAGCTAGGAGCAGTGTGGGTGGGGCAGCGGAGGGAGACAGCAGGGGCTATAATTAAAGGGAAAATATAGAGTTTCCAGAGAGGCAGGGCTGGAGACAGCAATGGAGGGACGGGACTTCATCAATTATCCCAACCATGTGGCAGTAACTTGTGGCCCAGGATCTGCCCCCGCCTAGTGCCAGCAACTGCAGGGCAGACTGGGGGCTGAGGTGCTGAGATGGCAATTCCTAGACCCACCAAAGTTCGGAGCTCCACTTGGTCAATTCTAAGCCCCCTCCCCAACAGAGGTCAAGGGCCCCATTCCCAGAAGGAACATTTGAAGTAGTTGTCCAGGGCAGGGTATGGCAGGACTCAAAGTAAGGGTTGGTGTGACCTGCCCACCTCCCTGCTTGGTGAGTTTACTTCCTGGAAAGGGCTTCTGCCCACAGCCCCCTCCCCACTTACTTCCTGTCTAGTCTTCTGTCCCAGGTATACCTTGAAGGAGAGGTGAAGCCTCACAGGTGTGGATGGAAGTTGCTGTACCATGCACCTGGGGTTCTGCCAGATATTCAGGGACTCCTGGCATTGGGGCTTTGTGTATGTGGTGGATGACAGCAGCTACCCCCAATGTCCAGGGTTTCCAAGCATCCTTTACACGTGGCACAGAGCTGAGGCCCAGGTCCTCCTCTGCCACTTCTTGACTTGAAACGCTTGGCGGGCACCCAGCCCAAAGATGTGTCTTTAATTTCTGCAGCATGACAGTGAGAGGAAGAATGTGCTTGGGGTCTCCTCCCAGCCTGGCTGGGCCTCCCTGGCCAGGGCTGAGGGCTGGAGACTGGGGGAGGGGGAGGTTGGGCTATGAGGGGAGGAGACGCCACCTCATCTTTAGGAAACTCTGAAGCTCTGGCTTCGTGTGGAATGTAGGATTTTTGTCCGGCACTTGGAGTTGGTGGGGGGAGCAAAAGCCAGAATCTCCACCCCCCCGCCCCCAAGAATGGTAAAGTCATCAGCAGTTGGGGAAAAAAAATCCTCAAGAAGAAAAACAGAAAGAGGAAAGTGCTGAGCTCTTGAGTTCTCTCCCTCTCCAAATTTTCCCAAGTGCCCCCCCCCAAAAGGGAGGGGAAGGCCTCCAGAGCTCTTCAGACCCCTGTCTGGACTCCAGTGATGTGGGACAGTGGGAGGAGCATGTCTGAAAAGGCAACGTCAAGGCACCTAGTGGGGACACACCCCGGCCCCAGCACACCTCTCCAGCTGCTCTGGCCCCATTTGAGGTTTTGTTGTCTTTCTTCCCCATTCTGTCCCTCCACTGTCCCCAGACTAGTGATGGAGAGAGGGTACCTAGGAGAGGAAAGAGGAGGCTGCAGCGAAGACCTCGGGCATGAAGCTCTCCAGAATCCCCACGTGAAGTTCTGCACAGTTGAGGGGCCCTGAGCAGAGTCTGGGGACAGACCCCAGGTGTGTGGGTGCCCCTCTTCTTCCCTCTCTTCAACATGACCTCATCTGAGCCCTTCATTACATTCCTTTGCTCCCAGTACAGCTCTGCTCTTCCTATACCTCCAGCCCAAGGGCCTCAGGCTCCAGAGATTTCCCTCCCCTTTCTCCCTCTTTTCTAGGTTTAGGGGAAGATAATGAATTAAGTTTTGGTCATCTTGATTGTTCAATGCCTGTGAGACCTCCCGTGTGAAATGTGGGGAAAATACTGGCACCTGGGCCTGGGGTTCAGAGGAGAGAGAGAGAGATGTGGGACTCCCAGGACCACGGTCATGGAAGAGATGGTGTGGATGGAGGTATCTCCAGAGAGAGAGCATGGATGGGGAGAGCCAGGGCTGGACTGAGCTTGGAGGACCCTCAGGTTAAAGGGTTGGGTAGAAAAGAAGGCCACACAGAAGACAGGACAAGAGTGGCCAGAGAAGAAGAACGGGGAGGCAAACCCTGCAGGGAGAGCTCGCTTGATGGGGACTGCAATGTTCCCTGGACTCAGCCACACGGAGGTGACCCGTGCCCCTAGTGCGAGCTGCTTTGGTGAAGAGATGGGCTAGGAAGCCGACTTCAGTAGGCTAAGGGTGTGTGGGACACCAGGAAATGGTCAGAGGACACGCAGCTCAGAGGAGGAGCGGGGTGAAGGGAGCAGACAGAGGGGAATCTCGCCCTCCCTCCCTCTTGTCTCTCCCCTACCCCAGTCTTCCATTTTGGTCCCCTGTCACCCACTCTCTCTCTCCCCTGTGAATTTGTCTTTCTCTGTGCTTCCCCTCTCTGGACCTCTTTTTCTGGGTCTCTGTCTTTTTGCTTCACCTCCTCCTTTCCTTTTCTTCCAGGTGACCTGAGCCCTCAGCTGTCCACAGGGGGGCCTGGCAGCCACCTCTCCTCCTGAGCAAGCCTTCAGTCCAGGCTCCTGAAGAGAAGGCTTGATTTCCCACCCCGCTCTCTGGAAGCACCCATTCAAGAGGGACAACTTGGGACAGAGGAAGCAGGGAAGGATTTGGGACAGCTGAGAGAGTAGGGCTGTAGTGTGACCCCTGGGTGACACCAGGACAGTGCTTCCCAAGCCCACTCCAGCCCCCCATCAAGACCCAGCTGAGAGGGTGCTGGGTGGAGGATGTTGTCCATCTTGGGGACCCCAGTCCCTGTTGCTCCTCTCTAGTCACCAAAACTGAGGGCCAGCCCCTATCCTTCCTGCTGGAGTGAGAATCCACAGGGACAAGAGTCCTGTCGGCCTCTCAGTCTGAAGGCAGTCTGAAGGCAGAATGGGGTCTCCTTAAGGCTAGGATGAGCCACGTGACTGCATGTGCGTTTTCTCCTTTCTGGTTTCTTCCTCTGTCCCAAGTTGTCCCTCTTGAATTGGTTTGTTTTATTCCATTTCTGCTTAACTACTCCCTGTCTTTCTTTTTTTTCTATGCTTTTGCCTTTTCTCGTCTCTCCCCACCCTCAACCTTAACCGTTGTCTTCTTCGTGTAGTTTTCTTCCCTTTTTCTGTTTTTCTCTCTCTCCGCTTCTGCCCATGGTCCCACCCCTCCACCCACACACTCCTTTTTCTCCCTCCTTCTTTTCCTCTCATGTTCTCTTCCGGCGTCTGTCTGTGTTTCCGTGGCGGGCTCTGATTCTCTGGTGCTTCTATCCAGTCCTGGGGGGCGGTGCAAGGCCTGCAGCCTCCCCACTTAGGATGCAGGATGCCGGGCGGGCAGGCAGCAAACTCAAAGGCAGGGCTGAGGGAAGGGTGGGGCAAGCCAGGAGGCCTGCATCACCACCAGATGTCCAGCTGAAGTGTAGGGGAATAAATGCAAAGTTTCCTTTGAAATCTAAATTGGAAAATTTTTTAAAAAGGGGAATAATGGGGTTGCCTCTGGGGCAGAGGTTCCAGTCCAGATATTGACCTCTTTCCTTCACCTGTGCCCTTCTCCCAAGCCCCCCAGAAGTCTCCTGTAGTTTACTTCTGCACCAGCTCAATGGCTTCTTCCAGACAAATTTGGAATTGGGGAGTTTCTGGTGGGAGGCGTTAGGCTGGGGGTGGTGAGAAGTGGGGATCTTAGTCTGCTGACCTGCACCAGCCCTGGGCAGAGGCCCTTTGGACAGACTCTGGTTTGGAAACAGAAAGAATCTAATGAGGATAAGATGGTCCTGCCTTCTCCCCCAAAGTCTCCCCAACCCTTATCCATTTTACATGAGCATTTACTCATGAAGTCAACTCAACACTGCTTACAGTCCTGAGCACTGAGTGAGCCACAAGGACCATGGGTGCCCTCGTGGACCTCTGCCTGGTAAAGAGGCAGCCAGGAATGAAATCCCATAAATAAACATGAAGTTGCAATCATAAAATTGCAAAGCAGGGACTGTCCTAGTCCTGGGGACTTTGGATAGGTTGATGGCTAAGAGGAGATAACTTAGATAATGGAGTAGAGGACAGGGTGGGGAAGTGAGCTGACAAGAGTGGTTCTATATATGCAGAGGCTCTAGGGGGGGGGGTGCATGGAAGGTTCTGGATGCCCAAGGAATTCAGAGAAGACCAATGTGGCTAAAGCACAGAAAGCAGACTGGGCAGGCCATAGAAGCCCGATCAGGAATTTTTGTCTGTCCTAGGAGCTATGCACTGTCCCCTCCCTGTAGAGGGTCGGAGGCAAGGGAGGTCACAGTCAGGTCTGCAAATGCGAGAGTTCACCGTGGTCCCTGGGTGGAATAGGTGCTGCAAGGAGGAGGCTGAGAGGGAGGTGGAGGACCAGCAGAGGTTGAAGGGCAATGCAATGCACAAGAAAAATGCTCCTTAGCCAAGGCAGCCCTGGGGTGTGAGCAAATTGCTTCATCTCTCTGAACCTTGTTTCCCTAATCTGTGAAATGGGGTAGTGGTCATTCAACTTGCTGGCCTATGTCTTGCTTGGTAAAAGGAAGCCTCCAGAGAGATCCAGGGCAGAAGGAGAAGGCTGGCAGGAGATAAGGCAGGCTTCAGAGAGGAGGTGCTTTTGAACTGAGCCTGGAGAGAAGGCAAAAGGGGTCAAAGGCAGGGTTCAAATGGGGGTGGGGGGGGAGGGCACTGCCAGGCCTGGAAGCCTGACACAGGTTCAGACAGACAGGCAGGGAACCGGGCAGAGGAAACATGGAAGGCTGGAAAAGTAGGCTGGGGCCAATTTCTAGAGGCCTGGGATTCTCAGTCTGGTGTCCATAAGGAGAAGGAGACTGCTCTTGAGCAGCTCTGCCTGGTTCTGATTCTTCTTCCAAGGACTTGTGCTGAGGCTCTCTAATTTAGTGAAAAACAGAAAGATCCAAGTAAAAAGCTGGGGCTCTTGTGGGCAGAGGAAATTTTAAGAAAAGTGGTTGGGATTTGTGGACCTGGGGATCAATAAGAGAACGGAATGGGGGAAGGCTAAGGGGTGGAGACCAGATGACGCCTCCAAAGTAAAGTGCTCAGTTTCTGTGAGGTTCCGGAATTTTAGGGTCTCAAGGTGGAAATATCATCGATTAAGAGATGTCCTGGTGGAAGGAAGTGTTGAGCTCATTCTACTCTTCCCTCCTTCTACGGATGAGAACATCGAGGTCCAGAGAAGGCAAGAGATTGTCTAAGGTCACACCGCTGGGACTAAGGGCTCAGAGGAAAGATTCCTGCTTCAGTCTCTCGAATCTCCTCTCCGATGCTGAGTGGCAGGGGGTGAAGAGCTGGCAGGCCAGGAAAGCAATCGGCCATGGTGGCCAGCATGAAACAGGGTCCCCATATCATGCTAATCCAAGCCTGCAGGGACAGTCCAAGAGAGCGTTGCCCCAACTCTCTAAGCTAAGCCATGTGGCCAGAGGGGGAAGGGAGCCTGGTGGGCAGGGAGGAACTGCCACATGGAAAAGGCTTGATGCGAACCATCTGGCCTGGGCGGGAGTGTGGGTTTCAGGGAGGGAGGGGCAGGAGGCCACGGTGGGCGGGCGGATGGCGGGTTGGAGCTGGGCGTGGCCACCCACAGGCCCCTACCTTCCAGCCTGCTGCAGCCCAGATGCCTTCCCTGCCGGCTGGGCTCATCCAACCCGCTGACCTCATTCCCAGCTCCCCTCCCTCGCAGGCCCCGTCGCCTGCCTGCCACGTAGACTGCAGGCTGAGCGGCATCCTTGGCTGGAGAGGAAGGGCAGGACATAGGCACCCTGAGCCCCAAGCCCTGCCCTGGCCAGAAGGGGCTGGGGAGTGGGCAGCCGCCACCACTCTGGGCCTCAGTCTCCCCTCCACAGTCAGAAGCCCAGTAAATGGAGAGGACTAGGGTTCTGGGAGGAGGGAGACTCGAAACAGCTTGGGGTGGGCAAGAGTCAGGCTCCCTAGAGGTCATCGCAGCCATCCACCTGCCTCCTCAGGGTAGGAGGGTATTAGTCTCAGACCCAGGAATGGGCAGAGGGAGGCTATTCCTCCTTTTCTCAGCCATTCACAAGAAAGGGAGTTCTGGGAAGGCTGGCCTGGGGTTCCACTGGGAGATCTAGCTTTCCTTTCTCTGGCCACGTCACAATTGCAATTTGCAGCTAAGATACAGTGACCAGGCACATTGTGTCCCCTCCCTCAGACACCTCAGAAACCTTCCCTTCAGTCTCGTCTCTAAACTAGACGTTGGCTCTGCCTCTGACCTCTGCCTCCCTCTTCTCTCCCTACCCCCCCAGGTCCGGGTCTGCAGCTGCCCCCACTGGACAGGGGGCTGTCCCTGCAGGCTCTCAAGGCGTTCCGGGCCTGTGAGTCATCGGGAATGTCTGCTCTGGCTGCAGCTTCCCACCCCTGGCCATGGACCCTCTTTCCCCTCCTCCCCCAAACTAAGGGCAGAAGGCTCTGGAGGGGGGAGGAGGCCAAATGTAAGACTGTGCTGAGGCCTCCCCTCACCCCACACCATCAGGAGGGATTGAGGGGACTTACCTCCCCACCCCCAGACTCCACCTCCCCATCACAGAAGGAATTCCTGCCCCGTCTCCCATTTCCCAGGAGGGACATGTAGGGGAAGGCCGGGGCTTTGATGGGTTCAGGCTTCCCCCTCTTGTTTTAGGGCTCAACTTTGTGGAACTGGGAGCCCACCCAAGCCTCTTCGCAAGGGCCCTCCCCGCATTCAAGGCTGGGTCTGGCAGGAACGCTGGAGAGGCCACAGCAGCTCCAAGGATGACACGTCCTGGCTGGGGTGGGGAGTCCACGTCTGCAGAAGAGGGGGAGGCCCTGGGCTGAGCCTCCTCCCACGGACCCCTTTGCCCCGGAAGCTGCCCCTCACCTCTTCCTCGCCTGGGTCTTCTCAGCAGCCCTCTAGCCTGAAGCTGGAGGGTAGAGGGGACATCATGGGGAAGGACAGGCCTGGGGGAAAGTTCCTGGTCTCCATGGGTCACCTCACCCCTCACTTCCCTCTGTCCCTCTCCCTCCTTCCCAACCTAACCCCAGCCCTGGATTAGTTCTCTAGAGACTAAAGGTCTGGGGCCTGACTTGCCCAGTGACCTTGGGCGTTTCGATCCCAGCACTGTGTCTCAGTTTCCTCATCTGTAAAATAAAGAGGGTGAACAGAAAGAGTTACCGTGCGGGTTGGCCAATGATTTCATGTCTTTGCAGTAAGATAAACAGATTCTCTGGGCCCTCACAAGCTCACTCATACCCAGGGGCACTCCCTCCCCACCATGCACACACACACACACTCACGGATACACTCTTTTGCACACATATTTGCACGTGCACACAGCTCTCTGCCTATTTTGGGTGCAGCAGGCCCTCACAATTCTCCTCTCGCTCTTTCTGAGAGCCCATGCCAGTTCTTCTCCTCTCACTCCGATCACACCCACCCACACTTTGCTATCCTTTTACATCTTCTCCTTCGGAGGTCACTGGCAGGGCAAGTACAAGGAAGGACAGAAAGCTCTGAGGTTTGAACTTCAGAGACCACTGCCCTCCCCACTCGGGGCACTTGGCTCTTCTGAGGCTTTGGGTCGGAGGGGGCATGGGGGAATGGAAGAACAGAGCAGAGAAAGGCTCGCTCTTTCCGACTCCTCTGGGGACCCATGGAAGCGATGCCCTTCACTTCTCTTCCCTGGACACCACTTGCATTCACTTTCAAAAAAACCTGATCCTGCAGACATCCTGGGGCTTCCTCTCAAGTGTGATCATTTTAGCAGCCTGCCCTGGCTGTTGCCCCAGGCTGCACCCTTCTAGGAACTTCCGCCTAAGGGAGACTGGTCAGAGCTCAGAAAGACCGTTCCAGGGGATGAGATAGCTGCTGGCCAGGAAAGGCGTGGGAATCGGGCAGCCGCACAGGAGAGAAAATGAACATCTGTACCAGGCTCTGCTGGGAGCTCTTCACACGTCTGTACGCCTCACAGAGCCACCCCCCAGGTGGGTGCTGTCGTCCACTGCAATTTCACAGAAGAGAAGACAGACACAGAGAGGTTAAGTCAGCTGACCCAAGTCACAAAGCTAACAAGTGGCTGAGTTGGGATTCAAACCCTCATTCTGAGCCTTCATGCGCAACTGCTGCTCCAGACAGGTCCCCGCGACCCAGGATGGATGCCAGTGGATGCCACTCCTCCTCTTCTTAATAAGTGGCTGTTTGTACACATGTCCATCTGTGCGCACACATGGGAAGAAGCGCAGTACAACGTGGCTGGAGACCAACCCGGCCAGTCTTAGCAATCTGCCTCCGCCCATCCCCTGAGGCCAGTTGTGAGAGGACCTCACTGTGCACGCATCTCTCTCAGTTGAACCTTTTGCAGTTTTTGGGAGCGCATCTTAGCACTTGTGCCTCGCAGATGGAGGTCTTGAGACCCAGAAGAGCGGAGACTTTGCCCAGGATCCCCTCCCCAGAGCTGAGACAGGACCTAGGTGCCTGGCAGCCAGATCAACCTTCTTTCCCTTTCCCCACGTGGCCCCTCTTGATAGACACATGCAGACCACGTTCATCCTGGAGCGAACCACAGCTCTCCATGGTGCGTCCAGCAGCGCTTTGTTCCTCCTCATTGCCAACCGCCTGAGGAAGGTGTTCTGCCTGTTCTCTGCACCAGGGCACGGTGAAACTGTGACTAGAGCCCACGCCTGCCTCACGGTGCCCTTCCCACTCTGCCACACCACCTCCTGCCCTCACCACCATCCAGGCCAGAAGCACCCTCTGCACACACCACAGCCCCATGAGCACATGTGCATGGAACAGTCACAGGAAAACCACTCCCCTGGAGGAGCACCCCCGAAATACAAGCTGAGGGGTACAGGGTGTTCTCTGTATGCCCAGCACTGTTGTGAGTGACGCTTACAATAGCTACAACAGTCGAATGATGTAGGTTCCCCTATGTTACAGATGTAGAGACGGAGGCTCAGAGAGGTTAAGTAACATGGCCAAGTTCACACAGCTAGGAAGCTGTAGAACTGAAATTGGAATGCAGGCTCTAGCCACTGAGATGCAGCCTGTTTTCTAATGTTGTGTGGGTATTACTGTTCAGTCAGCACTGACTGCCCTGCCGGGCCCATTTGGCACAGAGATGAACAGGCACAGGGCCTCCCTGCCCTCCCTTCCCTCCTCTGCCTGCCCCTGCCTGGCCACAGCACAGTGTATAAAGCTTTGCTCACTCTTGCTCCTCTTCTTCCCATGGAGCCTCCTCCCCATCACGCTGGGACTTGTGAATCTTGGCTCTGGCTCCCTCTGACACCCAGTGAGGGAAAATCCTGGATGGGGAGTTTGGGGACGGGGGTGATGCAAAGCAGGGGGAGGGGACCTTCTGGGGCCAAGGGGTGGGGCGTGCTGAGGTGAGAACTCCCTGCTTCTGCCTTCATTTTTGTCTTATGCTGTCACCCATTCTGGATCTCTCCATCTCAGACCATCTCTCTCAATCTGTCTCTGTGTGTCTGACTCTCTCCAGCCTTTCCATGACCCCTCACTGCTTGTCAGCTGCTCTTAGCCCCTGTGGGGATCATGGATCAGGGTCTTGGTCACCCTGACTCCGAGTAGACATCCGTGTCTGAGCAGGACTCACTCCCCTGGGGCCTACCAGCTCTGCCCTGGGACCCTTCCTGCAGGTCTTCTGTCTACAAAGGAAGGGGGCCCTCCTCCTCAAGCCTTCCTGGTCCCTGAGCATTAATGTCTGAAGGTCAGGGAGATGTCATCAGTCTGTCGTCTGGGACATGAAGTCTGCTCTACTTTAATGTCCACCCCCAACTGCTTGGGAGCCCAACTTTCTCAAGTCTCTCTTTGCAAGATGGGTCCTTATTTTCCTGGGGTAGCTGGAAATAAGGATGGGTATATAATATAACTGTCCAGCATTCCCCAAAGAAATGTGTGGGCAGGGAGACTGGGCTACCAGTGTTCACTCTCTCCAGTGTCCCAACATCCCAGTCCTACCCAAGATCAAATCATGGCCTTCTCCAGGAAGCCTTCTTGGACAAGCACAGTCTGCCTGGATATATTCAGGGCTCATCTGTTTTACGGTTCTCTGATGCTATTTTTTAAGATCACCTTTTTATTTTGAAATGACTTTTTTTGGGGGGTGCTGGGGAATGAACCCAGGGCCCCCAGCCCTGGAATGATTTTTAATTTACAGAAAAGTTGCAAAGAGAGTAGAGAAAGTTCCTGCATAACCCATTGTCCCATTACCCTACCTTTAACATCCTACACGATCCAGTGCATTGACCAAAACTGAGACACCCACACTCTGACATTTACTCTGAGTTAAATTCCAGGCACTATACAAACTTCACAAGGTTTTCTACTAATGTTCCTTTTCTGTTCCAGGATCCCACCCAGGATCTGACATTACATTTGGTATTTAAGTCTCCTTGATCTCCTTTGGTTTGTGACCATATCTCTGTCTTTACCTGTTTTTCGTGACTGTGATGGTTTTGGGAACTGGTCTGATATTCTGTTGAAGGTCCTACTGCTATTTTGTAGCAGTAAACATTTTCCTCAAATGAAACCTTCCTCCAAGCCTTATGATATGAATAGATATAAATGGAGTTTCCCTGGTCATAGCAGTGATGGAAGAGGGTACCATTCAAGCCAGATCACCTGAATATGACCACCATGGGGGCCTCCTGAGAATGTTAAGAAACCTCATATTTGGTGTGGAACCAAACTTGAAAACCATTAATTTAGGCCAAGCTCTGCTCGGTGCATGATTTTGTGCTATAAAAGCCTGACAGTTCATTATATACTAAGTTTCATATATATTCAGTGACAGGGCCATGATTACATGGTGTGCCATGCAGGTCCCCCGACCTAGGCAGCAGTAGGCATTCATTGTCCCAGGTGATATGAAGGCTGGGGGCTGCTGGCTCTCTTCCTTCCCAAATATCAGCCAAAGGAAATCACTTTGCCCACAGTCATGTTCCCTCCTGCAGTCAACGCTTGATTGGATGATGTAAAGGAACAAGAGTTCTGACCCATTGTCTCAAGGGGAAATGACCCCAGGAGAGTTTTCTCAGCTCCAGAGGTCTTGACAGATAGCTGAGGCCTTTCCAGAGAGCACACTGCAGTTAAATGCCTCCCTCTGCCCAGCTCTGTTTCATTCATTCTTCAACAAATTCCTGCACATAAATCTCTATCTCAGAGTCTGTTTCCTGGGACCTGACCCAAGACACTGGGTGCCAGAAGTGGTCAAAAGAAGCAGATACTCTAATAGGATTTTTGACCTGGATGACCCCCCTCACCACCACCAGTTAGTTTCACACTCAGTCAACTACAAATGTTAGAACTGTCCTAGCAGATGGTAGAAAGCAGGATCATAAGCTCAAAGAAGCAGCTGTGGAGCTAGAGCAGCTATATTATCTCAAGCCAAATGTCCACCAGACAGCTCCTGCTGGATGACTATTGCAGCCTCAGCCAGGGACTAGCCACATGGCAGCTGCTGAGCCAGGTGCAGTTTCTTTGCTGATAGATGAACATGCTCAGGTGTTGTAAGTGGCCATTCATCTGGAAAATGCATTCTGTTCCATCCCTACCAGGGGAGAAGCAGAAACAAATTTACATGCATTTGGGATGGACACCAGTGTACAGGTAAAGTCTTATATTAACACTTTCACCCCTTTCATAATGTAGTCTGAAGGGACCTGGCTTACCTGAACATTCTGCAGAATAGTGCATTGGTGTGCTCTTTTGATGACATTGCGTTATTTGCACCAGAAGAGCAAGAATTGGCAAGTGCCTTAGCAAGACATGCATTCCAGAAGGTGGAATGAAAAAAAAAACGTACCGAGATTTGGAGGCTTATAACTTCTGTGGAATCTCTAGGAATTAAATAATCTGGGACATCCCTTCCACAGAAAAGAGAGCTTACTGCATCTAACACTTCTTGTCACAAATAAGAAAACACATCGGGCCAGCCTCCTCTGGAGAAAGAACGTTCTACACTCAGAAATATATTTACAGGTGATATGATGCCAAATTTGAACAAGACCCAGAGTAGGAAAGAGCTCTATGACAGTTCCAGGTGTGGCACAAGTGGCTCTGCCACTTGGACCATAAGACTTGCAGACCCTATGATAGTAGAGGTATGATGGCATCAAAAAACATTTTGACACTCCAGTGGAGAATCACACGGTAGACCACTAGGGTTTTGAAGAAAGGTCAGATGCAATGCAGAATAATATACTATTCCCCAAATGGCTTTTTTGCATGCTACAGCACCCTGGTAGTCAGAACTCGTCATCAGGGGACATCAGGTAATCAATCATGTGACCAGAACTCCCCATCACGAGCTAGCTACCCATCACCCTCATGTTTCCATGAGTCTCCTCCAAACTGCTGCCCAGGTTTCTGGTCATCATTATTGTCCTGGATCTTTCTTTGTTGTTCCCTTATATGTCTATCAATGTTTCTCCCACATAATATATGTCACTTGACCAAGAACATGAGCTTCCAGTTGTTGGTGGCCAAAGCTGAGGGTAACAGAACACCCCCACCACCCAACAATTTCATGACTCAAATAGCAAACTTAATGGCTATAGTGTTTTCCTAAAGTGTGGTCCATGGGCAGTAGGGGGGGGCCCTCAAATAGTCCTCAGGTGTTGGATGTTTCCAAGGAGGGGAAAGAGGTGGAATTACTTTACTCATAAATTTGAAATTCAAAATTTATTAAGACTTTTCACAGCTGTTCCATTATGTTCTTAATAACTGTCATATCATTTAACATTGTGCATGCACTAATTTGAATTTGGTTGATTTATCTTGGCAGTTTGTCACAGGCTATATATTTTCATGTCACTTATGAGCTTTTGGTTATTACTTTGGTGATGTATAATATCCTCAACCCAAATAATAAGTCAATGATTCAAAAGTGGTTCGTTAAGGCTTAAGAGGAGCAATGAAAATAGCAACCCCAAATCCTACGACTGAGAAGAGTATTATAAAAGTAAATAGTGAATGAGGCTCTATTCCCCCAAAAATATAAATCTCTAAGAACTGGGGCATGTCAGATGATTTCACACAAGTGGCTAAAAAAGAAAAGTGTAAATAGTGAATATGATGTTGGATATCTGAAACCACATTTCATTGGACTGAGGATCCATTCCATTTTAATCCCCAGTGTGTTGTATGTTATGAAACTTTGTCACACAATGGCATAAATCCATTAAGATTTTCACATAATTTTCAAACAAAGCACTGTGACCTTTCTGGTAAACCATCAGAACCTTTTTTTTTTCCCCAGGACAAGAGTAAAATAAGCTTTCCAGGACAAAATTAATGGATTTTCCCCCCACTAACAGGCAGGAAGAAAAACAAACAAGAGAGACAGCATTTAAAATTGCTTTCCTCTTAGTTAGGCATAGATACAAAGTAATACTATCTGGAAAAACTTGTAACACAGCTGTGTCACTCATGACACACATTCTCTCTAAGAGAATGAGGAACCAACTTTTGGCAAATCTCCTTTATCAAATGACAGTGTTAAACATTACACAATATCAATTGCATACGTCATAAGAAAATAAATTTTCCTATCTTATACTCCTCATTAAAAAATTGTAAATTTGGGGGCTGGAGTTGTGCACTTGCCTGGCATGTAGAGGCCCTGGGTTTGATCCTCAGCACCACATATGAATGAATGAATGAATGAATAAATAAATAAATAATATTTTTTAAAAAATTGACAACTAAAAAATATTTTTAAAAATTGTAAACTTTTGTTCTTCTGACGTTAGATTTGGACTATCGAAGATACTGAACATATTGTCATTAGAGAGAGCTGTTTAAGATCTTAGAAGGTCTCCAGTAGCTTAATTCATGAACTGAAGAAATGATTTTATCTCACCTCTTTTCAAACTTCCTGTGGGCACATGTGTGTGAAGTTGATTAAAAATCAATGTGCAGGCCGGGCGCCATGATGCACACCTATAATCCCAGTGGCTTGGGAGGCTGAGGAAGGAGGATCTCGAGTTCAAAGCCAGACTCAGCAACTTAGTGAGGCCCTAAGAAACTCAGGGAGACCCTTGTTTCTAAATAAAATACTTTTAAAAAGGGCTGGAGATGTCGCTCAGTGGTTAAGCATCCCTGGGTTCAAAAAAAAGAAAATCAATGTGTAAAATCCAAGCACATATGGCATATATATGATTTCACATGAGAGGAAAAATATCTAACAACTTAATTCTAGTTCTAAAAACCCATGCTACAAGAAAAAAAAGGTTATTTGTTCGGTGATTACTTTGTGAATCACAATATGAATTCATGGTTTGGTGACCATGACCAAGAGACAGCTGTGTTTGGAGTCAGGAAGGTTTCTCCTCCAGGATTGAAGAGGTTATGCCTGAATGCCAATTCATATCTGTTTCCTGATCTCTCTCTCTCTCTCTCTTTTTTTTTTAGCATTTTGGCAATATTAACACAATATTCTTAAGCTACTTTATCTCCTCTTGCATAGTAATAGTTTCCCCAATTTCAGTGGGACAGATGACCACCTAGAATAGAAACTACATTTCCCATCTACTTTCAGCTAGATGTGGTCATGTGATTATGTTCTGACCAATGGGTCAACTCATACCACAGTATGAGTATCAGGAAGAGGGCATGCCATTCCTCCCCAATTTCTTTCCACTACTGCTTAAACCCTCAGGTAGTATGAGCCACCTTGGAACATACAGGTGAAAGCAAGACCTACAGGTAGGAGAATAACAAGATGGAAGAAGTCTCCGGACAAATTAATGGGAAATCACTTTTCCAGCTTTGGACCACCTATCTCTGAACTGTTAGATGAGAGAGAAATAAATTAATGTCTTTTCAAAGTTTTTAAAGTCATTGTTACTTTAGATCTCTGTAATGAAGAGCCAAACCTAAATCCTACCCAATACAGAATTAAAAGAAATAGTGAAAATAGTAATTGTGCTACAATCCTATGCACTGAGCATCCCTCTTTTCAGTAGGCTGTGCAAAGACATGAGTGACAAGTTCCAGATTCTACATATTCTCCCACCTGAGATATTCTAGCTATAGAGGAAAAAGTTTCCACAATAGGTTTTGAAAAGGTCATTGATAAGGCTTCTCAAGACCACTTCTACAATCTGGAGTGGCCTGAGTGGATAACAGTATATTCAACATCTGAATTTCTAGATTCGCCAAACTACCATAACATTTTTTGTTTTGTCTTTTGGTTGTGTGTGTGTGTGTGTGTGTGTGTGTGTGTGTGTGTGTGTGTGTTGGGAATGAACCCAGGGCTTCCCACATGCTAGGTAAACACTCTACCACTGACCTGTATGCCCAGTCTATGTTTACTGTTGAGTATCAAGTTAGCAGATTTTTTTTTTTTAATTCGTTTTTGTGCTGAGGATCAAACCCAGGGCCTTGTGCATGCTGAGAGTGCCTCAGGCCCAGCAGAATTTCTTGAAATCAAACTGCAGTGTGGCTGCTCCATTATGAAAGTTGGATTCTTAAGTCTTAACACTTGGAGATCTTGTTTCCGAGCAGAAGAAAGGAATCAATGACATATTATTAAGACTATTTAAAAACCACATCCAAACATTACATCAGAACTTAAAGAATTCTTTCCAGACTCACATTCCACCAAAGAACAAATGGTAGATCTGTTTGCCACTCTCTTTCAGGTGGAATATTCACTCTTTCACCTTTTGGAAGTCTTGTACCTGTTGAGTTGGTGTGCAAGAGAGAAGACAGTGGACTTCAAGAAGAAATAGCTCTGTGATTTCTGGATTCTTGTTTTTCTCTGGATTCAGTACCATCTGACAGAGTGACCAAACATTTACTGCCTTTCTAATGACCTACAATTGTGGTTTAGGATTTTCTAATTTAGTACAAATAAGAGTAAGCAGAGAAACTGACAGGATATGAAAACGGCTCATAGCTCATTTCGGAACATATCTTCTCCCTCACTCACATGAAACAATCATTCTTCAAATTACTTTCTTTAAAGTTGCACTTTTTATTATTTTAGAAATACATTCTTTTAAAAATTGGTTTCAACTTGATGGTTGGTGTGTGAACTCAATGCCCATTTCAGGGTGGCTGGTGTCAGAGGGTGGAGAGCACTTCCCTGCAGTCTGGCCTGCATTCCACAGATAAGGAAATCCCTGCAGGGAATCCAGGGAGGCCCCTGCAATCCCTCAGCCCTGCTGGACTGTGGGGGCCCCACTGCGGGGCAGCTAGACTGATCCTCATCACAGCCTGTACAAGATCCCAACTGTTCCACTCCAAATTCCGCTGAGGGAGGTGCTAGTGTTCCCATTTGACAGATGAGGACCCAGAAGCCCAGGAGCTACTTCCCAAAGCTCCCCAACTTGTAGAGGAAGGGTTATGAAAGCAACCCAAGACTTTTTGTGTACCTTCAAAGGCTGTTTCCTTTGCACTGACAATGTTGCAAAACAACATCAACTGCAGAATAATAAGGCTGTGGTTTATGAGTACTTAATAAGAGATTCCAATCTTCCAACAAAGCCCCATAAGGAAGACGGACAGACGGGGCCATGCTTCACTGTACTTTGCAGAGGTTCAGTGAGCTTAAGCAACTTGCCCTTTGTCACATTGCTAGTGAGTGGAAACCCAGAATTCACACTGAGGTCTGACAGCTAAACGTGGGCTTCTAGCTCCTACCACAAACTTCCAACAGATATAGGCTTGGGAGTTCTGCCCCTACAACCTCTCATCCCCGGGCCCCATTCCAGACCAGTTGGGGTCACTACTGCCCCCGCCCTGTCCCTGCCCCTCTTTTTCTTGAAAAGGCAGCTGCCAGGTGTTTTCCAGGAGCTTCCAGCTCTCACTCTGTATCTGTGCAGTGGCCCTGGGTGGGACTAGGTCCCACAGCCGCCCCGGGCTCTGCTCTTGCACTCCGGCCTGCGAGAGTGAGGGGTGCGACCTCCCCGTGGCACATTAGGAACCTGGACCCCTCCGCCTGCCCACCCTCCTTTCCCCAGCTCCAGGTCCAGGTCCGTCCAGCCCCACCCCGTCCCACCCTAGTTCTCCTCCTCCCGCAGCAGAGTCCTGATCCTCTGACTCCTCTGGTTCTTTAGAGACTGGCCTTAGGTCCCACCTCTGCCCCCCCACCCCCCCCACCCCCGTCACCACCAGGGGTATCCCACAGGACACGCACTGCCCTCCGGGAGCCCACGCTGTGCCTGGCTGCCCACTCCATCCCACCCTTCAGCAGATCGGCTCCTAAAGCCCTGGGAGTGTCTGTCCCCGGTGCCAGGAGGTAAGGCATGCCCGGGGACACCGGTGGGAGCAGTGTGATGGAGCTCGCCAGGGCTTGGACTGAGGGCTCAGACTTCCAGTTCAAATTCCAGCTCCTCCTTTTCCCTGGGGTGTGATGTTGGGCAAGTTGCTTCTCTTCTCTGGGCCTCTGTTGCCTCCTCTGTAAAGTGGGGTAATAGATCCTTTTTATGAGGTTTTAGTGAGAGTTTAAAGCATCTCAGGCCCTGCCCATGCATGATGTGGAGCTGTGTCCTTCCTTGGAATTGGAGTCTTCTCTTGCAAGGCTCCCCTGCCCTGCCCCAATCACCTGGCCCCTGACTCCTGTCCTCACCCACTCCCCTCTTGGAGGTGCTTAATGCCTCTGAAAGTCTGCCCTGGCCACACTCACTCAAGGGCAGTCTCAAAATCCAAGGAGAGAATCCTGTCTTCCACCATGTTCCACATCAGCGACGATGTGCTCTCTCCCAGGACTGTCTCAGAGATGTCAAATCTCAGAGAGCCCTGGAGTGAGCTTTGGACTTGGAGAGAGGAGTCCTGTCCCCCAGTCCTGCTTCTGCCACCAAATAGCTGTGTGACTTTAGAAAGCTTGCTCTACCTCCCTGAGCCTTACTTCCTATAAAATGGGAATAATCCCAGTCCTGCCTCTCCCTCCTGATGTTCTGATGTACAGACTGGAGACAGGGTGCTTCCTAAATCGAGACTGGGTGGAGAAGGGCAAAAACTGGTACCATTAGGTTGGCAAGGAGGACCTGGGCCAGGCCTGCAGGCGTCTCTGGTCAAGGAGATGCCAAGGGTGTAGCCACTGGGCTCTGGGCTGGGCAGAATGTTGGGAGGTGGGGTTGATTGGGAATCATCCTGGGCCTCAGCTTTGTCCAAAATCACTCAAGGACTTTTGCCTGGTCATGGTCTCCCTGCTCCTGCTCTTACCAATTCTCAGAAGCACCCTCAGGTGCCCCTGCTTGCCCTGAATCCCGATGCCCAGACGCCCTGCCAAGTCTGGCTGTGGCTGTAACTCTCCCCGCCCTGTCCCCATCCTCTGAACTCCAGGCCAGCAGAATTAGGAATTTCCTAATATTAGTCATAATTCTTTCGGTTGCAAGTGCCAACAGCCTAATTCAAAGTGGCTTAAATAGAAAATTAAAGGTATTTGGCTTATTTAACCAAAAAGGCCAATATAGCTGGATCTGTGGGCTAATATGTCATGAAAATCTGGCTTCTCTGCCTCTCATTTTTTTGCTTTTCTCAGAAATGACTTGCTTTTTTTTTTTTTTTTTTTCCTGAACGGTTTGACTCCATGTGGTGGTCTCAGGCAGTCACTCTGGCCTATTTTCTAAAAGCTAAACAACGCTTAGGAAAAAAACAGAACCTCTTTCACAATAGTTTCAGAAACGAAGGGGGAAAAAAAAAATCCTAAGACTGACCCATAGTGAGCTGACTGAAGTCATATGTCCTTCCCTCAACCAATGACCACAGCTAGGCGGGTGAAGCAGGCTGGTTGACTTGGGTACATGCCCACACCAGCAACACGAGGACCCAGAGTCGGGGAGGGAAAGTTCTCCAAAACAAAATCTGGATGCTGTTTCTGGAAGGGGGAATGAATGCTAGGGCAGGCAGAAATGATGGATGTCCAGAACATTCCACCCGTTGGCTGCTAGCATGTATGCACACACATATTTTTCTCCTACACATAATTTTTATGAGTTTTATTGTTACCATGTTTTCTTTTTATTTGGAAATAATTTCACATGTATAGGAAAGTTCCAAGAATAGTGAAGAGAACTTCTTCTTTTTCTTTTTTTCGGAAACATTTGAGAGTAAACTGGCACCATGATGTCTCATCACCCTTGCATATTTTAATCTGTAAATCCTGCAACTGCATTCTCCTAAATAACCCCAAACAATCATAAAAACACAGATACGGTACTATTACTTATGCACATTGTGCCATTTGTCACAATAATGTCCTTTGTAGTAAAAAGATCCAATCCAGGATCATGCACCGCTCTTATCCTCAGTCTTTCCTTTTTGTTTGTGATCTTGTAAAATTTTGAAGATTACAGGTCATGATTTGGCAGATTGTTCCTCAATTTGGGTTTGTCTAATATTTCCTCATGTTTAGATTCAAGTTATGAATTTTAGAAAAGAATATTACTGAAACAATGCCTAGTTCTTCTCATGACATCATTTTTTTTTTACAAGTTTTATTTGTTTTGTAAAATAGTGAGCTCACTATTTATTTATCGCCTCTGGGAATTGAACCCAGAGGTGCTCTTCTACTGAGCCACACCCCCAGCTCTCTTTATCTTTTTATTTAGAGACAGGGTCTCTCTGAGTTGCTTAAGGCCTTGCTAAGTTGCTGAGGCTGACTTTGAACTTGCAATTCTCCTGCCTCGGCCTCCTGAGTTGCTGGGATTACAGGTGTGTGCCACCACACCCAACTTCTTGGTGTATCTTGTTGGGTGGTATATGATTTCAGTTTGTCCCATTACTGATGATACACACTTCGCTTGACTAAGGTGTGGCCTACCAGGCTGATCTACTGTAAAGCTACTCCTTTCCCCATTGTAATTAAATTGCAGCTTGGAGACTATGCAAAATTCTTCATCAAAATTGTGCCTATGAATTTTAGCCTCTACGGTTGTCTCTTAGCCAAAGTGTTTTTCATTCTGAGGGTGGCTATTTTAGTTTGGGCCGCAGTAACAATGTGCCACAGACTGGGTGGTTTATCAACAACAGAAATTGGCTTCTCACGGTTCCGGAAGCTGGAAGTCCAAGATCAGGGTGCCAGCACGTCAAGTTCTGATAAGGGTCCCCTTCCTGGTTACAGAGGGCCACCTCTCATTGTATCCTCACAGGGCAGAAAGAAAGCTGGTGAGCTCTCTGAGGCCCCTTTAGAAGGGCATCAGTTCCATCCATGAGGAGTCCACTCATGACTTAATCACCTCCAGAAGTCCCCACCTCTTAATATCACCACATGGGGGCTCCGGTTCCAACATGTGAATTTGTGAGGGGTTGGCACCAATGTTCAGTCCCTGACAGTTGTCAAGTGGTGATGATCATATGCCATCATTTCTTCAGTCATTTTACAAAATGGAAAAGGCTTACTTTTTTATGCATTTATGTCTTCATTTATTTATATTCATATTAAGTCATTTTTTAAAAAATTTAGATGTTCAAATGTCCACACGCAGCTGGTGGGAACCTCTTCTGGCTGGTTTCTGTGTCGCTTTTTCCATATTTTTTTTATTGGTGCATTATAATTGTACACAGTGCTGGGATGTGTTGTTACATATTCATACATTGCACACCATATACCAGTATGATTTGGCCAATGTCAGATCATTTCCCATTATTTCCCCTTTCTCTCTCCTCCTCCCTCCCCTGGTCCCTTTCCTCTGTTCTACTGATTTTCCTTCAATTTTCACCCAAATGTCAATTTGGCCCTTGGCATTCTGAGTTTTGCTTATTTTGCTCACCATAATGATCTCAAGTTCCATCCATTTTTCCTGCAAATGACATAATTTCGTTTTCCTTTACAGTGGAATAAAACTCCATGGTGTTCCTATGCCACATTCTGTGTCTTTTTGATTTGTTCCTCTACCCCCACCCCCAAATTCATATACTGAAGCCCTAAACCCTGAAGTGACGGTATTTGGAGACAGGGCCTTTTACAGGTAACTAGGGTTGAATGAGGTCAACCTTCCCATAGGACCCATGTGCTCACAAGAGGAAGAGACACCAGAAGAGGGTGCACACAGAGGAAAGGCCAAGTGTAGACACAGCGGGAAGGCTGCCATCTGCACACCCAGGAGAGAGGCCACAGAAAGCACCACCCTGTTAACACCTTAATTGTGGACTTCCATCTTCCAGAGCTGTGAGAAGATACATGTCTGTCATTTGAGCTATTCAGTCTGAAGAGTTATGTTTCGACTGCCCCAGTCGACTAAAATAGTTCCCATCGATCTTTGAATGGTTCTTTACTTTCTGGCCCAAGGTGCTCTGAGCTCATGTGATACCTTCCTTGCGCTACCTTCCAAACTAGCCATTTCACCAAGGATTCCTTTCAGTGGAAAATAATGCTTAGAAGCTAAGATGTGGGCATGGGTGCTCCCTGCTATTGGAGTGTCACTGATCCTAAGCAATCTCAGTGGGCAGAGCCAGGGGATGCACACACCTACACGTGGTCACACATATATCTCTCTATTTATCTGTGTGTATTGGAAACTGTGGATTCATACAGATTCCTCAATTCTGATTCAACATCACAGGTTTGTTCTGGTTTTCTCCTTCTTCCTACTTTTAACTTTATTCTCCAACTATGAGAAACCTGGCTTCCATTATCCTGAATATATTTGCTTATTTGATCAACCTCCCTGTTTATAACCAATTTCTGTGTCTGCTGCCACCCTTCCCCATGTGGATGTCCTCATGACTTTTCTAGGTCTCTGACAACCCACACCTAGCCACACCTACACATAAAATCCTTCCTAATCCCTTGCTCAGGGAAGGGCAAATAGGAAAGGAAAGGAAGGGAAGAGAAGGAAAGAGACAAAGAGGTATTTAATAAATTCAGTTACTGTAGTGCATGCCTCAATGAATTTTCAAAGTGAGTGCACCCATGTGGCAACCAACCAGATAAGGTAGAACATTACCAGCACCTTAGACATCTTCCTCACCTGCCTCCAACTACTGCCCTCCTCAAGACAACCAACTTCCATTACTGTGGAATGATTGGGTTCATTTTAAACTTCATATAAATAGGACATGATATTCTTTTGTTTGCTTTGTTTACTCAATATTGGATCTTTGAGATTTGTGCATGTTGTTGCATGCAGAAGTGGACTTCAGCATCATTGTATCATATTTCATTGAGTGAAGAGCCTGCAATTTATTGACCCATTCTATTGCCAATAGCCCATTGGGATTCTTTCATTTTTTACCATTAGGAGTCACATGGCTACAAACAAGTGTGCACTTGCTCCTGTGGTGCATACATATGTGCACCTTGGTTGGATGTCTACTCAAAAGTAGAACTTCTAGGATATAGTGAATGCAGATGCCCAGCTTTAGTGGTAATTGTTGGAGTGTTTTCTAAAATGGTTGGACAAATTTACACTCCTCCCAGCTGTATAAGAGTTCCAACCATCTTCATCTTGTCAATACTTGATACTGTCAGCCTTTTGTATTTTAGCCATTCTAGAAACTGTGTAGTTTCTAGAATGGCTAAAATACAAAGTTTCATTTTTTTTGCAATAATTTGCATTTCTCTGCTAACTGTATTGAATAGCTTTTTAAACATTCACTAATTACTTGAATATCTTATTTTATGAAAAGAATACTAAATCCTTGCCTATTTTTTAAAAAATCGCATTATGTGTCTTTTTGTCTTATTTTGTAGGGTTTATTTTTTGTGTGTAAGTGGTGCTGTGCATGGAGCCAAGAGCTTTGTACATGCTAAGAAAGTGCTGTACCCCAAGCTATATGCTTAGCCCCTTGTATATTTTAATATATTCTGTATACAAGTCCCTTGTCAGATGCATATATGAAAATATCTCTCTCTCCAGCTTGTCTTTTTTTGCTCAGTAATGACTTTTGATGAATAGAAGTCTTTAATTTTACTGAAATCCAATTTATTTATCTTTTTCTGTGGTTAGTTTTGTTTATGTATTTGTCTTGTTTAAGAATTCTTTGAATAATTTCAAATCATGAATATGTTCTCCTTTGCTATTGTCCATTATTTGTTTAAAGAAATCTTTTTCTTTTTTTCTTCTGTTCTTAACATATACTTTTTAAAATATAGTTTTAAGGGATGGGGCTGTAGCTCAGTGGTAGAATGCTTGCCCTGGGTTCGATCCTCAGCACCACATAAAAATAAATAAACAAATATTGTGTCCAAAAAAAAAAGAAAGAAAGAAAATATAGTTTTAAGGTGGGCACGGCATGCACCTATAATCCCAGCTATTTGGGAGACTGAGGCAAGGGGATCACTTAAGCCCATGAGTTCAAGGTCAGCTGGGGCAACACAGTGAGTGAGACCTGGTCTCATAAAACAAAAAATGCAGTTTAATTTTTATTAAAGCCAAAGTGTATATTTTTATTAAAATTAAAGTATATATGTACATGGTTTAAGAAGTCAAGAATCTACAAGGCAAATAAAGAAAAACCTCAGTCCTACATTTTGTATTTATTTCCTGCTCCTCAGCACCAGTGACTTTCAACTCAATTAGCTGATTTTTGGGTTTTTTTTTAGATATTGTCCATGTTTCTAAATGACATGTTTTGTTGCAATTTAAAAAAAAAATTTTTTTTTTTTTTGTAGTTTTTGGGAAAAGCTCTTGACTTCCCAGTATGGAAGATGAGGATTTAATTCTTTTCAACTCCTCCCCTCTCTACTCAGTCACTTCCAGTCCCACCAAACTCTCAGGTGCTTACATGATAATTTTGGTTTGTTCACCTTACTATGACTATGTAATTGTTATTCTTGTTTGAGTTGTGCAGTGTGTTATGATCACTTTTGCTTTTTTGTTATCCTGGAGTGAATAGCTACCTGGTTTTGTTGTTGCTGATGTTCATTTAGTTTTCTATATAATTACCACTCTTAAAGCCCAGTTGCTCAAGCACCCCATCAGAATGTTCAGATGGATCAGGTGCCTGGTTGGTTTCTTCTTCTTGGAGCGATCTCTTCTGACGGCATTTGACCCCACGGGCATTTCCTACACCATCTTCCTGAATTCCCATTGCTTCCTCTTTCCCAGAGGTGATTCCTTCATTTCCTAAAGCCTATGTCTTCCTCTTTCTTGTTTACTCTCTTGTTTTGTAGGAGCTCATCCTCCAATAGAGTCTTGAGAAGGTGTGCAAAGGTGGTATAATTTCTGAAACTTTAAATGTTCAATAACATCTTTTGACACATCCTCATACTTTATGGATGATTTTTCTGAGAAAACAAACCTAGGTGACAAATACTTTTCTTTGAGGATTTTAAGGATTTTAAAAGCGTATTTCCATTTTCCCCTTACATTTGGATTCATGATCCATCTAGGAATAAAAATTATTTTTCTTTATATTATGTGTTAGTAGTTAGAGATCATTTTTCCCACATGAATATTAAATTTATCCAGTATCAGCTCAGTGCTGCAACACTTGCCCACCATGGTGGAGGTCCTGGGTTTGATCCCTAGCACTGTCAAAAATAGAATAAAATTATTCAGTATCATATATTGAAAAGCTCTTTCTCCAACATCTTTGCATTGGACTATATAGACATAGCTCTGTTTCTAGACTCTGTGTCCCATCCATCTCTGTCTAAAGGTTTGTCAGTACTAACTTTTAATTGCTGCAGTTTTAAGTCTTACTAACAGATAGTTTAAGTCTTCTAGTTATCCTTGCCTTTTGCATTTCCCTGTAAACTTTAGAGCCAACTTGTAGATTTCCACCAAAAGAAAATTTCAGGATTTTTTTAAAAACTGATTTGAGATATAATTGACCCACTTAGATAAGTATGTAATTCAGTGGATTTTAGTACACTCAGAGTTGTGCAACCATCATCACAACAATGTTAGAACATTTTCAACACCCTCCAAGGAAAACCCCTGCCTGTTAGCAGTTCACTCCTTTTCTTCCCCACTCTACCTCCAACCCTACACAACCACTAATTCTATTTCATCTTTATAGGTAAACCTATTGGGGCATCATGTATAAATTGGACCATGTTATGTGGTCTTACGTGACTGGCTTCTTTCATGCAGCACATTGTTTGCAAGGTTTATCCATATTGTAGCATGTATCAGTACTTAATTTTTATGGCTGAATAATATTTGTTATATGGACATGCCACTTTTATCTATTCATTGGTTATTTGTACATTTCAGCTGTTGTGAATAATGCCACTGTGAACATTCATGTACAAGTTTTTGTGCGGACATGTTTTGATTCCTCTTGGAGATATATATATACATACATATACATATACACTTGAGGCTGGAATTGCTGCATCCCATAGTAACATTGTTTATGCTCTAGAGGAAATTAAAATTGGCTTCCAAAGAGGTTGCACACTTTACATTCCCACCAGCACTGGATGAGATTATTGGGTTGGTACTGAATCTATAGATCATTTTGGGAAAGAATTGACCACTTTATAATACTAACACTACCAATCTATGAACACAGCACATCTCTATGGTATTTTTTTAAAGGGTCTTCTTTTCCTCTAAGTAATATTTTACAGTTTAATGTGTAGAATCCTGATAATGTTTTGTCAGATTTATTCCAAGCTATTTGTGGGTCTTTATTTTTAAAACGATATTGTTGAAAATTATTTTGTTTTCTAGTTCTTAGAGAAATGTAATTGATTTTTGTATATTGACCTTGTTTCTAGCAACCTTGCTAAATTTATTAGCCCAAGGCATACCTGTAGTTTAAAAAAATTTTCTACATACATAATCATGTTATCAATGAATAGCCACAGTTTTATTTTTTTCTTTTCAAACCTCCTAACTTTTGCTTTTTTCTTTTTCTTGCCTTATTGCACTGACTAGGACTTCCCATAAAATACAGGATATGTATATTCTCAATTTGTTCCCATCTGAAATGAATAGCTTTCAATACTTCATTACTGCTACTGTGAAGTTTATATATATATTCATGCTGACAAAATTCAGACAGGAAATTATCTCCTATTCTTAGCTTGCTAATGGCTTCTATTATGAATAAATGTTAAGTCTTTATAAAATGCTCTTTAAGCATCCATTGAAATATGATTTTATTCATTTATACATTTAATGTGGTGAGTTATATAACTGACTTATAAATGGGAAGCCCAACCTCACATTCCTGGAATGAATTCAATGTTGTCATGATGCATTATTGTTTTAAATATGATTTTATTTGCTATTATTTTGTTTAAGGTTTGTGTCTATGTTTGACAGAAATTGGTCCATAATTGTCCTACTCCAGTTTTAACATCAAGGTTATGCTGCCCTCATCCAAAAAGTTAGGAAGTGTGATATGTTTTTTCCTTCTATTCTCTGTGAGAGTTTATGTAAAACTTGTATCATTTCTTTCTTTAGTGTTTGGAAGAATTCATCAGTCAAGCCATCTGGACTTGAAGTTTCCTTTGTAAGAAGATATTTAATTACTGATACAATTTTTATAATAAATAACTATATCTTCTGTAAGATATGGTAAGTTGTGTTTCTCAAAAAATTGAGCCATTTCATTAAAAATTTCAAATTTGTTGGCATGGATTCATTATGAAATAAGATTTTAATTGTATTTGGAATGCATAGTGATGATCTCTTTTTTATTCCTAATGTTTATAATTAGTGCCTCTTTTTGTTTCCCAGTATGGGGGATTGAACCCAGGGGAGCTATGTCCCTAGCCATTTTTACTTTTTTTAAATTTTGAGACAAGGTCTTTTCCCGGGCTGGCCTTGAACGTACAATCCCCTTACCTCAGTCTCCTGAGCTGCTGGGATTATAGGCACCAGCACATTTGGCCTAGTATATTGATCATTATTCATCTATTATTATTCATCATTATCTTTATTATTTCTTTCTTCTAATTTATCTGGCTTATTTTGCCACTTTTTTGACTTTCAACCTCTCTTCTTTTTTAATATATGCATATATGTCCATACATTTCCTTTTTTTTTTTTTTCGGTACCAGGGATTGAACTCAGGGGCACTTGACCACTGAGCCACACCCCCAAGCTCTATTTTGTATTTTATTTAGAGACAGGGTCTCACTGAGTTGCTTAATGCCTTGTTTTTGCTGAGGCTGACTTTGAGCTCATGATCCTCCTGCCTCAGCCTCCTCATGATCCTCCTGCCTCAGGCATGCGCCACCACATCCCGCTAATAAATTCCCTCTTAAGTACTGTGTTAGCAGCAGCACACGAGTTTCAATGTATTTAATTATTATTTATTTAAAATATTTTTGGGGCTGGGATTGTGGCTCAGTGGTAGAGTGCTTGCCTAGCACATGGGTTTGATCCTCAGCACCACATAAAAATAAAAATAAAGATATTGTATCCAACTACAACTAAAAAATAAATATTAAAAAAATAAAATATTTTTGAATTTTAGCATGGTTTCTTTTTTCTTTTTTGAACAGTGGGTTATTTAGAAGTGCATTAGTTAATCCTAGCTACTTGGGAGGCTAAGACAGGAGGACTGCCAAGTTCAAGGCCAGCCCCAGCAACTTAATGAGACTCTGTCTCTAAATAAAAAATGAAAAGGGCTGGGATGAAGCTCAGTGGTAAAGTACCTGAGGTTCAATCCCCAGTATCACACACAAAAAAGCAAAATTAGACTTATCTATATTTAAATTATGAAATGTCTATTACAAAGCAGTAATTATTCAATCGTTGGTATAAATCAACTCACAAATTCAGGAATTTATGGCATAGCAGTATGAATTCACCCCTTTTATTACAAAAATCCCCAAACATAAAATTGGGATGAGTACAAAGAATACTTGAATACCTACCACCTAGATTCAAATACTGTCAAGATTTTTTGCCAAGTTTGATACAGCTATATTTGTGTGAATCCAGAAACCATTTCAAAGTAAATTAGGGACATCATAGCATTTCATGACTAAGTTATTTTAGCATAAATATGTCTTTCTACATAACCAATACTGAACAAAAGTGAGAATAATTCCATATTTTCACCAATTACCAAATTACACTCAAATTCCCACATTAGCCTCAAAAAGGGGTTTTCCCCATATTACCATGAATCACCAACTAAATTTAATTATAATGCCTAATATTTCAAAATATTTCTTTATTTATTTTTGCAATACTGGGGATCAAACCCAAGGGAGTTTTGTCATTGAACTACATCTTCGGCACAATTTTTTTTTTTAAAGACAAGGTCTCACTAAGTCACAGAGGCTGGGGCTTTTACTTGCAATCCTCCTGCCTCAGCCTCTGTTCTGACAGGGATTCCAGGCATGCCTTGCCTTGCCTGCTCTCTAATCTTTTTTTAAAAATATCTTTATATTTTAGAGTAGTATTAGGTTCACAGAAAAACTAAGCAGAAGGCAAAGAGATGTCCCATATGCTTCCTGCCCCCACATATATGTTGTCTCTTCTATCAAAATCCCACACCAGGTTGTACATTTGTTGCAATTGATGAATCTGCATTGACAAACCATTATCACCTGTAGTCCATAGTTTACATTCACTCTTGGTCTTATATAGTCTATGGATTTTGACAAAATGTGTTTGACATCTATTAACCATCACATTATCACACACAACAGTTTCACTTGCCCTTAAAAAAAATCCTCTTTGCTTTGCTTATTATTCTTTCATTTGGCAACATGCATTTAAGTTTCCTTCACATCTCTTCATAACTTTATATTTCACTCCATTTTATCATTGAATGATATTTCTATGGCCTGGTGTACAACTTATGTATCCATTCACCTATAGAAGGACATCAACATCTTGGTTGTTTTCAACTTTTGGCAAGCATGAATAAAGCTGCCATAGACATCATGTACATTTTTTTTGTGTGTGTGTGTAGAAGTAACTCTTCAACTCATTTAGGTAAAAGAGAAGCACAGTTACTGGATCCTATGGTAGGAGTATGTTTAGTTTTGTAAGAAACCATGGACTGTCTTCTGAAGTGATTGTGTTATTTTGCATTCTTACCAGCAATGAATGAGAGTTCCTGCTTCATATCCTTGCCAACCTTTGGTGTTGCGTTTTGGATCTTAGCCATTCTAGTAACTGTGTAGTGGTATCTCATTGTTATTTTATTTTGCAATTTTCTACTGACATAAGATGTTGAGCATCTTTCATATGCTTATTTAATATTTGTATATCTTCCACGGTGAGGTGTCTGTTCAGATCTTTTGCCTATTTTTAAATTGGATTATTTGTTTTCTTATTGTTGAGTTTTGAGAGTTCTTTGTATATTTTGGATAAGAGCCCTTTATCAGATATATCTTTTGCAAATATTTTCTCCCTGTCTGTGGTTTGTCTTTTCATTCTTTTGACAGTGCCTTTCACAGGGCAAAAGTTTTAAAATTTAATTAAATCCAGATTATAGAGGCTTTCCTTCATGGATCATGCCTCTGGGGTTGTATTTTTCAAAAGCAATTACCATTCTCAAGGTAATCCATGTTTTTGCCTATGTAATCTTGTATGAGTTGAAAATACATAGTTTTGCATTTTACATTTCTGTCTGTAGTTAATTTTTGTGAAAGGTGTAAGGTCTATGTCTAGAATTTTTTTTTTTGCATTTGCAAGTCCAGTTATTCCAGCACTATTCATTGAACATACTGTTTTTACCCATTTCATTGCCTTTACTCCATCTAGACTCTCAGTTTTGTTCCATTGATCTATTCATATACTCTTTTGTCAATACCACATTTTCTTGATTACTATAGCTTGATAGTAAGTCTTGATGTTGCATAGTGCCAATCCTCTAATTTTGTTCTTCTTTAAGATTGTGTTAGCTTTTCTGGGTCTTTTGTCCTTCACATAAGTATTTAAATAAGCATGTCCATATCTGCAAAATAACTTGCTGGGAATTTTACTGAAATTTCATTAACTCTATAAAGCAACCTGGAAAGAACTGACATCTTGACAATATTGAGTCTTCCCATCCATGAACATGGAATACCTCTTCAGGTATTCCATGTTCATGGAATTAGTTCTTCTTTGGTTTCTTTTATCTGAGTTTTACAACATTCCTTATGTAAATATTGTACAAATTTTATTAGGCTTATATTTCATTTTTGAGGAATTCTAATATAAATATTACTGTGTTTTTTTTATTTCAAGTTCCACTTGTTCAATTGACTTTTGTAAATTATTATTATTTATTATTCTTTTGCACCAGGATTGAACTCAGGAGCACTTAATCACTGAGCTACATTCCCAGCCCCCTTTTTAAATATTTTGTTAGAAACAGGGTCTCGTTAAATTGCTGAGGCTGGCTTTGAACTCAAGATCCTCCTGCCTCAGCTTCTCAAGTCTCTGAGATTACAGGCATGTACCACCACACTTGGAGACTTTTGTAAATTAACCTTGTATCCTGTAACTCTTCTGTAATTGCCTAATAATTCCAAGAGTTTGTTTATTTGCTCAAAAATTTTTTTGTAGTACTAGGGATAGAACCCTGGAATTTGTGCATGCTAGGAGTGGGCTCTCCCACTGAGCCACATCCCCAACCCTTGCCAAAACTTTATTTTTCTACATAGGCAATATATCTTTTATAAATACAGTTTTATTTCTTCCTTCCCAATCAGTATACTTTTTTCTTATTGTCTTATTGTGTTGGCTAGGAATTCCAGTATGATATTGGAGATGAATAAGAAGTGATATCATTGCTTTATTGTTGATCTTAGTGGAAAAGTTTCTAATTTATCACTATCAAGAATGATGTTAGAAAAAAAAAAGAATGATGTTAGCTGTGGGGTTTTTATAGATGTTCCATATCAAGTTGAGGGAGGTCCCCTCTATTTACTCCTTGTTTGCTTCGAGGTTTTTTTGTTTTGTTTTGTTTTGTTTTGTGTGTGTGTGTGTGTGTGTGTGTGTGTGTGTGTGTGTGTTGGGTTTTGTTTTGATTTGATTTGCTTTGCTTTTTATTTGTCTGTTTTTATCATGATTGGGCATTGAATTTTGTCAAATGCTTTTTCTACATCTATTCATATGATCATGTGATTGTTCTTCCTTAGCCTGTTGATGTGATGAATTAAAGTACATTAACTGATTTTCAAATGAACCAGATCTGTGTACTTGGGATAAATCCTACCTGGTGGTGGTGTAAAATTCTTTTATATGTTGCTGAATTTGATTTACTAACATTTTGCTGAGAATTTAAAAAATCTGTTTGTGAGAAATATTGCTCTGTAGTTTTCTTCTATTATAATGTTTTAGTCTATTTTTAGTATTAGGGAAATGATGGACTCAGAATTAGTTAGGAAGTATTCCCCTCTGCTTCTGCCTTCTGGAAGAGATTGTAGAAAATGGATATTATTTTCCCTTAAATGTTTGGTAGATTTTGCCTGTGAACATTTCTGATCTTGATAATTTCTGGTTTGGAAGGTTTTTACATATTGATTCAGTTTCGTGATTAGATATAGTTCTGTTCAAATGTTCTATTTCTTCTTGCATGAGTTTTGGCAGATTATGTTTTTCAAGAAACCCATCTAAAAAAATGGTAGAATTTGTATTGGAGAATAGATATCCCTGTGTTTAAAGTAGGTTTCTTGTAGACAACATAGAGTTGGATCATGCTTTTTGATTCATCCTGACAACCTCTGTCTTTTATTTGGTGCATTTAGGTCATTCCATCCAGCTTATCAAATTTGTAGACATAGAGGTTGTTCAAAATATTTCTCTATATACATTTGATGTCCATGGGATCTGTAGTGATGTCCCCTCTTTCATTCCTGAGATTAGTAATTTGTGTCTGCCTTCTTTTTTCCTTGGTTAGCCTTATTGATTATATTGGTATTTTCAAAGAACCAGCTTTTGATTTTTTTTTCCTTTCAACTCCATTGATCTCTGTTCTGATTTTAATTATGTCATTTCTTCTGCTTACTTTGGAATTAATTTGATTCTTTTTCTGGTTTGCTAAAATGAAAGTTTAAATCACCAATTTTAGATTTTTTTTCTAATGTATGCATTCAATATTTAACATCTTCTTCTTTTAGCATTGTGTTTGCAGCTTTCCACAAACTTAATGTTATATTTTTATTGCCATTTAATTAAAAATAATTATTTTTTTCTTGAGATTTCTTCTTTGACCTATGTGTTATTTGAAAATATGCTGTTTAATCTCCAAGTATTTTGGGATTTTCTCTTTTTCTTTCTTTTGTTTATTTCTAGCTAAATTCTTTTGTGGTCAGATATTAATTGTATGATTTATTCTTTTACATTCATTAAGGTGTATTTGATGTCTCAGAATGTGGTATATTTGGGTGAATGGCCCGTGTGAGCTTGAAAAGAATGCATGTTCTGCTGCTATTGAATGACATAGTTTATAAACATCAATTCTATCCAATAGAGTGATGGTGCTGCTGAGTGTAACTATGTCTTTATTGATTTTCTGGCTGCTGGATCTGTCCATTGTTGATAGGGGGGCCTGAAATCTCTAACTGTAATGTAAATTCATCTATTTCTCCTTGTACTTCTATCAGGTTTTTTTTTGCCTCATGTATTTTTATGCTTTTGTTAGATTCATACACACTAAGAAATAGGATGTCTTCTTGGAAAACCAACCCTTTTATTGTTATGAAATATTCCTCTGTATCACCAATAACTCCTCTTGCTCTGAAATCTTCTCTTTCTGAAATTAACATAGATACTTCCTCTTTTTCTGTTAGTGTTAGCATGCTACATATTTCTGTATCCATTTACTTTTAATCTAAAAAAAATGGGAGAATTTATATGGGAGAATATTTATCCCTATGTTTAAAGTGGGCTTCTTGTACACAACACACAGTTGGGTCATACTTTTTGATCCATCCTGACAACTTCTGTCTTTATTTGGTGCAGTTAGGTCACTGATATTTAGAGTAATTATTGGTCTAGTTAAATTAATATCTACCACAATTGTTACTTTTAATTCATTGCCCTATTTTTCTCTCTTATTGTATTTATGCGTTTTGTAGTTTTAATTGAGCATATTATGTGGTTTAATTTTATTTCCTTTCTTGGCTCCTCATTTATACTCCCTTTTTTAATTGTTTTCTTAGAGTTTGCTACATATATATTCATGATCAATCTACTTTAAATAACACTATACCACTTCATGTGCAATGTAAATGCCTTATAATGACAAAATAATCCTAACTCATCCTTTCTGTCTCCTTGTCATTGCTGACATTTGTCTCACACGTAAATGTGCTTGTGCACACATGTGCATATAAAATTGACTATATCATGGCTATTTGAACAATTGGTTATCTATTAGATGAATTAAAGAATAAAGAAAATAAGGGGTGGGGATATAACTCAGTGGGTAGAGTGCTTTCCTCTCATGCACAAGATCCTGGATTCAATCCCCAGCACCACAAAATAAATAAATAAAAGGAAAAAAAAAGAAAGATTTTTAAATTCTTTTAACTTTTTTTTTTTGGGGGGCAAGATAGGTGTATGTTCTAGAAACAAATTCTTCCCATTTTTGTTGGTCTGAGAAATCCTTCATTTTTTTTCTTCACCTTGGAAGAATAGTTTTAAAGGATACAAATTTCTAGGTTGATGTCTCTCATCAGCACTTTAAATATTTCACCCTACTCTCTTTTGACTATGTTGTTTTTGAGAAGTCAGATTCATTGTTATCTTGGTTCCTCTCTAGGTAGGGTGGTTTATCCCCCTCTGATTTCTTTCAAGATTTCTATCTATTATTTGTTTTCTGCATTTTGGATATGATATGCCCAGGTGTAGTTTTTCTTGTTTCTTTTTTTTGGTTTCACTTATCCTGCCTGGTGTCCTTGGAGCTCCCTGGATCTGTGCTCTGTGTTTGGTGTTAATTTGGAGAAATTTTCAGCCTTTATTTCTTCACATCCTTCGATTCACTCATTCATTCCTTTCTTTCTTTTTGGTGTTCTTACTGTGTAGTAAGACAGATCCCTTGTATGTTCTGTAATCCTTGGATATTTGGTTCTGGTGGGTTTTTTTTTTTCAGTCTTTTTATTTTTTTCTTTGCACTTTTGTTTGGAAGTTTCTATTGACATATCTTCTTAGCTGTGTCCAACCTGCTTATGAACCCATCAAAGGCATTCGTCATTTCTGTTTTACCACTTTTTTATCTTTAGCATTTCTTTTTTATTTTTTTCTTAGAAGTCCTTATCTTATTAACCACACGTGTTTTAAATTCCTAGTCTGATAGTTCTAACATTCTTGCCACATCTGAGCCTGGTTTTGGTGCTTGCTCTGTCCCTTCTGGCTCGTTTTCTTGCCTTTTAGTGTGCCTTGTCATATTTTATGGATAGCCAGATATGAGGCACTGGATGAACGAAGACTCAATAAACAGGCATTTAGTGGTACAGTGACCGTGTGGAGGGGGGATGGGCAGCTCTCTATAGTCCTTTGATTAGGTCTCAACCTTATAATGAGCCCACGCCTCTGAATTTTCTAGATCCAGTCAATGGAAGCCCCTACTGGCTAGTTTCTGTCTTCTTTTTAACAGATCTCCTTCTTTGAGCACTTCTTTAAAAAACAGTCTTATTAAGGTGTAATTTGTGTATCGTATAACTCACCCATTTGAAGTGTACAATTCAATGGTTTTAAAAATATTCACAGATAGGTGCCACCATTACCACAATTTTTAGAACATTTTCATTTCTATATCATAAACCTCATAGCCTTTAACTATTACCCTTCTATTCTCCCATCCCTACTCCAGCCCCTGGCAACCACTGTTCTTCTCTCTAAATCTCCCTGTTTTGGGTAGTTCATGTACATGGAATCATACAATATATGGGCTCTTGTGATTTTGACTTCTTTCACTCGGCTGATGTTCTTTGAGGATAATTTAGATTGTATAATTATTTTGTTATTATTGTATATTCTTAATTCATAATCAACTTCATTCCCTTTAATGGTTAAATAAATAATATTCCACCAAATGGTTTTACCCATTTTATTTATCAATTCATTGGCTTTTCAAAATTTGAGTTGTTTCTACCATTTGCTACCAGAAGTAATGTTTTATACACATTAATGTACAAGTTTTTCCATTTCTTGTGGCCATACCTAAGGATGGGTTTCTGAGTCACTTTGTAATTCTGTATAATCATTTCTGAGCACTTCTTTACTTTCTGGAACAAGATGATTCAGGCTTATCTTGTACTTTCCCTGTCATCAGCCCTTTCCCAGGGTGCCCTGGGTACTTCAGGGGACAATGGCATTTAGAAATGAAAACTTGGGGGCTGAGGATATACCTCAGTTAGTAGAGTGCTTGCCCCTCATGCACAAGGTCCTGAGTTTAATCCCCAGAACCTAAAAAAAGAAAGAAAGAAAAGAAAGAAAGAAACAAAGACTTGGATGTAGCCATGGCTCCTTATTATTAAGGCATCAATGCTCCCAAGTACTCTTGTGGCTGAAATTAGGAAATATAAGAACATGTATACATAAATGTACAGAAACATAACATGACTAACACACATTTACATCAATCTTTATTTCTATATCTGGCTGTTTTTACAATCACAAATTATCATCAATACCTCCAATTCCAATTCAGGTGTTTAGAACAGCAGATGGGAATACCACAAGGTTTACAATTTTTTTCCTCCTTTTTCTTATTTAGAGCACTGACTACCAACAATGAAAAATCTAACTCATTTATACTTATTGGATCAGTCTCACTCTATTTAATGGATGCCTCATTCCCACTGTCTCTGCCCTATGTGGATACCTCCTCTGCTCTTTTGGGCTTTGGCACCTGCGCTGGGCCCATTTGTTCCTTGGATACCTGTTCATCTGCTCAGGCTCTAGCAAGCTATGCATCAGTCCTGACCTGGAACTCGCCTTCAGCCCTTGAGGTCTCTAGCACCCTGCCCAGGACATCCCCACCATCCTTCCCCAACATAGAAGCCTTCTCACCTCAACAGGCTCCATCTCCCACACCAAGGTCTTGGAAGTCCTGCCATATCCCTGCAGGGCTGTCCCCTGAATCCCTGTTGGACTCCACTTGTTGTTGTCAGATGCCTTCTTCACCTCTCTTAAGTCACCTTTGCTGAGCTGGGGCCCAAGTGGACATCTATCTTCCTTACCTTGCTTGGGCTTTGATACCCCATGCTGGGCTCCCACCTGCTTGAACTCTTTCCTTTGACTCACTCTCTCTGTGCCCTGACTGTCCCCATCGGAAACATCCCTCTCACTTCACCTGAGCTCCAAGACTGTGTGCGGGACTTCTGCATCTCTGCCCCCCACCCCCGCACACCCCCACCTTGCTTGGCTCCACCCAAGTCTTCTGAACTAAATTGTTTTTTGAAGAAAAGAGAAGAGAAAGGGAGAGAAGGACAGAAAAAAAGGAAAGGAAAGGAAATAGAAAAGAGAAGAAAACAGGGAGAAAGCCAGGCATGGTGGGGCACACCTGTAATCCCAGCAGCTGGGGAGGCTGAGGCAGGAGGATTGCAAGTTCAAAGGAAGCCTCAGCAACTTAGTGAGGCCCTCAGCAACTCAGTGAGACCTTGTTTCTAAATAAAACATTAAAAAAAAAAGGCTGTGGGTGTTGCTCAGTGGTTGAGCACCCTTGGATTCAATCCCTATTACCAAAAAAGAAAAGAGGGAGGAAGAAGAAGGAAGAAGAGACAGACAAGGAGAAGGAGAAGAAAGAAGGTGAGAGAAGAAAGAGAAGAGATGGAATAAGAGAAAGAGAGCTGTCTGGCAATTTTTTATTGAGTGGTAGACAGTGTGGGGGGCAGCTTCCAGAGGCTCTGGTAGATGTCATCTCTTTTCTTTCGAGAATTTAATTTCCTCTGGCAGCCCGAGAGGGTGCAGGTAAATCACCTTGGTGCAGTGAAACGGGTCTAGTTCCCGTTTGCCCTTATTCTTGGACATGGCTCTTCCTGGGCTCCCAACGGTAAGCCAGATTGGAGCAGGTGGAGCAAGGGACAGAAGTAGAGACCACTCTTACAAGAAGTGTGTGGGAAGAGAAGAAGATAGCTGGGTGGGTGACCTGGGCGGTTCAGGAAGACGGGGGTGAGAGATACTAGTGTTAGTGTGTGTTCCTGGGCAGGTGGGAAGGAAGTTCATCCAGGTGGAGGTGTGGTCACACAGGAAGACAGGGATACTGGACGGCAGAGGAGGGTGGGCCCCGGAGCCTGAAGGAGTGTGGGCTTTGGACAGGGTGATGTTCCCAGTACCACCCAGGGTTAGGGGAGGAAGGGATCAGGCTTGCTGGTCAAGGGTATAGGATTACGGGTGGGAAACTACCTGCCTCCCCGTGCCACTTCTATTTCCTGGGAGTGGCTGGACAAGGCGGTTACTACACGGAGGGGCAGTCCAGGTATGATAGGAGTGGGAAAGGAATGGGGTACAGTGGGGGCTGGGATTCAGTCAGGGGAGGAGCTTCCTAAGGAGGGGTGGAGGGGAGGGCCTGTGAGGGTGAGCTAATTATGGGGGAGGGCTTAGTGAGAGGGAGGTGCTGGGTAGGACCAGGGGCTTTTTAAATTGGAAGGGTCAGAGGTCCCATCACTGTATCTAGCCAGGGATCTCCCTGGGAGAGGTGACTCCATCCCCACCCAACCCTGTCCCTTGCCCTCTAACAATGAGGCCCCAGCGCAGAGACTTGGAGTGGGCAGTGCGGAGGCTCCTCCTGGACTCGTTCTTTTCCAGGCCTGGGGACGGAATGACAAGCCCCGGGGCCCAGACTCCAGCTCCTGCTGTGGGCGGGGCAGGGACGAGCCTCCCTCCTCCTCCCTGGCTGAGCCTTGTTGCCCCTGGGGTCCTGGAGCCTGGGAACAGGCGTAGGAGCAGGGCAGGGGGCTCGCTCTCCTCCTCCTCCACGCACCACGGGGAGCAGGCAGGGGACCTGCAGCTTCGGGCTGGATTTGTTCTCCTGCTCTTGGCACTTGTGCTGGAAAAATCGAAGCTCTCCCCCTTGGTCCAGCCGAGGTGGAGCGGGTGAGCGTGGCGGGGAGGCGGGGCCTGGCCGGGGAGAGCCTCTCCCCCGCTCAGCCCCCTGCCCAGCCCCCGCCGCTGCTTTCTACGTGGCTCTGCAGGCCGGTCTGGGGTGGAGGAGCTGGTCCAGGACAGAGGGAGGGTTCAGCCCCAGCCCACAGCACCCTCCCTCTCCAGGGCTTGTCCCCAGAACAGTCTCCAAAGGGTGACTTAACGTCCCCTGAGAGTCCTCAAAGGAACTCCTGGAAAGCTACTGTAAGAGGGAGGTGAGCACCTGAGACCTCCCTGGCCACGCAGGGCTTCTGCCCATCAGAGAGGCCAGCGGTGTGCCAAGAGGGTCCCCGGCACCCGCTGGGCATGTCCTGAACACCCCAGGACATGGGAACACCGTTCTCTGCATCCTCCCATGTCATCTTCAGAACCCAGGTTAGTCGACCCATTTTACAGGAGAGGAAACGGAGACCCAAGAAGTCAAGCGCCCCATCCAAGGTTGCCTTTCAGTGACGGGGCAGACCTGAACCCAGGTGTGCCTGGCCTTCCTGCCAAGGCCAGAGACTCAGAAGGTCCTCACTGCTTCACCCCAGAGCCTGGCCCCCAAACCCCTGAGCCATAAGGGAGAGGCCTTGGAGGGACCCAGGAAAGGTCCCTGGACTGGCCCTGCCTCGATGGCTCAGTCCTGCTGTCTCTCCCGCTGTCCCCAGCCCCTTATTTGGCAGTGAGGTGCCTCCTCCTGTGGAGCTAGCCCTCGCTCCACACGCTGCTCCCCCGGCCCCTCGCCTGGCCCCCTCCCCAGCTGGATGGAGAGAGGAGCCCAACCACTTTCTCCTGGAATCTGCTGCCTCGGCTTTCCAATGGAGGGACCATCTGGACTGCATTATGGCTGAGGAGAAAGCCCAGAGCCCGAGAATGGGAGTTGGCCCTGCAGCTCCCGTCTGCAGGAGGGGGGCGGGGGGGGGGCTCCGTTCTCTTCAGGAGTATGGGCCTGCAGCTGCCCCCACCTCTCCCTTCCCCAGAAGGAATAGATAAGAGATGTGCCCAGGAGAGGATGACCTGGGGAAGATCGGACACTTCTGCAGCACTCAGTTTGAAACTACTGAAACCTTTGCATTTCATAAAGAAGACTGGGGTTCAGAGACGGGTAGTGACTTTCCCAGGGTCACACAGTGAATCATGGTGAACAAGACCAGGGTGAGAACACTTTTCATATACATGGGCATGTTAGGGGACCCTGGGAGTCCCCAGCAGAGCAAGGGGGCAGGAAAGAGGCTGGATTGGGTGTTTTTTTTTTCTTCCCTGCAACCTCAAGACAGTGAAGTAAAGGGAAAGACACCCCGACCCCAGGATAGTGAAGAACAGCCTTCATTCTTTTTGAGTCTCCATTCCTTGACCACTCCCTGCCCACAGGGTCCCAGATTCCCCCCCCCCAGGAAAGTTGGGCCCTGGAGTGGGGGTGGGGGGCCTGGGCGCTTCCTCTGGGTCCCAGGAGCCCCTCCCCCACGCAGCCCCAGCTCCAGACGTGGCAGGGCAGGCGGAGTGAGGTTTCCCTGCTCCCTCCCAAGTGCTGCGCTGGCGGCTCCTGAAATAAAAATCAAATGTGGGCTTGGCAGCGGGAGCAGGGTGGGAGAAGCAGCGCAGCGCAGCGCTGGGCCTTCATTCTTTCCATTGTAACTTCACCTCCTAACCTCTGGCATTTTAATTATGTCTCCTACCCGCGGGCTGTGCTGGGGCCAGAGCCTGAGCTCACCCTTTCCTCTAGCCTAGGAGGGGGCCGCGCTGCGGGGACCCCAGCCCCAGCCTGCTCCCAGGCAGGAGGAGCCAGGCAGGGGGGCGCCAGGCCTGCTGTTCCACAGTCCAAGGAAGGGCCTGGGGAGAAGCCCAGCTCCCAGGCACCCGGCCTGGGCCCTGAGGTTCCACGTGTGGGACCATTCAATGGTGGCCTCTGTCTTGAGACCAGGCTGACAGTCCCACTGGCCCACTTCCTAGGTGACCAAGCCCCTCTCAGGCTGGGCAGGAAGGTAGACCGAGCCCTGGGAAGAGGAGCAGGACAACCCAAGCCTAACCATTTGCCTGTCTCCCCAGGGTGGCCGCTGTTTCCCAGGGTGGCCGCTGTTTCCCAGGGGTGCGTGAGGAGAGCGTTATTTTGATATTAAAACCTACAAGGACTTCATGAGGGGCAGGGAGTGAAGCGCATGTGCGAAAAGATTGGAAACAGATTCTCAGAGAAGATCTCTACTGGGGCCACCTGAAGACCCCAGGGAGCAGTGTCCTCTCTCTGGCATGGCCCTGGATCCAGGCGGGAGGTGGTCTCATGGGTCTGTGGGCCCTGCGTTCTGACCCCAGGCTGCCGTGGGGTTACCTGGGAGCCGGCAGGCAGCCTGGGCACCACCCCAGGGGGTGCAGAGGCCTTCGAGGCCCTGAGCTGGACTCTGTTCTTCTCTGTGTTGCCCGGGAGGTCAACTCCCACAGGACCAACCTCGACCCTCACCCCAGGACCACCAGCCCCGCCGGACCCACCACAGCTTCCCGTTCTGTCCCCAGATGCTGAACTGTCCCTCGCCCCACGGCCGCAGAGTTCAGCCAGCAGGGAAAGCCATCTGGGGTCTTCTCTCTTGCCCTACCAGTGTCCCTTGACTGAATATTCCATCAACAAACAACACCGGGGCACCAGTGCTGCCCCAGGCCTCCCTGTAGCCCGGTTTATGTCCTCGGCCCTGGTAGAGTTTCCAGATGTACCGAGCAAAGCGCCAATCACCACGTGGAGGGCAGAGATGGGGACATGGGGCCCACAGCGGCTTCTGGAATGGGACTCCGGACCTCAGCTCGGGTCTGGAGAACACAGGAAAGGCTTCCCAGGGTGTGTGATGACTAGGCAGAGCCAGGAAGGAAGAGCATTGTGGCTCAAGGAACAGAATCTGTTAGGCTCAGAGGAAAGGGAATAAGAAGCAGCGTGGAGCCTTACAGGAGCGTGGGCCAGAGTGGAGCAGCCAGGCCCGGGAGCTGCAGGAGCCATGAGCAGTGTTTTAGGAAGTCCAAACAAGGTGTGGAGGGTGGGCTGGAAGGCGGCCAGCATGGAGGTGGGGTGACTGCCTAAGAGGCTCCTGCCAAGGACCCCGTGAGAAGTGATGGTGGCCAGGCCCGGGCTGTGGCAGCAAGGAGAGGGGGCCCAATTGGAGACGTGACAGCCAGAAGCTGTCGGCCCTGGTGACCGACTGACAAAGGGTGAGGGCCTAAGGCTGACTCCCAGGTTTCCTGTTTGAATATCTGGCCAAGGTAGGGGGCCACGGAACATGGAGGGATTCTTGCACCTGTAGGGCATCCAGGTGGACGTGCCCATGGGGTGGCTGGATATGCAGAGGTGCCCTTGAGCAGGCACAGGGAGGGACTAGGCCCAGGCCCCGGGGAAAGCTGGGAAAGGCAGGGCCTGCAGAGCTCCAGACAGAAACAGCCAGAGTCGCCCAAGGGGGTTCTTCAAGGAGGCCTGGCCGCAGAGTCAAAGCCCAGGGGTGAGGGGCCACCTGGGGCCTGGTGACGGAGACACTGCCTCTGTCCCCAGCCCCCCTCCCTTTCCACCCAGTCCTCCTCTACCCCACCCTTCACGGTTCCTAAACATCCCTCAGGTCACCTTCTCTCTTCTCAGAAGGCTCAATAGCTTTCCTAGGGACACGTGTCACACCCACCATGGCTCCTAAAATCGCACCCCCACCCCCACCAACGACAACCCCTTGCCACAGACTCACCCACTGCTCCTGGAAGCTGGGGCAGAGAGGAGCCATGCTGCCACCCAGTCCCCCGAGCGCCTTCCTCCAAGGGAGTCCCCATGAGGGTCAGACTCCAGGGAAGCCCAGTCACCCCCCACCCCCGCCACCCGGGGTCTTATAGCTTATGGGAGGGTGAAGCCTTGAGTCCAGGCCCCACAGAGTGAGAGGGGATGTCCAAGGAGCTGTGGGCACTGAGATCCAGCAGAGGGAGCTGGGAGGGCTTCATGGTGGAGGGGACTTCGGAGAGCCTGGAGGGGCTGGCGGTCACGTGACACTGAAGTGAGGATGGAGTGCGGTGAGGAAAGGCTCTGAGGTGGGAGGAGGGCGACATCTGGGAGGCAGCCCCAGCTCAGGGCAGCTGAGGACCCTGACGGTGAGGCCAGAGGGGCGGCAGGCTGCAAGGCGAGAGATGCCATCATGCAGGCCTGGAGGCCCGGGGCGGTAGACTGTCCACTGCTTCCTCTACCCCCAGGGCCGAGGCGGCTGGTGCTGTCTCCCAGACCATCTCCCAGACCCAATTCATCCATCGGGAAATATTTCTGGAGCTCCCATTCTGTGCTAGGCAAGTGCCGAAGATAATGTGAAATAGGAAAAAAAAAAAAAAAATCCCTAACACGAACTCCAAGTTCCCGGTGGAGACAGAGACCACAGAGTCTTAAGAAAAGAAAGGCCACAAGTTAGGATTATGATGGGGCCACTGTTTCAAGGCAGGGCCTGTGTCCTGTGGCCCTTGCAGACTTCAGGCTCTCTGGGGCAGCCTGCACCTCCTCCATCAGCTGGAGCAGCCGCGGCCCCGGGAAGGACAGACGTGGAACATCTGCACCAAGAGCTGAGGCATCTCGGAAGCCTCTCAGGAATGGCTGCTTCCCCACCCGCTGGCCACCCAGCAGAGCCCACCACAGCCACATCCCTCGGCTAGCAGCCATTCCTGGCGCCTCGTGGTGTGAAGAGGGCTGAGACCTGCAAGTGGAACCCCCAAACCTTGGCGGGTACTGCCAGCCTCTGCCTACTGCTAAAGGAGGAGAGGGGCAGAGGGGACCAGGAGGGACCCTGGAGGTGAGCGGGATCTTGGAAATCCACCCACCCATCCCTGCCCCCTGCTTCCCAACCAGGACGGAGTGGGAGGGCTTCCTTCTCCTCCCATATACCCCCCCACCCCATTAAACCCTTAAATTAACCTCAACCTCACCCAGAGAGGAGAGAGTGCCCCAAAATAAATCCTAAATTACATGCTACTTGGGGGCAACCACAGCTCTCCTTCCTGCCTCTCCAACAAGCCGACGCGCCCTTCCCAAAGATGGGGGCCTCCCCCCAAAGGGGTTATTTATACAGCTCCGGCTCCCCTCTTTGTTGTCTGGCCTGTTGTCCTTGGGTGAGGCCTGGCAGGCTGCGGAGCTCTCCTGGGGGCTGCAGGGAGTGGGGGAGGCTGGACACACTCCGAGTCTCCCGGGACCAGGGCAGAATTGATGGTCCGCACCAGGCTACTTTGGGGCACTGTTAACACAGGTCATGGGGTAGATTTTGACTGTCCCAGGGACACCAATCATCTAGTCACCCAGAGATGGGATTAAGACCTCAGGCTCACTTAGCACTCATTCTCCAGGACAAGTGAGAGAGGGAGAGGGAGAGAGAGAAAGGGGAGAGAGATCTGCCTGTGTCTCCTCCCGCACCACTGGGCAAGGTGGGGCAAGCTCTGGCTCCAAGGTCCCCAGGCACAGGGATGTCCTGGGGGAGACTTTGGACAAAGAGGGAAGTGATGTGTCTATTTTGAGACCATGGACTTGGGTGAAGGTCTCCCTGGACAATACCACCTTCCATCTTGGGAACCTGGCCCCTGCTGCCCTGGAGAGTAGAAGAAGGGGAGGGAAGAGAAGACAAAGAGAGGAGAAGAGAGCGGGAGTGAGAGAGAGGAACTAAGGAGAGAGGGAAAGTCAGAGAGAAGCAGAGATGGACAGTGACAGAGTGGGGGAGGGGAGGGGTGCTTCCTGAGCCCCTGGCCTGGCAGCAGCCCCCCTCTATCTGAGTGGCACCTGTGAGCCTAGACCCCCTGCCTGCTGCCCACTGGCTCCTCGGCTACCCTCCTCTGCTCTCAGCTGGGCCACCTATGAGGGGTGTAGGGCCTCTGCCTGTGGACAGCCCCAGGGTCTCCTCCTGGTCCTCCATCTTCCTCTTGCCCAGGCCAGGCAGGGTGCCTGCTCCCTACCCCCCCAGCCCATGGAGTTGTCTGGCTCCACCATCTTGTCCATCCTCTGTCTCAGGCAGCCTGGCTTCTGCCTGAGGCCCCTCATTTCTCCCCCCAACGGCCCCTCTCCCCCAGCAGGCCTAGCGCCCCAATCTGCCTGTCTTCCCCTGAGGGGTAGGTGCCAGGCAGCCTGTCCAGAGGGAATAAGTGCCCAGCGGAGGGGAGCAGGGAGGCTGGGAGAGCTCAGGAGCTGCTCCCTGGTCTGTATCCCAGCAACAGGACAGAGATGCCTGGGGTCCGGTGGGGCTGAGGGGTGGCATCTCAGTGTCTGGACGATGGGTCCACATTCAATTTCCCAAGTCCTGCGGGTGCTTTAGGGGATGGGGCTTAACCTCTGACAAGAGGGAACCAGGACAGCACAAGGGAGGCCACCCAAATCCACCACTGACACGGTGTGTGCACTCACAAGCAAAGTGTGCAGAGAAGTGGGCCAGGAACACTGGGGAGAGGGTGAGTGTGTGAGTGCGAGTGTGTGCATCATGGGAGTGTGTGTGTGTGTGTGTACGTGAGAGTCTGTGAGTGTGTGTGTGTGTGTGTGTGTGTGTGTGTGTGTGTGTGTGTGGTATGTGCCGTCTCTGAGGGGCAGAGACTCCTGCAGCAAGTGGGGAGACAGCCGCAGCAGCCCTCCCTCCCTGGAGGAAGTGACACGTCTCCCAATTAAACTTGATTATCCGTCTGCTGGACGGCCCCCATGACCCCCACCTGCCCAGAAAACACTGTTTATGGGCCTGGGGCATCAGCCCTGTCATTTAGCTGGAGGAAGCAACCCAGCCCCGGCCAGGAGCCCAGCCTGGTGTGAAGAAGCAGTGCCCAGCCCGCAGGCACCACCCAGACACTTAGTGCCCTGTTTACCCTGGCCTGGGCGGCTGGCACAGGTGGGCCTCTCCAGGGAGCGGCTGGTAGTTCTGCCAGCAGACCTACCTGGAGGCCAAAGAGGAGGCTGGGACAGCAGCTCTGCTGGTTAGAGAGATGCCCAGCCTAGAGCACACCACACACTACAGCTTATAGGGCACCAGCCCCAAGCTGAGGGGCTGCTCAGCTGCCTCACAAGACGCATCACCCAGCCCAGCGCCTTGTGAGAGACACGGCAGCTCCAGGAGTCTGGGTGTCACATCCCCAAGGACCCTATGACCTGGCAGGCTAAAGGAAGTCCAGGGCCTGATGGGCCTGGATCCCTCTACTTCCGGGGTGGAGAGGTCTGCCCTCTGCACCCACGGGCACAAGTGACTAGGCATACTTTGCCACAGCCCCTTGCCCCACTAGAGTCAGTGACTACAGATACTGTCTCCTCATTCCTCTATCGTGTGGACTGTGTGGACCAGGCCCCACATTCTCCCCCAGCACACCCCCAATACATAGCAGCTCCCCAAACCCAGCCCATAAACTCAGCTCACAAGGCCAGACACACCATGCTCACCCAACACCCCCAACCCAGCCCCTTCCCCTTCCCCACGTGTGACCTATACTCCAACAACGAGGCCGTGTGCACACTGACATGCACACGCAAACTCAAGTCTTCTGCACCCCTACAATCGCCTCCCAGTGCCGTGCTTCAAAGTTGAGTCCTGGGCTTCTCCCTGCCCCTGCCCCTCCCCCTCCCGTCTCTCCCCGTCCCCTCCTGTCCCTGCCCCTCTCTGGCTTGCTGACCCCTACCTTCACCCTCTCTCTCCTAGCCAGCCTCTCTCCCTGAGGCCTCAGTCTCTGCATATTCTCTGCAACACGATGGGAAACTGGGAGTCTGCACCCTTGGGCAGCTCCAGGCAGCTGCCACTTCACCCATCCTGGGGTTTCTAGGGGCTGGGAGCTCAAGAGGATGGAGAGCAGCAGCTGGCAGTGGCTCCAGGCCTCACATCCCCCCAGGGACCGCCCACCCTCCCCATTCCAGGCTGAGTCATCCCCACATCTGGAACAGGCCCATCTGGAGGAGCTGCAGCCTGTGCAAGAAGCTCCACGTGGACACCCCTTCCCCCACAGGCGATCTTGCTCCCACCCGGATGAACAGTGGGGATCTGGTTCCCAATCCTCACCTGGAGCAGGTCCCTAGTTACCTGGCAGGCAGGAGGGCCAGCCCCAAGCTAGGACACCCATTGCCCACAGACCTGTCCCCAGTAGCAGTTAACAGCGGCCACTGGGTGCTCATCACAATGGGCAGGACCAGAAGCACCGGCCCTGGAGGAGCCAGATCCAGAGCTGGGGGAGGCAGCGGGCTGGAGAGCCAGGCCCTGAGGAGGCAGCGGTTTGGCTTAGCAGGCAGCAGGAGTTTATCCTGGCTTGTGGCCCTGAAGCCAAACATCCTCCACTAACCTCCAGACACATCAAAGCCCAAAGGGAAGGGGCCCTTCAGTAGAGGAAACCTGCAGTCCTGGAGGCCTGACAACCTGGCTCCGGGCACAGGACCACCCTGTCCCACTCCACAAGCCAGGCTCAGGCCGGGCACAGCAGCCATGGAGGAGGTGGGCAGGAAGGGTACTTTTACCCCAGCCCCAGCCCCCTCACCCCACTCTTCAGTACTTCGGTGTAGGTGGCTGCTTAGCTTTGGCCCCCATACAGGGCTCCCTTCCAAACTTGTGTCCCCTCCCTCAGCCCCCTCGGACCACCCCCCCCAGGCTGGGAAGGTTGATGGGGGAGTCCCTGCGCCCCACTCTTTCAGCCCCAGCCTGGAAGAGGAGTGCTGCTAAATGGTGGGGAAACTGACGTGACCCCCTTTGCTCTGCAAAGGCCCCCATCCACATGGACAAGGGGGAAACGGAGAGGGCAGGGGGCTCAGGGGTGGGACGAGAACAGAGCTTCAAAAAATAGACACTGAAGTGGAATCACAAGGCGAGAACTGGGCCGCAAGCCATGGGGCCTCTCTGGGGGGCAGTAGGGCCAGGGGGAGGGAGGGGGATGCGAGGCGCTAACAAGGGAAGGAGGAGGCGCTAACAGGGCCGCTGTGGAGAGGGGTCCTGGAGCCAGCGCTGCAGTCCCCTGCAGATAAGGAGCCCCGGCTGACCGGGCGCGAGCACCACATCACTTCCCGCAGCTGGGCTGAGGTGCGCACCCGCACAGACGTGGACTCACGTGCACGCGCCCTCACATGCGTGCGTGCCCATAACTGGAGCCAAGTGTGTCCTCAGCTGGGAGCCAGATGATGTGGCTGCTTAGGGTGGCCAGGATTTGAGGAAGAATGCGTCTCCGCCGCCTCCTCTCCCCGCCCCTTCTGGCCTCACTGTTTGCTGTTGGAGCTGCAGGAGGGATGCTCCCAGGCTGTCCCTGCTCCCTGCCCCCTGCGAGGGCACAATCTAGCTGTCTGAGCCCCCAGACCATTCAGAGGCCCTCCCTTCAATCTGCCTGGCCCCCAGACACAGGCTGCCCTGAGTCCCCAGCCACCACGAGCTCCTGTACCGTTTGGATCTGAGACGGACAAGAAACTCAGAACAGGGTGCAGAAGAGCTCTCTTTCAAGGGGCCAATAAAAACAGAGCTGGAAAACAGGAGACCCCAAATTTCTTTGTTCTCTCTAGCTCCAGGGTCCTATCTCGAAGAGTAAACAGTGAGGGTGTGATCCGGAGTAGGACTGGACAGGGGGAGGGGGCAGGGAAATCGTGGGGACAACAGGGCCAGAGGGAGCACACTGGGAGCACTTGAGACCTTGGACCTAGCTTCAGTTCAGCCTCTCCTGCTTGTGTCTTGGTGGCTCTGCTGCTCCTTAGCTCTGATCCCCTTCCCTACTGTCCCCACCCCACTCTCCATCCCTACTGAACCCCCCCCCATCTCCTGGAGGTATTTCCCCCTCCACCCCTGGCCTGGTCCCCGGAAACCTACACTTTGGAAGGATAATTGTTCCCAAATGCAGTCTTTGTCTCTGCTAAGCCTTGGGGAAGGTGAGCGTCTGTAGGCCCTCCAACCCACTCATCAGGATAATAAGCTGCCTGCACTGCTAACTGTCAGGTGGTAATGCCCTCCCTCCAGCCTCCAGGCCCACAGGTTGGCGGCTCAGACTTGGGGTCAACTCCAGAAGCCATATTCCCCACCCCACCCCCATCACCCCAAGAAGGAAGTCTGGTGGGCTTCCATTTCCAAGGAAATGCTAGAAAGGAGATGGAGACCATGGTCCCCTGGCCAAGAAGTCTCATGAGCAGCCCCCTGCTGACTGCTTGCTCCTGGAGGGTGGACTTAAGCCAATATCCCTTGTGGCACCCTTAGGGGCTGCCCGGCCTCGCGGGGGCTCTCTTGCTGGGAGGGGGGGCATGAGTGTGAGCATACCCTTGGGGGCCGGGAGCAGACAAGGGGGGTTTCCAGTGGGGATGAGGAGTCCAGTCAATCTGTACGCCTCCTTCAAACTGAGAGTCCCTCACCGGGGACTTTGGAAATGAATTTCCTCTCTCCTTGGAAAGATCTGGCCCTTGACCTGGGAGGCCCCTAACCAGCTTCGATTCAGTGACAACAGGACCAGTGTTTACTTGGAACAAAGCACCATGGGAAATGAAAGCTGAATCAGAGCTGGCCAGCCCCTGCACCCTGGTGGGGACATTAGGACGGTCCACACATCTTTGAGGGAGAATGGCCAAGGGCTGTCCAAGGCCCAGGGAGAGGAGAAGCGCAGTGGGGGAGGGAGCCATCACTTCTTGCAGGAAGATCCAAGTCCCGGAAGGCTTTCTGGAGGAGAGGGTATTTGGGCTGAGCCTTGAAGAATTTGCTGGGTTTCAGACAGGAGGATGAGGAAGTGTTCTAGGTGGACAAAACTGCCCAGCAGAGGCCAGCAGAGAGGCAGAGAGGGTAGGGTGAGGGGCTGGAGAGCAGGGGAGGAGGGCAGGGAGCTCACATTGGAAGGGCTGGTCATGGACTCTGATGGTCTCCTGAGATGGGACTTGAAGGTTTGAAGCAGGAGAAGTCACGTCTCACCAGGGGCTACAGGGAGTCCAGCCTACAGGCCTCATTGAAAGTGCTCGTAATGTCGCTGATGAGCCAGGCAGCATGAGGGTGATGGCAGTGGGGATGAGGGGAGGGGACACCTGGGACAGGCACAGTCTCCTGTCTGTCCTGAGAGCTCTCAGCCTGAGGGTAGAGGTGGGCACCGTGCTCAGAGGGCTGGGAGCAGAAAGGAGAGCGTGCACCAGGAACAGTAGAATCACTCGGATCTCCAGCCCGAGGGCCACTTCCAAGAGTGGTCCTACCAGGTCATCCTTTGAAGTGCCCACTAGCCCAGCCCTCTCTAACCTACTAGCAGAGGGGGCTCACGAGTCAGGTATGTGCAGGGGTGCCAGAGAGCCCGGGTGGCCCTGAGAGGGAGGCGAGACTCTCAGTTCCTGGGCATCTCACTCTGCCTCTTGTTGGAACGGAGAGAAGAGCCCCTGGCCACTTTTCTGTACCAGGAACAAAAAACATCAGCCAACATTTGTCTGTACTGTACGCCAGACACTGAGGAGCTCTATCATACCCACAACAGTCTACGTGGTGTGGGAGGTACTCTTAGACAACTCCTAGCCCCAACTTTAGCAGAGCAGTTTAGAGAGGCACCGAGAAGGGAAGTTTCATGTCTAAGGTCACACAGCATGCCAGAGTAGGTGGCATACTCACATGACACAATACTGCCCCTACAGGCAGAGCCAGGCTACAGCAGAGCATTCTGCCAGTTTGGCAGAGAGCCCACCCAGTGTCCCACTAGCTGTTACAGGTATTATGGACCCCCGCAGTTTGGCGGAGTGGGAGCGTGCTCAGTGGGACCGAACTCAGTCTGGCTCTTTCCTCTTGGCTGGGCTGGGCCAGGCTGGGCATGGCTTCCACCCCCAACTCCCAGTGGGGCTTCCTCCAAGGGAGAAGCAGCTCCGCAGGCGGAGGTGTGTCTGCCTGTGCTGGGTGTGGGGTCCCAGGACCTGTGTGGTTCTGGTTCTGACTCAGCCCCCATGTCCTGTGTGACTTGGCCTTCCCGCTCCTCTGGGCTCTTGTTGCCTTCTCTGAGAAGGGAGTGGGTGGGCCTGCTGACCTCGCAGGCCCTTCCAGCTGGGCCCTTGGAGGACGCACAATCAGTCTGTTCTTTAATAAATGGGCCAGGGAGAAGGCAAGAGCATATGAAGATATTTTGACTTTACTGCTCTTGGGAAACCCCAGATGGAATCTGGTGTGGAATCCACAGGGACCCACTGCATGAGGTCTCTGGGTCACCCCACCCCCATGTCCCAGCATGCCTGAGCAGACCCATGCACGCAGGCGCGGGTTTCCCTTCCAGTGTGGGATTGAGTGTGGAACAGAGGGGTGCTGTCCCTGCACGGGACCCTCCTACCCCAAGACAAGAACAGTCCCTTCTCTGCTCAGCCTGGGGCCCCATGGAACCCCTACCCCGCATCTGACTTCATCCACCAGGAATGCTGGAACCATGGTGAATGCTGTCCAGGGCCTGGTGCTCTTGACCTGCCCTGGGACCACCCACCTCTGGGCTCCTTGCCCCTTCCCCATCTGCAGGAAGGAAAGTGGAGGGGAAGTTTGGTGTCATGGAAACAATTGGGGGTCCCTAGGCAGGTTCTGGGGACCCTTTGGACTCTATCCAATGGGGCAAGTTCCAGGGACCTCGCTTTTTCCACTGGGAAGGATAGGGCTGTCCAATTTAACAAATAAAAATGCTGGACACCTATTTAACTTTGAATTTCAGATAAACAACAAATAGATTTTAGTATAAGTCCATCCCCAAGTGTTGCATGGGATATATTTATTGGGGGGGGGTGCTAGGGATTGAACTCAAGGGCACTCAATCACTGAGACCCATCCCCAGTCCCATTTTGTATTTTATTTAGAGACAGAGTCCCACTGAGTTGCTTAGCACCTCGCTTTTGCTGAGGCTGGCTTTGAACTGGCGATCCTTCCGCCTCAGCCTCCAGAGCTGCTGGGATTGCAGGTGTGCACCACCACACCTGGCGGAATATACTTATACTAAAAGAAAATCACTTGAAGTTTATCTGAAGTTCAAATTTAATTAGGCATCCTTTTTCTAGGAATCCTAGATGCAGGTCAGGTGGATGCAGGGACCCAGAAGGGGAGTGATGTCAGGCTCCCCTCCTCCTGCCCTTCCTTGGGGCACTGGTGCCTGCCTTGTTCCTTCACCTCTCCAGCCCTCCCAGTCTCCCACCAGGCCCTTCTCAGGACACCTTCCTCCCTCAAGCTCAGCCATTCTTCTCTTCCCTAAGACCCACACCTCTGTAAGGCTCCAGGCCTGGGCAGGGTGGCAGGGAGGGGAAAGGGGTGCTGGTCTAGTGGGACTGTGCAGGGACAGGGGCAGAAGCCCAAGTGAGCAACAATTTCACTAAAGCGGTGGAAATGTGGGTGGTGTTGGGAGAAGGTTCCAGCACTCTCAGGACTAGGTCCCCTTAGGAAGGGAGGCAGTCTGGGTCTACTGCCAACAGCAGGGGAAGAGGTGAGAGGTGCTCGCTCCCACCCAGCCCAGCCCATTCACCAAGCTCCTAGTCACTTTAGATTGGAGACTTTAAATAGAGGAGGAATTTCTGGGGCCAGGTCCCTTTTGAACTTGTCTCAGGAGACTAAAAGATTCCATTTTTTGTTTGTTTGCTTGTGCATGGGTGATTGAACCCAGTAGCACTCTACCTCTGAGCTACATCCCAGCCCTTTTATTCAATCACATTTTGAAACAGGGTGTCACTAAGTTGCCTAAGCTATCCTGGAACTTGTGATCTTCCTGGCTCAGCCTCTCCAGTGTGCCACAGGCACAGGCACCCGGTTTTGGGGGAAGATTTTATTCTAAGGAGTGAAAAAGGTCAGAGGGAAGTGAGAAACAGAGACAGAGAGACAGAGGGAGATACGTCAGAGAGAGAGAGAGAGATGATAGATATGGGGGGGAAACGGACAGTAGACTGGTGGTCAAACGCCGTCATGGGAAATGGAAACAGAAAAACAGACACCTCCACTGAGACCAATAGAGTAACATCAGAAACGGACGGGAAACAACTGGGATCCACAGAAATCGGGAGAAACTGGGTGCACACAAAGATGAGGAGGGGGGAGCCAAGACAGGAAATCACAGGCTGGGGAAAAAGGGAAGGAAGATACAAAGAAGTTCAATGGGACAGATAGTAAGCTCAGGAGAGAGGAAGAAACAGGCAAGAGGCAGAGAAAAGCGGAAGGGACAGGCAAGGAGGACTGCTGTCCTAAGGAACCAAGATGCTACTGAGGGGCGAGGTCCCATTGGAGAGGTGCGGTGCCTTAGTCCTGCGCCTCGCAGGGCGACCCTCCTCTTTCCCCAGGGCCCACCACCGCTCCACTCCGCCCTGTCCGGGGTCGCCCGCTTATTTTTACACCTCCAGTCGGGTGGCCTCACTTCTCGTCCCTCGTCCCCACCGGCCACCCTGCCAGCTCGGTGGGGACAGCAAGGAGGGCGCCAGGTCCCAGCCCCACCGCCCAGCCCCACGTCCAGTCTGCGCGCCTCGGGCTCCCGGGATCCGCGCTGGGCGATGCTGCCACCTGGCGGCCAGACTTCGTCCGCACCGCGAGCCTGGAGGGCCGCGAGCGGTGGCCGTCCAGAGGTCGGAATCCCGCCGCTCGCTCGCGTTCCGCAACGGCCTGGTCTTTTAGGAATCCCGATGGGCCTGCTTGCCCGCGCCCCCGCTCATCCCTCTTCCTCTGTCCGGGTCATGGACCCGGTGGGAATGTCTTTAACCACAGGACCTTAATTTCGCCTTTACGCAAAGAGGAAATGTACACCTGCCACAGACTTCAAGGGCCCGGGAACTTCAATGCACCAATGCTGTGTTCTGGGTCTGAATCAGAATCTCAGGTCACTTTGAAATCCACCAGGCCGCCCTCTCTTACCCCCTCCTTTCTTGAAATACAATGGGGTGAATCTTGCACCCAACACCTAACACACACACGATTCACTCCAAGCCTTCTCCTCCCTTTCCTTAAACCTCTGTCCCCCTGGGAGTCCAGAGGAGAAGAAGCTTCCAGGGCCCTACTCCCCCTGCCTGCATCCCCTCTCCCATTCCCTGACAGGCACAGAACCACTTCCTTAGTTCTAGGATTCAGGGACACAGGATTTAGAGGGTAGCCTAAATCCTGTGATACCTAAGCAGTCTTGAACTGACCCCACGACTTTTTCCTTTAATCAATGAATCTTTTCTACCTTGCGATTCCCCAAACCCTAGCAAGACTTCTCCCGCCGCCCCTCCACGTCTCTCCCTTCCCGGCTCTCTGCCCCAAGACTGATCCAGCCCAGGTGCATCAGCTCCGCCCCCATTCCGAGGCGGGGCCCCATAGGTGGAGAAAAGTGGGAGAGGTCGCGGCCCCGCCTCTGCCCTCCTCCCGCTACACACGGAAGCTCAGCGACTTCGGTGCTAGGATGTCGGACGCCTGGGTCCCAAGCCTAGCGCCCACCTTGCTTCTTAGCCTGCTGGCTGGCCCCCACCGCGCGATCGCCTGGGAGGTAAGCCTGTGGAGCTTTTCGGGCCCTACCCTATTGGGCAGGGGCATGCCTCTGGAGCCTGGTCACCATCTCCCATTGTCAGGACTTCCTTGTGAACACACGCAATTAGCAACTTCCTTTTTTTTTTTTTCTTTTTTCTTTTTTCTTTTTTTTCCCTAGAAATGGAGGTGGGGGCACAAAGAGAGGCCCTGGGAAAACCTAGGCTCCTGTACTTTTGGGGATAGTGTGTAGTGGGACCACATCTGCTTCCACCCCTCTGACACCTTGGGCCTCTGAGTGGAACTTTGACCCCCATATTAGCTTTCTTGTCCTTCCAACTCTTTCCCTGTCTGCGTCAGAAAGCTGGGCGTGAGGTCTAGACGCTGGGCCAGGTGTCTCCCCAGCTTGTTCCTTCAAGGCTGGTTGACCTTGGGGATGTCTCAGACCTCTCTGGGACTGTGTTCCTCTGTGCCTTAGAGGAGAGGAGGTTCCCTCACCTCTTCTAGGGGTGGGGATAGAATTCCAGCCTGTTGCAGCATTTGGCCTGGCTGCCTGACCCAAAGCTGGGGTGACTTCTGAAACCCCTGATTTTTAAAGAGAAGCAGTCTTGCCCCAGGTGGGATCTGAGGAATCCCTGGGCGGGGGATCTGAGCTCTACCAACGACAGGAGATGGGTATGCTGTCCTGGGATGGCCGATAACTCTGCCAAGTGACATGGGACTAGAAGAGGCATTTTTAACTTCCTTCTGTTGGAGAATCTGAGGGAAGTCTGGAGCTTGCTCCCCAGGGTAAGAAGGTGGTATTCCTTCTGCCTCCGTGGATGATCAGCATGGCAGCACTGAGTTGAGCATCCTCTTAACGCCCTCAACAGCCCCAGAGGCAGGCGCTGTTAACAGCTCCCATGCAGAGAAAGCTGGGGCTGCTCCACATTGCCTTGATACTTTGTAAAACTCAGGCTCTGAACCACCCCAGACCAATGGCCTGCTGGTTAAGATGAGGAGAGAGAATCCCTGAGAAGGTCTCCTCCCCCTCCCAAAAGGAAACTGGGAGTAATTTATTAAACCTGTTAATTTCCCATCACTTCTCAGTTGGGGTCCCCAGGGAGAGAGGAAGGACAGGATATGGGATCTGAGAGGCAAGAGGCATGGCTGAGTGCCTGGATCCCGTGGTTTGCTTTCAGTTCTATAAGTCACCCCGGTGTGTTGTGTGATTCGGGAGACACCCTCTCTGGGTGTCTCTGACCTCTGCAGTTTCCTTCCTCCTCTGGACCTCACTAAAGGACAGAGCTTATGCAAAGATTCTTAACCTGAGACTGAGATAAGAATATCATTTGGTACTCTTATCTTTATGGTTGTGATTAGCACATGAAATGCTATTTTTATCATTATTACTCTGTGGTGCTGGGGATTGAACCCAGGGATTCATACATGCGGGGCATGTACTCTGCCACTGAGCTGCATCCCCAGTCTTTTTATTTTTATTTATCATTATTATTTTTAAAGACAGGGTCTCACTAAATTATCTCAGCTGTCCTCAAACTTATGATCCTCCTGCCTCAGCCTCCTGAGTAACTGGAATTACAGATGTGTGCCACTGTGCCTGGCTGCTATTTTAATGATTTTAAATAAAGTGTAAAGATAAACACTTTATTTAAAACCATTAAAATAGCAAAAACTGGCTTTCTGTTCCTGAGCCCTGGTTGTTTGTTCCAGGTAGCTAGGACAGGGAATGGATAATCTCATTTCCTTTGTCCCCTACCTGTATCCCTCCCCCAGAGTCTGGGAGCAGACAGCATTGAATTAAATGAAACCAGGTAATCACTGAATGATCATTCATTCATTCATTCTGCAAATGTCTTGATACCGGGTTTTTCAGCAGTGATAAAAACAGACAGAAATCCCTGCCCAGGTGGAATTCCCATTCTCCTGGGCAGACAATGAACAAGGAAAGGTCAAATGTCTAGTATGATGGGCGTTGACAAGGGATGTGGAGAGTGGGTGCCCAAGAGGAAGGAGGCAGGGAGAGGAAAGAAGGCTGGAGGCCTCCTGGCCACTCTCATGGATTCTCTCTCCTCATCTTAACCTGGGCAGGGATCTGAAGGATGAATGGAGACTCTGGCGGGGTAAAAGGTGTGTTCGCAAGGGGAAGAAAGGGGACCGGGGACAGCAGAGGGGGAGGGGCTAAGGCTGCTCACTGGGGTCTGTACCCCAAGGAGCCACTGAAGAGCAAGGTTGGTAGGTGATCTGATTTGCATGATAGCAAGAGTCGTCCTGCCTGTAGTGTCCTGAGTGACTTGGGCAGGGCAGGAATGAGGAAAGTTGCTGGTCCCTGGACCACAGATCTTGTGGGCACAGAACCGGAGGAGTGATCAGGAGGAGTGAGCTTCCAGACTTGGGATGAATGCATGCGCCGGGGGCTGCTGGGAAGGGGAAGGACAGTCTGTTGGCCAGGGATCAGCTGACCTCCAAGTCATGACCTGGGGACATGGTAGAGGGAAGATGGGGCTGAGTCCACTGGGGATTTGCTGGCTGTGACACACCTGAGCAACATCTGATTGGAGACCCTCGTCCCTCAGTGTATGAGTCCTGACCTCTGCCTCTTTTTTCTTCCACAGGAGGCACCCAAATGTAATATCTTCTTGTAAGTCTGGGCCTTTGGTTAGAACTTCTAATCTGGGGAAGGGAAGGGAGGGACAACCCAAATAATGCCCTGCCTGACCTTCCTGGGTGGGGAGGCAGACAGCTCATCCATTATCCTCACCTCCCACTCTACTCCGAAACCATCTCCCTCCCTCTCCAGAGAGGGAGAGAGATCTTCCCTCCTTCCCTCCACCAGCCAACCCTGGGGAGCTCCGTGCTTGTGGGCAGGTCAGCAGCTTAATCCCAAGCCCTCCCACTGCAGTCCCAAGTCCTGGAGGGTGGTGGGCAAACTGTCTTTGCTGACACTAATATATAAACCTCAAGGAGCCTGAGCACAGTGAGGAGGAGCTGGGGCTAGGGTGTCTGGGCAGAATGTTTCCATCAAGTCAGCATCGAATGTTCCAGAAGCCTCTTTCCCCACCTACCTTACACCCCATGGGTGCTATGGAGGGTCTGCTCTTCCCTCTTGAGTTAGCTCCGGGACACTGGGCTTTGCCTGTCTGTCTGCATCGCCTGGGTCAGTGAGAGATGCTGCAGCTGCCCGGGGAGGCTGCGGGGTATTCACTCCCCCACTTTAGAGCGGGGAAAAGTAAGGCCCAGCAAGGAGTAATTCAGAGCAGGACGACAAGGCCTTCATGAGAGGCTCCTGGAAACCAGGCCCTGCCACTCAGCCCAGAGTGGGGCCTGACCCCTACCCCACCGAGGGGGCTTGAGCCTCCAGTGTATGGGTGTTTGGGGAGGCCCGGGTCCTTCTGCCTCTCCACTGATCATTTCTCTGTCCCTGAGCAGCACCTGCACCCAAGGACACAGATGCTGTGGTTACAACTGCTGCCAGGAGATGACAATCTTCTCCGGCCCCTTGAGGTGAGCCCAGGATCTCTGGTACTATCCATGGAGGGACCTGGTCCACCCAGGACAGTACTGGACATCCTGCTGTGGGGCTTGGGTGGGCCTGGGAGGGGAGTGTGGTGGGGTGACCTGCACTCAGGGTGATGTTGGCGGTCCCCCACCCTAGGATCTTCATCATCATCTTCCTCGTCATGCTGCCCCTCGTGTGCATCTGTGGCCTGGCTAAGCGCTTCTGTAGCAAATGCAGGGAGCTGGAGAGGGAGCCTGCAGAGGATCACCAAGGGCTCCCAGGCCCACCCTCCATTTCCCCGCAAGAGAGGGCCATGGCACCGACCTCTGAGCCCCCACCACCCTACAGCGAGGTGGGTCTCTCTATCTCAACCCCTGACTTGCTCCTGGGCTAGCTGTCCCTCACAATTGTCCAGATTGTTACAGAGACAGGATTGGGCCTCTAGTTATCCCAGCCCTTCAACCCTGGAGAGGGTTCTGATATCATAATTGCACCCCCCTCCCCTGGGCCAGTGAATAGGCCTTCGCCCGCATGGGGGTGGTGATGGCCAGGTCCAGGTCCTAAGACACAGGGCCCTCTTTTCCCTGTAGGTTATTCTGAAGCCGGCCCTGGTCCTGCCTCCCACAGAGCCGCCCCCTCCCTACAGCTTCAGCCCTGAAGAGTATGCTGGGGTGCGGAGGGGCATTGACAACCCAGCCTTCTGAGCCCCTCCTCCATCTTCTCGAGAAAGCCAGAGACTTCGGGGACTCCTGGAACATCCCCATCCATCTTGCCACATCTCTGGTTCTTCTTGGATTTAACTTATTGCTTTTTCTGCCCTCGTTCCTCTCCATCTGCCTCTTATCCTAAGGGCTGGGTGGAGCCACAGTATCCCCTCTTCCAAGTTAGAGGCTGCCAGGAGGAAAATATCCACAGCTGAGGTCCCTGCAGTGGACTAGGCTGCTCTGCAGACTAGAGGCAGAGCTGTCACTGGAGACACACAGATCATGACTGGACAGCTAGCTCTGATACCATGGAGACACTTCTGTATCCCGGGGAGGTTGCACGGGGTGAGCTCTGAGCCACCTTGAACTCCACCTGAATGGAGAAGACCGCATTGTACCCACCCCCAACACATGCTCCAAACACATGTGGTCATTAAATTTTAGCTGACTGTGACCAGAATCTGCCTCTGGCTGTGTGAGGAGGTGGGCAGAGGGTGGGCTCTGATACAACTAGGGGGTGGGGGGAGAGGGACGCAGCACCAAAATCCAATGACAGATCCGATGATGACCCTCCATGAGTTCATTGACTGTCAGCCTGGGAAGACGATCCATCCATGCTGGACAAGCTCAGACCTCCAGTTCCTTGAGGTCTCTGGGTGCTAAAGAGCTGGAAATGGGCTGGGGTGACCGCTGTGTGACTTCCCCATCCCATCCTCGCTCTGCTTCCCCTGGGAAATGTGGGACTGCCTCGCTGTGTGTTGGTGAGAACCCGGGGAAAGCCTGAAGCTTGGAAACAGACTACTGGGAGAAGGTGGGGTGCTGAGGAGGCCAGCAGAGGCGAATGCGTGGGGCTGGTCATCGGTGGACAGGAGCCCCTGGAGTCCTTGATGAGCCCATCCTGGAATCTTCTGGAGAGGAGTTGGCAGATCCTGCTGTGCTTTTCCATTCCTGTGTGAACTCTGGGCACTGAAGCTCAGCCCACCTCAGAGTCTGAGCCCTAAGAGGAAGATTCTCCCCTGTAGTGTAGAGGAGCTTCCCTGGGCTTAGTTCCATGGGGTCTGCAGCAAAGCCTGGAGCTTGGAGCTGCGCCTAGGTGGTGCAAAGTGAGGGAGATCTCGGTGCCAGGCGCCTCCACCCAACCTTTGCCCTGTACCCTGCCCTCCTCTCCAGGTGCAGAGCATAGCATCAAGACTGGCCATAGCTCCTAGGAGAAATGGAGGTAGAATTAGCTCTAGTGTGCCGACAGGGGTTCTCCCAACATGGCATCCAGACCCAGGCAGGTGGCAGGACCAGGGCTTGGAGATGGCACAGGCATCCCCAAAGATGTCAGGGATAGGGTGTCTAGGTGGGATTACCTGGTGGACACGGCCCGAAGGGAGAAGAGTATTTGCTGATAAGACAGCCTAGTCGTGGCAGCGGGGAATGAGCTCACAGTAGGTGGAGTCTCCCTGCAACCCCAGGGGCTAGCTGAAGGGGCAGGAAGCACATATGTGGGTGCTGTGTGTCCATGTGTGGCCAGCTCCAACTAGAGACGTCTCAGAGCTGGCATTTGCTCTCACTGGTAAGCACCCACCCCTGGAGGAAGAGTTTGAGCTATGGACTTTGGAATCCTGAAGGCGGTTACCCTCAGCCTGGATGCCACCCTCCTGTCATCAAAGATGGCATAGGGCCTTTAATTTCTCCTTCTCAGTGACATCCAAGTGCCCTGAAGAAGACAGTCTGTCCTGAAACCCAGGGTGACTGCCTCTCGGGCTCCCCTGGTCACTGTTGGTGGGAATGAAAGAAATGAGACCTCTCCAGGCAGCTGTCTGACACTCTCATGCCACAGATAAATCCAAAGCCCCTACTGTGTGTGAGGCACTTAGGCCTGGCCACCCAGGAGCAGGTGAAATGCACGTGACCTAACAATTTCACTTCTAGAAACCAGCCTTCAGAACTGCTCATTATGAGAAATCCTCATAGAGATGTCTGTCACCACATTGTGGCTCTAGGGAGGTGGAGATGAAAAGATTGTCAATGTTACCAACGTTAAATAAGCCAAGTGCGTCCTCACCGTGAGCACCACGTGGCCTTTACCGAGGGGCTCCACAGCCCTGAGCTGACACAGTGGCCATCATTCATCGTTACAGAGAAAAGGCAAGTCACATAACAGTAGCCTTATACGTATACACCATCATTATACTTTAAAATTATATAAATGTGCATTTTATTTTCTTTGACAAGCTCTAGAAGGACATGAACCCACCCACGCATCACACTGAACAGCTGTTGACACCATGGAATAAGTTGGAATGGGTTGGAGGTGGGCCATTTTAAGAGGAGCTTGTGATTTTGTGTACTTGAGCATTGTTTCGTTTTGTTTTGCAATAAGCCAGCCTTTGCTTCTGTAAATGTAAGAGGTTTGTTTACTGGGCTTTGCTTAGAGGCAGCCTTAGAGGTTGGTGAAGACTTACCTTGTGAGCTTTGATAGATGGCAAATACTCTATTCCCAGCCCTGATGTGGAGGAAGAGGTTAGAAGGGCTCAGACACGTGGCATGTAGGACACCTTTGTGACTCAGGGTGCCCAGTGATGCCTGGACAACTGCCAGACACGAGGCCCCCGTGCCTAACCTGTGCAGGGTCACGATGGGCACTGGGTGTGGACTGAATGAGAGAAACAGTGAGCCGATGCCTGGCTGCCCGGGTGGGTGGCTGGCCACTTCCTAGGGAATGAGAGTGAATTCTCTGGTCCACCCCTGTGGTCGGTCACCCCTCCCCCATCTGTTTACTGCACGTCCTCCCTCCCCATGTGCTTTTCCTGCTGCCCCCATCAGCCCTGACACGGCTCCCGTCCAGATCATCAGTGACCAAGGGTTCCCCGGCCTCACCTCTCGTTGGCATTTGACAGACTTGGCCACTACCCTCTTCTTGAAAACCCTTCTTTTCCAGACCTCTCTGGCTGCACTTGACCCTCCTCCTACACGAAGGCGGCTCCTTCTCAGCCTTTCCTCCTCCTCCTCTGCCATCTCTGAGTGAAGACGGACCCAGGGGCTCTATCTTTGGTCTTGTCCTCAGGGTCATTCATTCACATCTATTCTCTGATGAATCCCGGGTCTTTATCTTGAGTCGAGATTTCCACCTTGAACTCTAGAGAGATATACTAAACTACCCCACACCTCTCCTTGGAAGCCTGAGGACTGTCTATGTTCTTTCTTTCTCTCTTTTTTCCAGCCCCCCTCCCTCTCTTTTATCCCAATAAATACTTAGTGAGCCCTTCCCATGTGCCAGGCTCTATTCCAAGGCCTGGGTGCAGGAGGCACGGCAAACAGATGCTGTTCCTGCCCTTGTGCAAAACATATGCCGATCAAATAATCCAACGAGTGAGTCTGTGGTTATACCCTATGCTAAGTGCTGGGAAGAAAATTCACATGGGATACAGAGAACTACTGCAGGCAGGCAGGGTGCTGCTTTAGGTAAGGGGGTCAGGCATGGTTTTGGAGGAAGAGACATTGAGCTCATTCCTTAAGAGTGAGAAGTAGGTTGACATGCAAAGAAAGCCGAAAAGGACACTCAGCAGAGGGGCTGGCATGTGCAGAGGTCCTGAGGCAAGAAGCAGCTTGAGGGGCTGGGATTGTGGCTCAGCGGTAGAGCGCTCCCCTAGCACGGGTGGGACCCGGGTTCGATCCTCAGTACCACATAAAAATAAAGGCATTGTGTTGTGTCCATCTACACCTAAAAAATATTAAAAAAAAAAAAAGAAGCAGCCTGATGCTCATGAGAATCTGAGACCCTGCTTTGCTTCAGAATCACCCCAATTCCCTCTTTCCCTCCCTCTCTCCTTCCTTCCTTTCTTTCTTTCTCTCTCTTTTTTTCTTTAACAAGAAATTGAACCCAGAGGTGCTTAACCACCGAGCCCCAGCCCTATATTTATTTATTTATTTATTTATTTTTGAGAGAGGATCTTGCTAAATTGCTGAAGCTGGCTTCCAACTGTGGTCCTTCTGCCTTGGCTTCCCGAGTCCTAGGGATTACAGGCATGTGCCACTGTGCCCAGCCAAAATTCTCAAAATTCTTAACAGAGAATTCATTTCCTAGAGCTGCTGTGACAACCTCTAACTGAGAGGTTTAAAACAACAGAAATCTATTCTCTCACAGTCCTGGAGGCCAGAAGTCTGAAATCAAGGTGTTGGTAGTTGCTTCCTTCTGGAGACTCTAGGAAATCCATCCTATGCTCTGTCCTTCTGATGGCTGCTGACCATCCTTGGTCCCTGGGCTTGTGGGTGCCCTCCCATCTCTGCCTACAAATTCACAGTCGGTGTGTTCTACTTTCCCATCCAGTAAGGACACTCTTCATTGGATTAGGGATCATCCTAATCCAAGACGATCTCATCTTGAGATGCTTATGTAAATCACATCCACAAAGACTTTGTTTCAAATAAGGTCTCCTTCTGAGTTTTGAGGTTCCAGGCAGACGTATCTTTTGGGGGGAACACAATTACATTCACTACAGAGGATTCTTTTTTGGGGGGAGGTGGTACGGGGAATTGAACTCAGGCACTCAAACACTAAGCCACATCCCCAGCCCTATTTCGTATTTTATTTAGAGACAGGGTCTCACTGAGTTGCTTAGTGTGTCGCTTTTGCTGAGGGTGGCTTTGAACTCACAATCCTCCTGTCTCAGCCTTCCAAGCCACTGTGCCCGGCTTCCCTAGACATTCTTATGGGACCTGAGAGATCATCTGAAAAATATTTTCCCTAAAAAGCTAGTTCTAGAAGATTCTTTTTTAAGGGAGCCAGAATAACATTCTATGTTCAAACATATTTGGAAAATAGATATCTCACATAGGTCAGAATTCACCTGCATTTATTAAAGGGCTAAGAATTCATAGAAGAAAAAAAAAAAGCCACCTTCTCATTATTTAAAGCAACAATTTCCCATTTTATTTCACCATATGAGCTGGGGTTGTGGCTCAGAGGTAGAGTGCTTACCTAACCTTACCAAACATGCACAAAGTCCTGGATTTGATCCCCAGCATTGAAAAAAAAAAAGTATTTCACTATAAAATCCCATTTTCCCTCTCAGAATCACTGGGGAATTTTGAGATTACATCATCTCATGGAAATTCAAGAGAAATGCTGATGTCATTCAGTCTTGTCTCATTACAGATGGACCAAAAAGAAGTCATTGGTCCAAGGTCACAGAGCTGGGAGGGTCAGAAGTTGGATTTAGAACTCAGTCTCCTCAAAATGTTGGAGATGGAGACGCAGTAGCAGTGGACACGGGAGGGGAGCAGGCGGATCTACTCAGGGCTCTCCCTGGGGGATCTTCATGGTGATGGAGTAGCTTTGCATCTCAGTAGCTGTGGTAGTTACACCACTGTCTGAATGTCATAAAATAACAGAACTATACACATGCATTGCACCCGGGCCAATTTCCTGATTTTGATATAAAATGTAACCATTGGCCTTGGGAGAAACTAGGGCAAAAGAAACTTGAGACCTCTTTGTTTCATCTTTGCAACTTCCTGTGGCTCTATATGGACTTCAAAATTAAAAGTTTTTGAAAAATCAGCTTCCTGCTTCTAGGTTCAAGAGCTTTTTATAGTGGCAAATGTCATTAGATCAAATGTAGGTCATTCTCCTAGTGCCCAATAAAAGGCCCAATTTATGGCTTTTTATGGGTTGCAGTTTATTTAAACTACAGTAATTTGGGAGCAGGGAGGGAGTTCGCAGCCACTGAGTACAGTGACGAATACGAAGACGGCTGGCTTTTCCCTCCTCCTCACCTGAGGTCGGCCTTCCTATAGCTGAGTGTGTAGCGCCTGGTCACACCAGAGATGACGAGACAAGAGGAGAGGGACTTCAGCCTAAGAGACGTTAGTTTCTTGGTCATCTAGCTGCACCATATTGAATTCAATTGATATTTCACCAACACTTGACTCAAAATTTGCTTGAGTTTTCCTGTCAACCTTTTTATATCATGAAGGATGGCAGAACTTTGGCATGTCAAGGCGACAGTGTGGGGTTCTGACACAGCCATGGCAGAACTTTGGACAATTGGATTCAAACCTGTCACACTGCACACATTGTTGCCAGAAATCTGGGCTCTTGGTTAGTCTTGGGATTGTCCCCACCCTCAATCTGTGGGGGCTGAGAGCAATTGTGTTGTCCATTGCAAAAAGAAAAAAAAAAAAGTATTTCACTATAAAATCCCATTTTCAAATCCCTCCCTGGCCACAGTTGATTGCTCTTCAGAGGTCGGGGGGAGCATTGATCTACTCTGGTCCCGTCAGAGCCCTTCCATGAGCTCCTCTGAGTTTTGCAGCCCTTGGAATCTGTCCAATCTCCAGGTTGCCCGGAGAGTGGAGCAGTCAAATGAAGACTCTGGAGCCACCTGCAGCCATCTGCAGCCAGGTTAGTGGCTACACAAGGAAACCTGGCTGAGTGAGAAGGAACACAGCCAACATTCCCAGGAAAGTGAGGCTGGGGACAGAGTCCTGACGGCCTAACCACGGCCCGGTTCGACTTATTCCTGAGGTTCAGCTGCCTTGCTGTAGCCTGGCTCCTCCACCCTTCTTTGGCAACCAAAAGCTAATACAGCCCCCATTTCACTCAAGCTATATTGTTACTTGTAACCCACGGAGCTCAGAGTATCCTCCCAGACCATCCCTCCTCACTTTCCAGATGAGGAAACAGACTCTGAGGAAGGCCGGAACCTCCTTAAGGCCACGGTCAGTGACTTCAATGGCAAGTGTCCCAGCGGGGTCTCTCACTTGTTTCTGCTCAGCTGCTTTTCCCGGGGTGCCATGTGATACTTGCAGAGCCTGCTGGAGATTTCCAAAGTCCCCAGTTGGAGGGAAATTCAACCAGGCCTCCTCCTATCCACAAAACAAAAGAGAAAGACGAAAATAGAAAACCATCACCGAAACAGAACTGGAGACCTGGGTATCTCGGGGGCTGGCGCAGGAAACTGAGAATAGAAAGAACAAAGTCAGCCCGTGAGAGGTGAGAACCAACAGGCGCCGCGCTCCACGTGTGGGCAACCTCTCACACAGCAAGGCAGGAGCAAAGGAGGCCTGGGCCTTTCTGCAAAACTCTTATGCAGGATTCAGATTAAACTGAGTCAATAAATATCCTCATCACCAAGGCTAAAAAAGAGATCAGAGACACAGTCAAGTGTCTGATGCTGGTGGGTGCCCACGTTTTCCAGGCCTCTGAGGTCACCCTGATTTTTAATAGAAATTAAGATGGCTTTCAGGAGAGGCCGGGTGCCCTTGCTACATGGCTGTGCGGCTCCTTGGCAGCCCCCACTCACCTGACACTAGACACAGCCCTCCTCCAGCTCCCCATCCAGCACTGTTGACCCTTCTCGAAGGTTCTGGATAACAGAGGGGGGTGATGGGCCCTGACAGGTTTTCAGGAGTTGAGGCATAATGTGATAATATATGGGGATAACAGAGTGGCCTGCCAAGTAGGTGACCTAACAGCCTGGACAGGAAGCGTGTAGCAAGATGGGATCTGTAGTCAGGCAAGAACTTCTCCAGAACCGCAGTGCCTTAGTCAGGTCCTTGGCAACCTGGCTTATGATAGGCAGAGTTTCAGCCCCGTGAAGTGATCTTGTGGGGATTTCAAAGAGGTGGCCAAGGGACATGGGACTTAGTGAGCCCCCTTTGAGCTATTATCCCTGAGGATTACCAGATCTCCACCCCAAACAGACAGAATCCTTTAACCACCATCCCAGGAACCCAGGGGGCCCAAGAAGCCACAATCACTGGCATTTCCCAACCCCTTGTCTTCTATAGTCCTCTGAGGCTTCCATAGTCAGTGGCCCTTCAGAGGTCCCTGGGACAGCCTGAAATCCCACCAGCAGAATTCCCAGAGTGTTATATCTCAGAAAACAGGCTGTTCCGCCTCCATCGGTGACCCTGGGGGCCCTGCCTACAGCTGGGTTTCTCTTCTTATCCTGTGTGTCCTGGAGGGCCCCACACTGCAGCTTGCAGCCCCCTCTGAAAAGTATTTTAACTCTTTAAACCTGAGACTTTCCGTTCTGATGAGGCCAACAAATGTGTTCACCAGGGGTGCTTTTCCCAAACCAGCAGATGATCGTCTCTCCCCGAGCAATTCTGCCTGATTCTGGGTCAACAAATGCAATTCACAAAGCCCAGCAAAACCTCTTAAATAGCAAGGGATGTGCCTCCACCTCCCACACGAACCTGATCCACACTATGATTTCTCTGTTTCCCGTAGTCTGAACTCGGACGTCTGACCTGACAGAAACACAGAGTCCTTGAGGTCAGAATTACCCTCGCAAGTTCAGGACAGATGTCGTCCGGTCCATTTGCCATTGGAGTGGTTCCTTTACCTGGGAAACACCAAGACGGCACAGGGGCTTCTGCAAGTCTCAATGACGGGAGAGGCCTAAGAATAAGCCACAAGAAGCAAGGGGCTTAATTTTAAGAACACTTTGTGGTCCCTTGAAATTCCTCAGTAATAGTAATCTGTCTCAGCCAAGTTCCTCCAGGACATCCTGAGCCAGTGCCTCTTCCTAGGTGGCTGAGCCCCTGGACACAGTGTGGATGGCCAACAGCCATTCCTAACCACATTCCCTCTTGTTTAGCTCTTTCTCAGTTCCAGCTTCAGCGGGCCCCCTGTGCTAGATGCCCAGGGCTCAGGGACGGCTCCAGCTCACACTCCACTGGGGGGCTTCCCAGTTCTGGCTGCAAAGGTAGGACCCCGCTTGCTGGCTTTGGGTCCCTGCAGCAAGCCGACAGGGAAGTCCCTGCCTGGTGCTCTTTCTTCCTCCTTCTAGACAAACCCATTCCTGAAAACCCACAGTTCTTCGTCTCTAAGAGCGGAATGTTTTACCTCCTTGAGGAAAAGAGTTTGGAAGCTGAATTTCCTTAGCCTGGACAGGCTGACTCCCTGTAGTGCTGGGGTGTGGAAAAGCAGTTTACTTCTACATAAGTTGTAGTTTATGCAGCAGTAAATGCCTACATCCCAAAAGAAGAAAGCTCTTAAATAAGCAGCTTGACCTTACACATCAAGGTGCTAGGAAAAGAAAAAAAAAATGAAGGCTACAAGTTAGAGAAGGAAGGAAATAGTCAGGATTGAAGCAAAATTAAATGAAATGGAGACACAAAAACAATAGAAAAGATCAAAAAAGGAGCTGCGGATACAGCTCAGCTGGCAGTGTTTGCGTCACATGCACAAGGCCCTGGGTTCGGTCCCCAGCACCACAAAAAAAAAAAAAAAAAAGTCAAAGAAACAGTGGTTAAAAAAAAAACACAGACTTTTAGCTAGACTAAGGAAAGCAGAAGTTGTTTGCTATGGACATCATATAAAGATACCTCTGCATTGTAATGAAACGTCTCAGGAGGTCCTGTGTCCTGAGAGCTGTGACAGGTATCCCTGTCTTAGGCTCCTCACCTGCCCTGCCTGGGTCTGTCCAGCATCAGCAAGCATGCTCAGCTCTTGTGTTACCATAGTGGCTCTGCCACTGCCTGCTATCTGATCTACATGTGTCCACTTGTATGTTGCTTGAGTAGACACATGTCACCCTGTCATGACATTCTGCCATGTTTTGGTCCAGTGCCTGCCATGGTTGGTCATGTGTCCTTCATATGTTAGAGGCATGTCCCATGTGAATTTCCCATATACTTCACTTGTCTGTGGGCTGATAGTTCCCTTGTGGGTCCAGTATATGTTTGACATGTAACCATCAGGGTGACTCGAATTCATTCATTCATTGTTGAATTCCTACTGTGTGGCAGTCATTGTTGCAGGATCTGTGGATACTGCAGTGAACATACAGATGAAAACCGGTGTCTTTGCAGGGCCTATGTTGAGGATAATAAATGTCATCATAATAATAACAGTACAGCCAGGTGTGGTGGCACACACCTGTAATTCCAGCAACTCGGGAGGCTGAGGCAAGGGCTCTCAAGTTCAAAGCCAGCCTCAGCAACTTAGCGAAGCCCTAAACAACTCAGTGAGACTCTGTCTCAAAATAAAAAAGAGTTGGGGATGTAGCTCCATGGTTAAGTGTTCCTGGGTTCAATCCCTGGTATCTAAAAATAAAATTTAAAAAAATACCCGTATAGTAAGCACAGCAATAAGTCAATAAGTATAATAAACAAATCATATAGTATGTTAGAAGGCAGGGAGCACTAGGGGAAAAAAAAAACAGGGCAAAGAGGGGAGGTCCCCAGAGCCCAGGGAATGTAAGGAAACCCGGAGGCCAAGGGCCTCTGAAAAGTCTCTTGAGCAAATGCTTGAAGGCAGTAAGGAAAGGATCCCTCAGGACAGAGGAAGTGCCTTCCAGGCAAAGGGACAGCAGGAGACAAGTGCAAGTGGGGGATCGAGGTGCCTCTAGAGTAGAGGAAACTCTCAGAAGACAAACAGGCTCTGACCAGTTTCTCTCAGTCTCCATGAATGGCCGAGTTTTCCGTTGTCCTCAACCTTTAATGTGGTTCAGCATAAACCCACCCGTGACCCCAGGTCACTTTAATACATACACTCCGATGAGTTCATCTCACAAAACCAAACTAACAAACCCTCCTCTCTATAAATGAGAACAGGGCAGCTGGGCTCAAAGTGAGATCATGTCACCCAGGGGTGGCAGAGAGGTGTAGAGAAAGCTTTCGGGCCTTGAGGCAGAGCTCTGCCACTTAAGCTGAGGGACAGTGGCCACTGAGCCAGCCTCACTGAACCTATTGCCACACAGGTGGTGAGCACAGGGTGAAAGATAAGCTTGCAGTCCCCAGTCACAGTGTGATCTCAGACCAGTGCAGGCCATGGCCTCTGCCTCTCTCCTGGGCCCAAATGCCCAGCAGCCTTCCGTTGACCTTCATGGCCTTCCAACTCCAAATTTAGCCCTAGAAGGTGAGCTCAGGTGCCAGGTAAGGTCTTTGATGGTTTCTGACCTATTTTCAAACCCCAGTTCCCCCACATAGCATAATGCTTGGTCTGGGTGGGGAGCTGGAGTCTAAACCCTAAACAAACAACTGGCACAACTTGTCTTGCCGCCCATTTAAAGGGCGTTAAAAACACTTAAAAGTGCCTGTCACTAAGTGGTCGGCCATCCTCTGGGACTCCTGGTCCTCTGCTGCCACTGCCTGGGGGTAAGGGGTACTGCAGGGACACAGACTGAGAAATGACAACAGCAAGGGCTCAGCCAGGGAGACCAGGGCCAGCTCAGGAGAGGTCAGTGTTCCCCGTCTTGAAGAGGCAGGTGGAGCAGCATGAAAAGCTGCTTTGCAGGTGCCTTTCAGTGTCTGGAAAAGATCAGGAACACAGGAGGGGACTTTTACAGAAGTAGCTCCAGCTGCCCTGCAGAAGAACTTCCAAGACTGAGCCACATCCTAAGATAAAGTCAGGATCTGGGCCCAGAGCACTGAGGTCTGGTGCTGTGTTCCAGACCTAGCGTAGTCCTCGCAGCAGCCTCCTTGGGGGCACCTGGGAACTTGTTAGAAACGCAGGATCTCAGCCTCCCCCCACAAACCTTCTGACTCTGTCTCGGCACTATGACCGAGGTGATCCGTGTGTGTGTGTGTGTGTGTGTGTGTGTGTGTGTGTGTGTTGGATCATGTGAAGGACTCATTGTTAACATGCTGCCTGCCTGCTCTGCCAGGGGGGCACCTGAAGATGGCTTTAGCTGAGCATAGTGGCATAACCTGTGGTGCCAGCTACTCAGGTGGCTGAGGCAGGAGGATCTTTTGAGTTCAGGAGTTCAAGACCAGCCTGGGTCACATAGCAAGACCTCAACCACAAAAAAAAAGAACGTTCCCCCCCAAAAAAAATCCCACAATATGTATTACCTCACAGAGTTTCTGAGGGTTGGCACCCCCCAGGGAGCAGCTCAGGTGGGTGGCTGGGCCTCCCAGGATGGCATGATCAGGCCTTTGAATGGACTGTGGTCTCGGAAGTCTGAGAACTCATTCTGAACTCACTCCTGGCTGTTGGCTGGAGGCCTCCGTTCTTTTCCAGAAGCTTCCCAAGTGTCCTCGTGACAAGGCTGGCTGCCCCCAGTGCAAGTGATTCAAGACAGAGAGAGGCCAGAGCCTTTCTAACCTTCCCATAGTGACACGCAGTCATTATCGCCGTACTCCCTGGGCTCACAGACCAGTCCTATGTGGGAGGGGTGGGAGGGGACTCCTTAAGGGTGACCGGGCGGCGAGCATCCCTGGCACCCTCTTAGTGGCTACATCTATGGGAGATGGCTCTGAAAGGAACATGGGACTCAAAGAGGAATCAGTGATCAAACAATTGTTCAATGATCACACAATCACTGTATTAACTCCTCCCAGGGACACACAAATCACACCTCACCAAATTGAGCAGAGTCCTCCCACTTCATTTTGACTAAGAGGCCAAAGCTTTACAGGACCTACAAGGCCTGCACATTCCGACCCCTCCTCCAAGTCCTCTAGGAGGCCTCCAGGCTCTGCTCATGGCCCATCCCTCAGACCCTCTCAACTGCAGCCCCTTGGGCCACTCGGCACCCTCAGGACTTCTACCCCTCTTCCTCGGTTGCCTCCCTCCATCCTACCATCTACCTTTAGGCTCAGCCCAACATGTCAGCCCCCAGGAGACCTTCCCTGTCTGCACCCTAGGATAGGTCTCCTTGGTGTTTATTTCCCTAGTACCCTGTATTTTTTCCTTTGGCAACCTTAATCACAAATGCATTGAGTTCTTGTTCAGATAAGCATTTGTTTATGCCATTCTCATCCACCAGACTCAATGTTGCACCAAAGTAGGATGTGTGTATCCTTGGGTTGGGTACTTCTTTAAGCCTAGCACTGAGTACAGGGCCCAGCACATAGTAGATGCTTCAATAAATGCTTATTGACAGAATGGAATGAGCAGGTTTATTGTGTGTGTCAAATTCTGATTCAGAGCTGCTGGAGTGTTGAAGGCCTCTCTGGGACATTATATCTCTACAATGCCATAGTGCTGGGGGTTTTCTGGTTAGGGTGTCAGGAGAAGCTTATTCCAGGGCCTGGCACACAATAATAATTCCTCTATGGCAGCTGCCAGTTGGTGACATGGCTGATACTGTAGATTCTCTTGCCTGCTCCAGCTTCTAACACCCCCACGTGTCATCGTTTCTTTCCAAATACCAGCAGAGACATGGTGTATAGAGGGATTTAGTCATTTACTTAACATAGACCGAGAACCAGCAATATGCTTCTCAAGCTTACAACCTGCAAAACTGAATTCCATTCCCACCCCATAGGAAACCTGTCCCCCTGGCCCTGCTCAAGCTTTGCCCTGGACTCCAGGGTCACCAAGTCTCTTATAAGTTACTTCCTACTTGACAGTGCCACCCCCTACTCCGCATCATTGCCATCTCTCGGCTGACCTCATAGGATGGCCATTGGTATGTAGGATCAAGACTCTCTGCGTTGGTTCTTACCCAACTCAGCCACTCTCTATTTACCAGCCCAGAGAGCTTTCCAAAAGGCAAATCCTGTTTAAAATCCAACCACACAGGATGCCATGACACATGCCTATAACCCCAGCGGCTCCAGAGGCTGAGGCAGGAGGATCGCAAGTTCAGAGCCAGCCTTAGCAATTTAGTGGAGCCTTAAATTACTCAGCAAGACCCTGTCTCTAAATAAAAATCTTTTTAAAAGGCTGGGGATGTGGCTCGGTGGTTAAGCATCTCTGGGTTTGATCCCTGGTGCCAAAAAGAAAAAAAAAATTTAAAAAGAAAGAAAACAAAGTCCAACTATGGGTTCCTGTGGCTTTCAGAATGAAGTCCAAAAATAAAACCAAAAAGGCCTAGGAGGCCTGGAGTGGTCTGACCGCTGCCGATGTCCTCACTCTCACCTCCTGGCCTTGTGCCCTTGCTCTCTGTGGCCCAGCTATGCCAAGCATTCTCTCAGGCTTTCCATGTACCAAGCTCTGCCACCTGGCTCCTCACAGACCCTGCCTGGAGTCTTCCCACATGCTCCTGTGAGTGGCCTTGTGCACATTCGAGACTTCTTTTTTTTTTGGGGGGGGGTGGTACTGGGAATTCAACTCAGGGGCACTCAACCACTGAGCCACATCCCCAGCCCTATTTTGTATTTTATTTAGAGACAGGGTCTCACTGAGTTGCTTAATGCCGCACTAAGTTGCTGAGGCTGGCTTTGAACTCTCGATCCTCCTGCCTCAGCCTCCACTATAATCCCAGCGGCTCTGGACCACTCCAGAGCCGCTGGGATTATAGGCGTGCACCACTGTGCCCAGCTCGAGACTTCTTAATCAAATCCTACACCGACTTTCGGTTCCATTCCCCAGCCCCGCAAGAAAGGTAGCCCTGCCACTCTTCACTGATGCTCTCTTTTACTGACAGCCAATCTTTCCTCTAGATTGTGGTTCGGCTTTAACATTGTTATATCTTTAACTTTCAGAAGTTTTCCATTTTGATATATTCAAGTCACTTAGTCTTTCTTTTGGGGTCTCTCTGTGGCTTTATGCATGGAAAATTCCAGAGGTTTTATAAGAGCAGGGGACTGAGCAAGGGCCCCCGTCTGCGGAATTTGGATGAGAAGGAAGAGTAAGCGGATGCCTCAACAGAAACCGGCAACTGACCGGGGGGGGGGGGGGGGGGGGGGGGGGGGGGGGGCGCCAGGTAGGTGGTGGGCCAGGCACAGGGAGCCGCGGGGCACGCAGGCAGGGCGTGGTGCTCTTGGCCCGCCCTGGTCCCCCTGGTGCTCCAGTGGGTCAAGAAAGTATTAACACTCGGGACTTGTGACGGACAAACTGGCAGAGCCTACCTTTTTCCAGGTTCTGAAAGAACCCTTAGAAAGATGCTTTATTAGGCTCTGCACATGGAAGGGGCGTCTAGACAGAAGGCACATATCTGTGAAGAGACCCCAAAGGAGGCTCAGTTGCCATCAAGGACAGGGCCAGGCAGCCCCTAAACCGTGGCCACCATGCCCCTCCGCACGCCTGCACACCCTGAGAGCAACACAGCAGCTGTTTCAGGTGGAGCGGGCCAAGTCCACGGGCCACCCCTCTGGAGGCTGGCTGCTCCATCCTGCTGTGGGCAGGGGCTGCTCAAAATAGCTGTGAACTGCAGCTGCTGGGGCAGCAGCACGTTAACCTCAGGGAAGGGACAGCTGGGACCTGCTAAGGCAGTCCTTAGCTCAGCAGGGGACTTGGGAGAGGAGTCCCTCACTGCCCCCTGGGGACCATTCAGAGTATAGTGACTAGACTATAGCTTGAAGCAGGAGCCAGGCTTTGTGCAGAGCAAGCGTTTCCCTTCTATGCAGCCGGAGGTTCCAGGTGTGACTCTGATACCCACTTTCCAGGGAGACCAGGAGGCCCAGAGAGATTGCCCAGATCACTAGGCTATAACTGCAAGGATCTAGGAATCGTACCCAGGTGGCCTGCCTCTGCAGCCCACGATGCAGCCCCTGATGCTCAGTGGTCCTGTGTGGGATCTGAGGGCCTGAAGTGGGCACATGGGAGGCAGGGTCGGGACCTCAATGTCTGGCATCTCTGGGGACGAAGCACATGACAGTTGAGCCTTTGACTCCAAACAAGAAGAGCCTCGTGGGGAGGCAGGGATGCCACTGTTCCAAAGGCCACACTCTCCTCTACCCCGGTGCAGGGTTGGGAGAGACTCTTCTAGTAGCAGCAGAACTGTGTGGGCCGTGGATGACTAGCAGGGAGCTGGCTAGCCACATATGGACGGTGTGGGGGAAACACCGAAATGATGGCTGTTAAGAACAAAATGTTACATGCAAACAGGGCTGTGTGGCAGCTGGCAGCAAGAGGCTGTCCCTAAGGAGGGCACAGGGCAAGTTGCCAATCCAGGCTGCAAGAGGCATAGACATTCACCTAAAAAAAAAAAAAAAAAAAAAAAAAGGAAAAGGAAGAGAGGCTACCTCCACTTGCAGGAGGACCCTGCTGTCTGTCTGGAGGAAGGGGCCCTGGAACATGGACTGGAGACAAGTAGCATAAGGGAAGGGACCTGGGGACAGTAGGGAGCATCTCAGGCTCATTAAGTGATGAGCTGTATATTTTCAGGAAGCCTCCGTGTGTGTCTGTGCCTGTGTATTTCTAAACCTCTCTTCCAAGTTGGAATGAAGACTTATTTGGCAAAGAATTCTGTCCTCAGGGGAGGAGGGTGCCCAGAGATGGGAAACCTGAAGGTGACTTAGTCTTTCAGAGCTCTCCATGTAGCTTATTTATCCAAGGCTCTGGTATTTTTCTAAGATGAATAATTGAATGGTTGAAACTGTTAAAATGAGAACAATGCAAACTTTGCAAGATTCTTAGTGAGTCCGGGGATCTGGGTCAGTGACAGTTTGTGTAGTTACAGCTGATCTGAAGCATGACCAGACGGCGTCTCTTTTTTCTGTGTGTTGAGTGGTTTTCTTTGCAGAAAATACACTCGTAAGTTGTGCACTATAATTTTTAATTAAAAGAGAATAGAAATACAATTTTTAAAAATATATTTTTATTTGTAGATGGACACAATACCTTTATTTTATTTATTCATTTTTATGTGGTGCTGAGGATCGAACCCAGTGCCTCACACATGCTAGGCAAGTGCCCTACCACTGAGCCACAGCCCCAGCCCTAGAAATACAATCTTGCATTAATTTTTTTGGGTTGGTTTAATCAATTAATAGGCTTTGTTTTTTAGAGTGGATTTTAGATTTATAAAAACATTGTGGCAAGTCCAATGAGTCCCCCATGCCTCCTCACCTGCCGCATATGTGGGTTTCCCCTAATAACTGCCCACCTTAGCATGGTATATGTGTTATAATAGAGTTAATATTGATGCATTATTATTAACTAACACCAGTAGTTTACATTAGGGTTCGTTTTCTCTTTGTATACCCTGTGGGTCTTGACAAATGTATAGTGACGTGTATCCACCATGACACTGTAATAGAACAGTTCACTGCCCTAAAAATCTCCTGTGTTCCACCTATTAATAGATTTTTAAAAGGAAGATTTTTAGATTTATTTTATTTTCATAAAATAGAAGTCTCTCCCCCCTACCACAGGTCCACCCCAGGCACATACACATTCTAGAAAGCCAGTCAAATTGTTCCAAACTGACGACCTCAAAAAAGGAGGCCAGGAAATGCCCAGCTCCTCCCTTTGAGGTGGCCGGCCCTTGGGGAATCGAAGAGAGGTTTGTCCAGATGTTGGCTGAGAAGTCACCTCCCACAGCCCCAGCTCAGGGGTCCTGGACGGGTTGCATTCAGCTCATCCACGTATAGGTGTCGCTCTTGGTGGGAAGCCTCATGACCAACCTCTGCCAGCTTCAAGAAAGCCCAATTCAAACCAGCCTAAGCAGCAGAGGAGATTTAAATAGCATAACGAGGACAGGACTCAGAACTGGCCCTGCACAAGGCCGCCTCTTGTGGAGTCTGGGCCTCTTGCGGTGTGTCTGGCGGAGCTGGCTTAGCATCAGTCTCCAAAGGGCTCCTTGATCTTGATGAGATGGCGATGCCTTTTATCCCTCATTGTCTGAAGGTTCCCCCTTAATCTAGGAGGGCTGCGTCTCTCTCCAGGTTTCCACCTCCCCTCTCTCCTTTCATACCTTGTCCTATCCAAGGCACGGTTCCCTTACCTACTCTCTCTTAAGTTGCACAGTGGGGTGGTGAAGTTGTCTTGTGGGGAGGGTCTGCTGAAGCGGGGACAGTTTGTTGTCACCAAGGGGAGGTTTTGACCCAAGGGCCTTTTGCCACGAAGACACAGTTAACTGCCCCTCCATCCTGCCAGCTCACTTCTTCCCCCAACAACTGAAAACCGAGGTAAGCCCCCCGACCACTCATCCTTTCTCCAACCCTTCAAGTCACAAGTTAGTCATGAAGAGGTCTAACTCTGAAAAAGAATGGAAACGCCAATCCTTCTTTTAGGGGGGTGTATGTAGGAGGCTAGAGTATGCCTCCCCCATGTGCTTCTTTGGCATGAGAGCAATTGAGCCGAAGACAGTTGAGAAGAAGCAGACTGAGGATGTAGCTCAGTGGTAGAACACTTGCCCAGCATGTGTGACTTCCTGGGGTGAAAAAAAAGTGCTGATACAGACATAACCTGGGAGATATTATGGTTTGGTTCTAGAAACAAAGCAAATATGTGATAAATTAAGCCACAAGATTTTTTTTTATTTCCTGGTGCATATAACATTCATATTTATGGCTATACTATCATCTATGAAGTGTGTAGTAGCATTAATGTCTAAGAAAACAATATATATACCTAATTTTAAAATATTTTATTGCTTTACAAAATGCTAATGATCATCTGAGCCTTTAGTGAATTGAAATCTTTCTGCTGGTGGAGAGAGTCTTCCCTTGATGTCCATGGTGCTGACGGATCCTGTTGTTGGTTGGGGTGGCTGTTGCAGATTCTTAAAATGAGACAGCTATGCAGTTCATCTCATCTGTTGGCTCTTCCTTTCACCAAAGGTTTCTCTGCAGCAAGCCATGCTGTTGGATAGGATCTTACCCACAGCAAAGTGTCTTTACAAAGTAGAGTCCATCTTCTCCAACGGCTGCTGCTTTCTCCACTGAGTTTCTGGAATATTCTAAGCCTTTTGTGGTTTCAACAGCGTCCACAGTATCTTCACCAGTCATAGATTCCATTTCAAGAAGCCACTGTCTATATATATATATATATATATATATATATATATATATATATATATAGAGAGAGAGAGAGAGAGAGAGAGAGAGAGAGAGAGGAAGAAGAAGAAGAAGAAGAAGAAGAAGAAGAAGAAGAAGAAGAAGAAGAAGAAGAAGAAGTAGTAGTAGTAGTAGTAGTAGTAGTTGTTTTATTGCTTTGGTAGCAAAGGAGAAACACAGAGACTCCTGTCCTAGAGGCTGTGATTCTGCCCATCAGGGGAAATGCTGTTTTTAAAGAGGTGATTCAAAGGCTACATCCCATGTGTTCTCTGTCCAGAGTTGTAATTCACTTGTTGACTTGGGAGATGGTCATTTTTAGATCTGCTGCTGCCATGAAATTTAGTGTGACTCTTAAGGGCCCTAGGATTTTCAGAATGGCCAAGGAACATGGGCTTCATCTTTCAGTCACCACCTGCATTAGTCCCTATCAAGAGCCTGCCCTTTGAAGCTTTGAAGCCAGAAACTGACTTCTCTCTGGCTGTGAAAGTCCTACACGACAGCTTCTTCCAGTATAAGGCTGTCTAGTCTATGTGGAAAATCCATTGTCGATACCAGGGAATGATTTGATCAGATTATATTGCTATATTGCGCTCATATATGGATATGTAATGATGAATCCCATCATTATGCACAACTATAATGCACCAATAAAAATATGAAAAAAGAATTGGGCATGGTGGCACATGCCTGTAATCCCAGAGGATCCAGAGGCAGGAGGATCATGAGTTCAAAGCCAGCCTTAGCAACATAGCGAGGCCGTAAGCAACTCAGCGAGACCCTGTCTCTAAATAAAATATTTTTTTAAAGGGCTGGGGATGTGGCTCAGTGGATAAGTGCCTCTGGATTCAATCCCTGATACCAAAGGAAAGAGAGAGAGAGAGAGAGAGAGAGAGAGAGAGAGAGAGAGAGAGAGAAACTTGTTCAGTGCATCCATCCTTCATCACAGATCTGAGCTAGGTTTTGTGGGCACCTTGCTGCAGTTCCTCCATCAGTATTTGCCTCTTTGCTCTGTACATTCTCCACAGGGACAAATCCTTTCCTTAAGCCTCATGACCAACCTCTGCCAGCTTCAAACTTTTCCTCTGCTGCTTCCTCACCTCAGTCTTCACAGAACTGAAGCGAGTTAGGGCCTTGCTCTGGATTAGGCTGAGGGAATGCCGTGCGTGGCTGGTTTGATCTTCCATCCAGACCATTAAAACTTTCTCCATATCAGCAACAAAACTGTTCCGCATGTTTATCCTCTGTATTTATTGGAGTAGCCCTTTTAATTTCTTTCAAAATTTCTCCGCAGGGCTGGGGCTGTAGCTCAGTGGCAGAGCGCTTGCCTAGCATGTGTGAGGCACTGGGTTGCATGTTCAGTACTGCATAAAAATAAACAAATAAAATAAAGGCATTCTGTCCATACACAACTACAAAAGAAAAAAATTAAAAATAATAAAAACACTTCTCTGCCTCCCCGACTTGGCTAACTGGCACAAGAGGCCTCGGTTGGACCTGCCTTGACTCTCCACCTGCCTTTCTCTATCAGCTTAGTCACTTCTAGCCGTCCCTCTAAAGTGAGAGACTTCAATCCTTCCTTTCACTTGAGCTCTTAGAGGCCACTGTAAAGTTATTTGCTGACCTCATTTCAGGACTGTTGTGTCTGCCTCCAGCCCAGCGGGAGAGAGAAGGTGGGGCAGCCCGGAGGTGGAGCAGTCACAACATAACAACCTGTCCACCACAGCTCTGCTGCCCCATGTGGGCACAGGTCTTGGCAGTCCAAAGTAATTACGATCATATCAAAGGTCACTGATCACAGATCTGCGTGACAAATATGGCAATAAAAATAGCAATAATAATAATAATAATAAAAAACCTGAACATTGTGAGAATCCCAAAATGTGACACAGAGACATGAAGCAAGCACATGCTTTTGGAAAAATGGCACCCATACTCTTGTTCATAGACAGCCACCAACCTTCAATTTGTAAAAACCATGATAGCTACAAGGCACAATAAAAAGGTATGCTTGCACAAGAAGAGCTGTCTTCCTTCCCCCACGTACTGAAAAGTAGGTCATACATTTATTTACTAAGGGACCCTCCTCCCCTCTCTACCAGGAAGGACAGAAGTTGAAGACCAGAGACAACTTTAGACCCTTTATCAACACCAGAGGAATCTCACCCAGCAAGCTTCATTAAATAGCCTTTACCTGCCATTTATTGCCAGCCACAGTGGCATAGTCCTATAACCCCAGCCACTCAGGAGGCTGAAGCAGGAGGATCCCAAGTTCAAGGCCAGCCTCAGCACCTTAGTGAGACCCTGTCCCTGTCTCAAAATAAAAAAACAACAACAATAAAAAAGGCTGGGCATGTGGCTCAATGGTAGAGCTCCCCTGAGTTCAATCCCTAGTAAAGGGGGAGGGGGACGACGGGAAACACACACATGCATGCATGCACGCACGCACGCCCGCCCTATATTTGCCTTCCCACACTTTGCCATCCCTAGGGACTCCTCCTAGGCTTTTTCCTTTGTCTTGTCCCTTTGCTAAAAATGGTGGCAGCATGGTGGCACATGCCTATAATCCCAGCAATGTGGAGGCTGAGGCAGAAGAATTGCAAGTTTGAGGACAGACTGGCCAAAGTAGTGAGACTCTGTCTCAAAAAAAAAAAAAAAAAAAAGAAAAGGGCTACAACGTAGCTCAGTGGTAGAGTGTCCCTGGGTTGAATCTCCTAGATAAATAAACATTACTCTGTGTTAAAGACACTTGCTTTCTGCTCAGTGGTGGGACTAGATGTGCTATCTGAAACCCTTCTAGCAAGGATTTGTCCAAACTGCAGGCTGTTATCATCCCTCCCAGGGAGCTGCCTCACCCCTGAGCTCACCCGACACTTCATGCCCCATCCCGCTGCATCCAGGGACTGATAAGGTGTGGGGTTTGAAGGAGGGACCTTTTCAGCTGTTAAAATAATTAATTGGAACCAGGTGTGGTAGCCCAAGCCTCTGATCCCAGAGACTCAGGGTACTTAGGAAGGAGGATCGCAAGTTTGAGGCCAGCCTGGGCAAGTTAGTAAGACCCTATCTCAGAATAAAAATAAAAAGGGCTGGTGGGCGGTTCAGTGGTTAAGCAGCCCTTTTGTTCAATCTCCAGTACTTAAAAAAAAAATAAAAATTAATTGGGAGAGAGGATGAGATGGCTCTACTGCCTTGGGTTTCCATGGAAGCAAACCCAAACCCAACTCAACATAAATATAAACTTAGCTAATCAGGAACTACCAACTAACTTTGAATTAGGGACTTTCCACTTTGAGGGATCAAATATTTTCTTTGTCTTTCTTCCACTAATACTTTATAAAAACTTCCTGCATCTGCCTGCTCCATGAGGCACCGGGCCACTTTCTGTCTGATGTGGCCTGGTTTGTGAACCCTGGAATGCTCACATAAACTCATGGACATTTTGACTTGCCTAAGTTAATCCTTTAACAAAGCCCAAAGGGAGACCTGACACCTCACCTTGCCCCTGCCCCACGCCCCCCACCCCCCGCCGCTGCTGCCTGTCCCTTACTTGGGTGTTGTCCCCAATAAACCTCCTCAGACCGACTCCATCCCTGCCTCTGCTCCCAGGAAGCAGTTCCTGACACCCAGCCGCATTCTTATTGTCCAGGGCTAAAGCTCAAGGAAGAAGATGAAGGACAGAAAATCACTGACTTCTGCCCTATCCCCCTGGGAGACAAATCTGCCATCTCAGTGTCAAAAGCTGGCTTTATTAGCAATAAAATCTACTGATAAGAGGAAGCTTGGCTGTGGCTTCCCTGGGTCCCCATCTTGCCCAGGTTGGCAGTGTCTCAGAGGAGTAGGATAAGGTCAGGATGGTGAAGAATTGAAAGTTTGCTTTAAAGCAGGTTTTTTGGGGGAGGGGAAGGGCTGGTTTGCTAAAGAATGAGCGAGAGTCACAATACAACAGCCCAGGATTGGTGGAAGGAATAAGCCTAGTGTAAGGGTCCGGCGAGACTACAAGAGACCAGCTTCATGCAATAAGCAGGAGGGATTTTTATTGAAGAGGATCTTAATTCAGTGCGCTGAGGTTCTAGGCTCACTCAGGAAGGGAAAACAGCCCAGAGTCCCGAGCAGAGGTCAAGCAGTGCTTAAGTACACTTTTTGGGGAGGGCAGGGGGCTTTGCATACATCAGAACAAATCATCATGAGGCGTGGGAAAATTGAACAACAATTCTGAGACATGATTAGTACATTCATTGGTGGGAACAGATTGGGCAGGGGTGATTGGTCACTTCTAAGCGGGGTACACATTCAAACTGATTGGTTTTAGGGCCTAAATAACTACGTGCCAAACTACACAGAGTCCCAGGTTATTAGACAACCAGGGAGTCAGTGGAAATATTTACTGGGCAGTTCCAGTATTGTCCTAACAGCTACAGGGATTACAGGTTTGGGGGTTAGCAGAGGAAGTTTAACAATATCTAGTCTTTTACTTTTTAACCCAGGCCTTGCAGTTTAGAAACTTTACAATGCCCGGTCTTTTACACTTTAACTCAGGCTCTACGGCTTAGAATCAGCTTAGAAATTTTACCCTTACACTAGGACTTGAGAATCCTAGGGCACAGACTGTCAATACTTTTCTTTGAAAAGGGGACAGAACTTTCTGGAAGTTCCTATAATGAACAGCGAAAACCATTTGCTTATTTAGGACAGTCCCAGAGGAGTAGAGAAACACACGCTCGTCTGTCTTAGCCAAGTCATGCTACTGCAGACAGTGAGGTGTGGTGTCCCTTCTCCGTGGGCGTTGGGGCCGTGAGTGAGGAGACGCTCTGGGTTCTGAGCAGCTTTGGTTCAGGAGACAGTCATGTCCCAGGCCAGAGCACCAGAGTACTGCTGGAATCCACAGAGCAAGCCTCCTGCTTTTCTGTGGCACTTGAGCTGTCAATAGAGTCTGGTTGCCATCCAGAGCTGCCCCAAGAGGAGAGCCTGCCTCAGAATATGGCCAGCAAAGCGAGGTCAGCCAGGCCAGTCCCCTGAGCCCGTGTTCACCCCCACCTAGGCTGAGACGCAGGGGCCCACACATGGCTTTTTCCACCCAAACCCAACCATGGGGAGTTTTCTCTCATCAATTTGAAGAATCTCCTCACACTAACCACCTACACCTAATCCAGGTCCCCATTGGGTGTTTGCCTGCATTGGCCTGAGGCAGAGAGGAAGGTGACCACTGGGGTCAAGGGTCCCCATGAATTATACTTAGGACTGTCTCCTCCAGTTCTGAACCAGATAAGAGGCTGGCAAAGAAGTCAGGCAGGGGAGGGTCTAAGCGTGAGCTTTCTTGCCACCTCCACTGGAAGACGACAGGGCTTGGCCAAACAGTGACGACCTATTTCTAACGCAGTACCCCAGAGCCAGGCTGAGAGACCCCCAGCCACAGGCAGCCCTGGACAACAGCTCTCCTCGGCCAGGGCGGAGCCTGCCACTTCAGACCCAGGGCCCAGAGGCGCGAAGCTGAATGTGGGCTTCCTGTGGGCATCTGGCTCCCAAGAACAGGGGCCTGACGGGGTGCGCCTGGCTTCTCCCTGGAAGCTCAGACAATTCACACCTCCTGCCATGAGGGGGAGGGAGGGAGAGGTCTGGGGCTGGGGCTAACAAAGCCCCTTTCACAATGAGCAAGACTCAGGGAGGTCTCCCACTCGCTCCCTTGGAACAAATAAAAGGCCAACTAAGGATTAAGTAAGTCTAAAGTCCAAAGTGATATTATGTTGACTGAGAGTTTCACAACCTCATGGGACCGGCTGTGCTTGGCCAGGCTGGAGGAAACTGACCGGAGCGGCTTCCCTGGCCTCTATCCACTAGCTGCCTGGAGCCCCTGCCACACCACCACTAGTCATGACAACCAAAAATGTCCCCAGACTGTCTGCGGGAAGTCCCATCACCCCTGCTCAAGAACCGCCACGAAGACTGATTAGAAAGGAAAAAGAGCTCTCTCCTGGCTGCTGTGGCTTCCTGTGCTTCAGAAGCACCCGGCGAATGGGAGAGACGGGATCACAGGGGAGGAAGTGGGGGTGGCGGGGTGAGGGGGTGTCCCTGAGATGGAGGTGTGGGAGCTGGTGTCAGGGGGTGGGTAACAAGGGGTATAAAAGCAAAGCTGGGCCAGGGGAGGTGGTGCAAGCCTTAATCCCAGCGGCTCAGGAGACTGAGGCAGGAGGATCTCGAGTTCAAAGCCAGCCTCAGCAAAAATGAGGCACTAAGCAACTCGGTGAGACCCTGTCTCTAAATAAAATACAAAGTAGGGCTGGGGATGTGGCTCAGTGGTCAAGAGTCTCTAAGTTCAATCCCTGGTACACCTCCAACCCCGGTAAAAAATAGTAAAGCAGGGAGGAAGGAAGTCCTCCATCTGTGGCCAGCCTGTCCAGGAGGGGGAAAGAATGTGAGTGGAAGCTGCCCAGAGGTGCCCAGTCTCTGGTCCAGAGAGACACAATCCCAGATGGGGAAGGAATCACACCAGGGGTCTCTCAGAGCCTTCTTCACATTTTTATGAAAATGAGAGACAGATCAAGAGATTGTACAAGGGCAAGTATTGTCCTCATTTCCTAAAATGATTCCAGAATTTTAAGGCCACCAAGCCTGACACCTTTGATTTTGGAATGAATTCAAGTCCAAAGGACCCAAATTGAGCCCCGACTTTGTATCCAGCCGGGCGTGAATCATCCACCAGATGGTGGGGGCACATTTAGAAACCAGCACAGTGAGCCCTGGAAGGCAGAAAGGCCCCGAAGATGGCCCTGCCAAGCCGCGCTGCTGAGAGTGGGCTGAGCCACCAGGGAATTTGTGGGTTCCGCTCTTCCTGGCTTCAGGGAGCAGCTGTGACTCCGCAAATTCAAGTAATTGAGAGGGAGGCAGCAACTGTCGGAACAGGAAAACAGATGCTAGGATCCAGCTCAGCCTGAGTCACAAGTCCTCCCTGTAGCAGAAGCTGGGAGGGCCCTGTGATTGACAGCACTCCCCCAGGATTGTGGGAGTGGGAGTGGGCACCTTTGGTCCAAAAGAATGCAAAGCAAGGTGTTCCCTAGCCCTGCAGGGGCCCCCTGGACACTGACCCATTGAAGAACTGAGGTCCTTGCCACTTGGACAGGCAGGACCTGCCCCAATTCCCACAAGGAAACTCCTGCTTCATCTGATCGACTTGATTCTGTAGTTTCATTTTGACTTCAAGTACTTGTCTGAGCAAGCCTGCTTTTCCACGGATGGCTGAAAATACTTTATGAACTGGTACACTTCACAGGAGTTAATAACAAAAAGCCGAAGACATAAATATAATTAAAATCACATTATATTTCCTGTCGGTGGCTGAAGCAGGCATTAAGCAAGTCTTATCTTCGATATTACATTTAGAACTCCATGTCACAGAAAATTATCTTTAAATGATAGGTCAGAAAAGAAATAGAAAAAGCTCTTGTGCTATTTATTTTTAATGTGATTTATGTTACAGCTCTCAGCGGAAAGCTGAAAATATGCCAATAAATTAGTTCAAGAAATGATATAAAATTAAATATTAATGAAGTGCTCAAACAAGCACCAATTATCCTGCAGTATAAGCTGGTAAATATTTTCATGAGTGATTCCTGCTCCATATTCTAGTAGCGCCATAGACCAAGAAAACAATCATTAATTTGCACAGAGACCTTTTTACCGATACATTTTCCAATTTACAATTTGAATCTTCTTTTCAAAAAGCAATAAAACCATTAATCTGTGTACTTAGATTCATGGATAGTCTTTATGTTGAAAATGATAAAGTCCAACACAGAGGACTTAAACAAGGAGGAAAATTCACCTGCATACTTAAAAGTCTAATTGAAATGTGGCTGCAGGCGAGGATTCATCCAGCAGTTGAAAGGATCTCACCAAGGACCCCATATCTTTCTGCCCTTCGGCTCTGCCTTCTGCTGAGTCAAGCTCATCTTCAGGGCAGTGGATACTAATATGTGCAACTCCCTCTCTCTCTTGGGACCACAGCACCCGGCTATGGGGAGACCTGGCTGTTGATGGCTCACAGCACAGTCCTCCCAGCACCTTTCATGTTCATCAATGTTTGGTTTCATTACTGTCATCCTTATACTATCCTCTGTTACGTGGCCTCCCAAAGATTGGCCAGTTTATGGAGTCAAAGGCCTAGTCCTATGGGCTGAATCTGAGATAACTCTGAAGGGCGACTTCCGCTCCAAATCTCCCTGCAGGATCTTGTGAGTCTCCTGGTGTGACTGCATTGCAGGTCCATGGGTCTGCATGCTCAGTCCTGCTTCGTTCCCTCATTTAAGGATATTATTTCTGCATATAAACATCCTGCATATAAGTCTCCATCACAGAATCTGTTCTCAGGACTCAGACTTAGATAGTTGGGGCCAGAAGCTAGAAGGCAGGACACCAATAGCCAATGACATGCCGAAGTGGGACCGCCGTTCAGACACTGGGGATGGACTGGAATGGGAAATGAATGGAAGAGAGGCACAGGGGAGGCAGATCCCCAGAAGTCAGAGGGGCTTGAGGGCTCTGTCTTTTCCAAACTCAAGAAGAGAGAGAGAGAGCGTTTTCCTTTCCTCCACCTTTGCCTTCTTTGGGCTCTCAACAAACTGGAGGGTGCCCACCCACCCTGGAGAGGCTGGTCTTCTTTACGCAGTCTACTGCTTCAATCTACTCCTTCCAGAAACACCTTCACAGACATACCCCAAAATCACGTTTACCAGCTCTCTGGGCATCCCTTAGCCAAGTCCAGTTGCCACATAAGATTAACCATCTCAGCGTCTGACCACGGGACATTGAGTGACCAGGTAGCCAGGGCTGCCCCTGTGAGCTAGCTGTGTCAGAGGCACGAAGCCATAATGCCAGGCAGGCCCAACAGCAGGGCAGGACCCAGGTATAGTTGTACCTCCAAGACTGGACCAAGCAGGGCCAGCAGGTTATAAAGAGCTGTGCAAGCTGGTGTCCAATGTCAAATCATGCCTCCCACTTAGGTCACAGCTATCTATAGCCGCCTTAGGATAAGTTTGGCTCCTGGGTGAGTTGGCTGGGTGCATGGATGAGAGCCACCAGGGAGCTTCTGCTGCTCTAAGCTACACTCGGGATGGCTCTGGCAGAACAGGGAGGAGAAATCCACCATGGGCACAGCTTCACATGACACAGCGGCCATCCACCTCATGTGAAGAAAGTGGTCGGAGGGAGGAATGTGCATGGACAGGGGGGTTGTTGTTGATGGCTTGGCTGTTCATTCAGGAGCCTAGAGACACCTTAGAAAGTTAGCGGGGGAAAAGTCTGGGGCAAGATGTGTGGCTGGACCCATAAGAGTGGGCCCAGATGGGTCAATTTGGAATCTCATGTTAATGTGATCAAGAAGGACCACCCAGGAGCTGGAGAGAAACTAATCTCACCCAGACCAGAGAGTAATAGAGAAAGTTTTGACAGATGGGATAAAGCGTGTCAGGAGACGGAAACCGCAGATGTCCAGGACAATAACAAATTCAATGACTAGTAGCCAAGAAAAATGTCCTTAGGTCCTTATTGCTAGATGGAGTTGAGAGATCATTTGGTTTAGTCTCTCACCGAAAAAGTAACTCAAACTAACCAGCCTCCATCGGAACACTTGCAGAAGAGGATGCTCATTACCTCCAAGGCAAGCATTGTCCTCCAGGCTCCGCTAAGCAGGATTTCTTCCCACCCTGCAAGGAAGTGCTCCTGCCCCTCCCCGACCCGTGGGCTCCAAGTCAACCTGGGATCAAGAAGAAAGTGTGTGGATAAGATGAAGATCAGTGACAGAGGCTTTGTGAGCAGAGCAGTCTGATGAAGTTGTGCTTCAAGAAATAATCCCCAGCTGGGGCTGGGGCTCAGGGGCAGAGAGCTTGCATCGCACATGTGAGGCCCTGGGTTTGATCCTCAGCACCACATAAGAATGAATAAACAAAATAAAAGTATAAAACAACATCAACAACAACAAAAAAGAGAAACGATCCATTTTAATAAAAGAAAGAATGGTTTGCCTGGCTAATGCTCCACTCAGGGGGAACTAAAACCCTCCCGTCACACACCTATCACCTCCACTTCCAATGACAGAAAAAAACAGAACCGTTAGGCTAAGACCCTGGAACAGAAAAGCAAATGGGTAAAATGGCCTGGGGGCTGGGCTAGGGTAGGAATATAGAGGAGAGGGGAGAGAACAAAGAGCCAGAAAGGAGGGATTTCTTATGCCCGTTGAGTTGGGTTCAGTGGACAAAAGGGTAAAGGTTTCTCCACCATTTTGAAAGCTCCAGCTACAGGATTGTTTGTCTAGTGATAAGACTTCATGTTTCAGCTTGGATCTGGAACATTCCCCAAAGGCTTGTGTGTTGAAGACTTACTTCCCATTTAGGGTGCTATTAGAAGTTGGTAGAAACTTTAGGAGGAAGAGCCTCATTGGAGGAAGTACATCATTGGGGATTATGTCCTTGAAAGGGGTATTGAGACCCCTGCCCCTTCTTCTGTCTCTCTCTCTTTTCAGTTGTAGTTGAACACCATACCTTTATTTATTTATTTTTAATGTGGTGCTGAGGATCGAACCCAGGGCCTTGCATGTGCTAGACGAGCGCTCTACCGCTGAGCCACAACCCCAGCCCTCTTCTGTCTCTTTCTGTGCTTCCCAGTCGCCATGAGGTCAACAGCTCTGCCCTGCCCGGTGTTCCTCAACCTGATGTTCTGCCTCATCATGTGCCCAAGGTGACAGGGCTGAAACTGTGAGCCAAAATGAATCTTGCCTCCTCTTAAGTTGCTTATCTCAGGTATTTGTCACACCTTACCTTACCTTCCCACTCTTTCAGAAGTGAGGCTTACACTTACCTCTAGCTGAGACCAGTTCTAGGTGCTTCTGAGTAGAACCCAGAGCCAGCTGAGAGGTAGACCCACATGACCGCTGCCTGGGGAGCTCTGGGATTCATGACAGGATGATGCCAGGTAACCGCAGTCTCCACCTGTGCTTCCAAACCTAACTACGTAAACTACCCGACTCACGCCAGAATGCATGAGGCCCTCAGCTGGAAATTTTTAAATACTCCTCAGCAACCCCACAGGACCTCTGCTGGGTGTTTTCACGGCTCACATGTCAATCAGAGAGCTCAGCTATAAGTGTAGCACCAACCTCAGCCCAGCCAGGGACTCTCCTCCGTGCTCCCTGAGGTCGGCAGCTGCAGTCAGCTGAAATTAGGAAACCAAAGCACACAAGGGAAATCTCCTTTCCCAGAAGGAGAGATTTATTTTGTTGTCTAATAATTAAGTAGTTTGATATGCCTCCCAATAAGCTGTCTGGTTCAGAAAAGAGCCTGTAAAAAATACATGCAATAAATCCCTCATTTTTAATATACAGACAGTTTTTATTAACAGAACATCTGTTTCTCTCCATTTCCTCTTAATAAGGGTTTAAAGAAGGTTGGTTGGAAGAGGCGCCCATAGCTCCCAGTCACACTGGCCCCGGTCTCAACAGCTTGTGGGTCAAAACCAAGCTGTATCATCATCAGTGCCCAAACCACAAAGCCCATAGCCCCTCAGCGCTTTGCCACCCGCCCCCATCTCTGTACAAGGCCTCCCGGTGTCCACGGCCGGCCTCCCTGCCTGAGCCTCCTTCCCAGGCAGCTCCTGCCCACCTGCCCCTCAGGGAGAGGCCTAGCACCGCTATCGATTCTGCAACTGGTCATGCCCAAGTCTTTTCTTGATGCCATGGCAAGGGTCAGCTTGTCCCTGTTGGTGGCACCTGAGGGAGGCCATGAATACTGCTGTGGAGACCTGGAGGAGGAGGAGCAGAGGAACAGGTGTCATTCCGCAGCTCTACCCCACCCCATCACCTGGACTGGGAGGGGCAGGAGTGTCCCGAGTCTCCAGTATCCTTCAACTTCAGGTACCACGTATGTCCCTGAAGGTTCTACATCTAGTGTCCAGGCTGGGCTGGGAGACACCAGGACCTTCCCTCCCTTCTCCTCCTCACATCCTTCTCCTGGATTTCCTTCTTGGTAGTGTGTGTGTGGGGTGTGTGTGTGTGTGTGTGTGTGTGTGTGTGCGCGTGCACACACAGGCTCACGCATATGCATACACATGCACACACTAATGTAGGCTCCATGAAGTCAGGGGATTTTTCTTTTTTTTTTCTTTTTGAGGTGCTGGGGATGAAACCCAGGCCTTAGGCACGGTAAGCAAGTGCTTTACCACTGGGCTACATTCCAGCCCACCACTATATCCTGTGTGCCCACCATAGTGCCTAGCACATAATAGTTTTGTAGCATGATTAAAAAAAAAGTTAAGGAGCTAGGGTTGGGGCTCAGCGGTAGAGCACTCGCCTAGCACCACATAAAAACAAACAAAATAAAGGTTGTTGTCCAACTACAACTAAAAAATAAATATTAAAAAAAAGTTAGATAAAAGAAACCTTCATGCCTTATTATTCACTGCAAAAGCCCTAGGCCTTGGATGAACCATTTCAGATCTAGAACCCACAAGGTCCCCATTCCAGTTCAACCGTCTGGGCTCAGCCGGGAGACCCAGCTACATGAGGACACTGTCTCTAGCCACACCCCGGCTCTAGTGTGAGTTCCACTCAATCACAGAAAGTCCAAACTTTCCAAGTGCTCCTGAGACTCAGGGGATGATGTCATGTCCCCTCATGTCAGTCTTGTGCCCCTGACTGCCTCACCCAGCCTTCTGCTCCTACCACTGCTTGGCTCTCCCTGTCCATCCGCTGCCCACTCTGTCACCCCCTTTCCACCTCCTGCAGGTGACTGTCTTATCCTTGGCGCTGGCTCAGACCCTTCCTGCAGTTTACCATGACGGTAGACCAGGTCCCAACTTCTGGAGATGACTGAAGGTTTGAGGAGAGAGAAAGAAAGAGGAAGACAGATGCTTCCACTGACTCTCCACAAACCCTGGCCCATCCTTAGGGCTGCCGACACCCCGGACCCCGGGTGTGCACACATGGGGGGCAGCTCCTCCTCATGGCCCCTGCTCATCCACCCACAGCCCCTCTGGCCCTGCTGCCTTCCCCCGCAGGACCTGTGCTCGTCCTGGGACAACTGCCTGCCAGGACCTCTGTTCTGCTGGCGTCTCTGGTTCCTCCTTCCTGTCACAGCGCTGCTCCAGGAGGCCTTCTCTGACACACTACCTACAAGAGCCTCGGAGCCCGTCTGCCACCTCAGCAGCCCGTCTCTGCCACCTCAGCCTGCCCCTCTATCCTCATGGCACCTGCCACTATCGGAATGGCTCGTGTTATTTTTGTTGGTGATCCCAGTCACACTGGCCTCTCTTGCTCTTCATTCAGTTCTGTACTCTTCACTGCTGTATCCTATATCACAATGGCACCCGGCACACAGTGTGTACGCAGTTGAAATCCACTGGCTGCATGTGGAACATCCTCCCCACCTGAGGACATTCCAGCCCTGGTCCAACAACTACCAAACCCAGAGAGGAGTTTTACCCTCCTCCCAGCTTTGGATCCTCCTCCCAGGCTCTGGTGTTTCCTGATGAGATCCAGATCCTCCCAGCATGCTTGTTGGTGGAACTGTTGGCACATTCAAGGGTCAATAGGGATGTGGCCCTTGCCCCAGTCTACCCAGCCAGAATTCCCTGAACTCAGTTAAACCCTTCCAAACCTAGGAGGATTACGTTTTAGTCAAAGTGAAAACAGGGTCAGGCCGGTGTGCCTACTCAGCCATATTGATCTGTGAGTGTGCCAGCAAAAGACACACACACACACACGTGGTCATAGCCACAGCCACCCACTATTGAGACGATGAAAGTCCCTTTGGAAAACTACAAAGCCTATACACCGAGATCCAGTTCTGCACACACTTGACCTCCTCAACGTTTGGAAGCAGACAATGTACTTCATCTGGGGACACAGGCTGCTCAGTGACTCAAGGGTCTTCCCCAGGAAGGATGAGGGGGGCTCCCTTTCTCCTGGGGTTTTGCTCAGAATAAGAATCCCCTGAGCACAAAGGAGAATTCAAGAGTGCACCGCAACTCTGCTCACTTTTCCAAAGGCCCTTTGTCCAGCTCTAGCCCTCCAGGTCTCCAACCCCTTCCCCCCACAACTCTTCCTCCAGACACGGGTCCAGCCCCCGGCACTGTCTCTTCAGCACACAAACCTAGTTCGGTGAACTGGGAAGGGATTTAGTGTTGCAGACTGTGTTTCACGACCAGAAATCAAAGTTTTAAAATCAGAACACACCAAGAGCGGAACACGTGCTCAATACGGGGACCCTCTGAAGGAGACAGGCAGAGCACAGGTAGTGTAGGGGGCACACAGGGTCAGCTCAGCCTGAGGGAGGACAGGGCCCAGGAGGAGGGGACCTTGAGCTGTATTTGGAAGATGGGGCCGGTGTACCCAGGGCCACAGGCAGCAGGAGCTTCAGAGGTCTTATTCGGAGGTCTTATTCGGAGGTCTTGTAAGCTGCTCTAACACAGCACTGTTTTCTTAAAGAAGTTGCTGCCCTCAGGGCCTGAACTCAGCAGGAGTCACAATAATCAGAGAACAAGGATCCAAAAGCATGGAACATGGATTAAGAATAGGAAATCGTTGAGTTTTCTTGCTTTCTGAAGTTCAAGTAGACATAATAATGGCAAATAAGCGAAAAACATGTGTCTGGGGATACCTGGTCCATGGGTAGCAAAGACTGGGCTTATTCTCCGTCTCTGACTCCACTTTCTGTTCCAACAAAACCCTCCTGAAATGGCCACCAGTTAAAAAGGGAAGACTTAGGGGCTGGGCTTGTGGCTTACATGTGTGAGGCACTGGGTTCGATTCTCAGTACCGCATATAAATAAATGAATACAATAAAGGTTCATCGACATCTAAAAACAATTAAAAAAAAAAAAGGAAGACTTACACAACAACCCTGGCAACTAGCTAGACACCAAGAAAACGAGGAATGGCCAGACTGTCCCTGTGGAGCAAGCAGAAGGCACCGTGAGGAGAAGGCAAGCCACCTCCAAGGGGCAGCGCTGTGTGTTCAGAACACAGCAGAAGATGCCCATCACCGAGGTAGGGGCCTCTCACTCACTCTGCTGGCAGGGGCTGGAGGCCAGTCTGGCCCACGGGATGATGAGGGCAGGATGCACCCCTGACCTTCCCCCGTCTCAGCATCACTGAAGTTTACAGACCATCCCAAGAAGCTCCAAGAAGTGGCTGATGGCTCAGAAAGTCATGTCTCCAGCTTATCAGGAAGTCCCCTTAAATTTTTATTAACTCACTGGCACTTGTAATGCTTTCTTGAGAATTTAAAAATAATGATTCCATTTTTTTTTCCTTTTCTAAAAATTCATCTGTGGAGGTGGTTCTCAAACTCCCAGCAGTGGCTACTCTGCTCTTCTCTGGCTTTCTCCCGCTCCTGCCAGGCTGTGTGCCATCTGAGAGGCTCACGCTTGCTGCCAATCTTCCTGCCAGTCTTCTGTGATTCCTTCCCTCTGCATCTGAGAAAGCTTTGGGCAAGTACTCTGACCACCATCCTGCTGAACTAGCTAAGTTCCTTCTTGCCTTGAAGTTAGACAGGCAACAAATGGTATCTTCTCTGGCCCTCCTGGAGGCAGGGTCAGGTGAGAAACAGGTCACCTGAACTAGGCAGCTGGAGATCACACTGTCAGGTTTGTCACTGATGCAGGGAATCAGAGCGTGTGGCTTTTGCGCCTTAATGGAATGGGCTCCCCAGTGGTTCACACCCGAATTAGACAGACTTTAAACCAGCCCTGACACACCGCCTCCTGCAGAGCCAAGGCATCTATTGCAGGCAAAGAGCAGCCCAATACACACCCTGAGAAGGGGCTGAGCCATGTCCACCATCACATCAGGCAGTCCTCTGCGGAGTGGGCCTTGACTGTTTCTGTGACTTAAGTTGACACCCCTACACCTATTCTCACCCCCCCAAACACACACACACAGGGAGAAAGGATGCTACCCCAGTAGCTCTCTGGCAGGCTCAGGCCTTCCCTGTGATGGGGAGGCCAAGCAAAGCTCACACCTGGGACAGACTCTGCCTCCAAAAGTAAACGTCCTGAAGGTTTTAAGGAAGCTGCCTCTCTGGGGAGTGGGGGGAAATATAGTTTTTCTGAATCACAATTTTTTTAAGTATTTAAAAATATTTTAAAGTATTCATATTTTATTCAAGTTATCAACAAGATTCTGCGGGCTTTGGAAAAGACCTAAAAATGAAAAAAGATCACAAAAAGGAGGGAGACATCTGAGAACAGGAAATAGAGCAAGAAGTCACAACCACAATAGCCGGGTTACAAAACCAGGATGTAGGCTGGAAATAGCAGAGGAGACACCGGAGAAGGGACGATTAACCTGGGCAAGGGGAAAATGAGAAAAAGATGAAAAGAAGGGAGGCCGACGCTCAGACACCGGAGGTGTGGCAGGAACAATAGGAATTTCAGAGAGGGCAAAACAGAGGTGAGGAAAGCAGTGATCAAAGAAATGGAAGGAGAAGACTTTGGGGGTATAAAGAAAGAACTCAGTGGGAAATTGAGATATGTCCTGACGTCCAAGCAAGGTTAATGAAAAAGGTGGGGTGGGTCACACTTAGACGTGCTGGGATGGAATTCTCAAAGTTAAAAAGTTAAGAAAGGAGCCAGGCACGGTGGAGCACGCCTGTCATCCCAGCAGCTCAGGAGGCCGAGGCAGGAGGATGAGAGTTCAAAGCCAGCCTCAGAAAAAAGCGAGGCACTAAGCAACTTAGTGAGACCCTGTCTCTAAATAAAATACAAAATAGGGCTGGGATGTGGCTCAGTGGTTGAGTGCCCCTGAGTTCAATCCCTAGTACAAAAAAAAAAAAAAAAAAGTTAAGAAAGGGCTGGGTTGGAGCTCAGTTGTAAGTAGAATGTTTGCTGGCATGTGGAAGGCCCTAGGCTTGATTCCTAGAACTGCAAAAAAAAAAAAAAAAGTTAAGAAAAATTTGGAAAACGCACACACACACACACACAACCCTTTGGAAGGGGAAATTGAGGTAGAAAGAGAGTTTTTTACCTCTTTGTATCTTTTGTTCTTTGAGTGTGTGTTTGGGTGTGTGGTGCCGAGGACCGAACCCAGGGCTTTACACATGCCAGGCAAGTGCTCTACAACCAAGCTATACCAGCAGCCTTTTAAAATTTTTTGAAACAGAATTGCCCAGGCTGACCTTGAATTTACAATGCTTCTCCTTCATCTTCCCTAGTACATGGGGTTTTGACTTGTGTGCCACTATGCCCAGCTTGGGTGTTTGTTTTGATATAAGGTATTGAGTCGAGGAAGCTCAACCACTGAGCCTCATCACCAGCTCGACATTTTTATATTTTATTTAGAAAGAGGGTCTCACTGACTTGCTTAGGGCCTTGCTATATTGCTGAGACTGGCTTTGAATCTTCCTGCCTCAGCCTCCCGAGATGCTGGGATTACAGGCATGTGCCACCACACTCAGCTTTCCTCTCTCTCTTTTTAAAATATCATTTATAAATATTTCTTTCGTCATTTTAAAAACAGTCTAAATCAGGGGGAGGAATAATAAATAAGGATCTCACAGATTAATGGGAAAAAAAAATAACAAAAATCCTAAATTAAAATGATCCCAGAATTTTTGCAACATCCAAAGAAGAATCAATTTATTTTTATCTCATCATTAGAAATACATTTTACTTTGTAACATATTTATATTTTTTCTTAAACGGAATAAAAGATATAAAAAGAAAATTAAACCTCCCTCTAACTTGGAGCTTTAGGCATTCATAAAATAGTCATTATCCTTACTGTATCCAATGTACTTTATTTTCTATTCTTATCTATGCCACTCGATGTCTTTAAAATGCAGTCACAATCCATTAAATTGGGTGGGCTATAAAATACACCAATCTAGAAAAACCTAAGGAAAAACCATATTGTCATTCACATATGGAGGCAACCAGAAAACTCCAGGTATCAAAGTTATTTAAAAATTAATCCCTCTGAGGACTCTTCTTGAATAAATCACTTGAGGATGTGTGCTAGGACGTGGGGGGCGGGAGAATCAGGCACGGAAACTCAAGAACAAGAAAAAATCCAACTTGAAGTACCTGCTTAGAGGTTTAATAGCAGGAAAGTCTTCATGTAGTCTCTAAAGAATGTAAATTGCTAGCACTTTTTTGTAATCTTCTGGGAATATCTTTGAAAATTGAAATGTACATACCTGTCTCACTCTTGGAAATCCATCATACCAGAAAAAAAAAAAAAAAAAAGACACCAGTAGTTCAGGCTATACAAACTACAATGCCTCTTACAGTAATAAGTGCAGTGATATAAATGTGCAATACTAACAAAGTCTAGCAATGACATAAATGTACAATAAACAGGTTCATGTTTTAATAAATCATAGTGTAGCTACATACTAAAGTAATAAATATCATCTAGCTATATTTTTAGGATATCATCTATGTATGTATTAACTTAGAGGGACGTCCCTGATAAAATGGTGATAAAAAATGTACGTAGCTGGAGAATTTCTTTTCTTTTCTTTTCTTTTTTTTTTTTTTTTTTTTTTGTACCAGGAATTGAACATAGGGCCACATCCCCAGTCCTTTTTTTTTAAATATTTTTTTTAGTTGATGATGGACCTTTATTTTTTATTTATTCATTTATATGTGGTGCTGAGAATCGAACCCAGTGCCTCACACATGCTGGACAAGCACTCTATCACTGAGCTGCAACCTCAGCCCTCCCCAGCCCCCTTTTATATTTTATTTAGAGATAAGGTCTCACTGACTTGCTTAGGACCTCGCTAAGTTGCTGAAATTGGCTTTGAACCTATAATCCTCTTGCCTAGGCCTCCAGAGCCTCTGGGATTACAAGCATGCACAACCAGCCATAAACTGGAGAATTTCTACATGATCCTGTTCCTTTAAAACCTAGGCAGGGGCCTTATTAAAGGATTTACATATTTACATGAGCAGAGAGAAAAATGTGGAAGGAACAAAGTAAACGGTCAAGGCAGGTTATTCTAAGTGGAGGAGCAGAGGGAAAGTTAGGGGAGATCACTTGCTATTCTGAAACATTTTGAACTGAATTGTTGCCCTATATATATAATTTTTTTTTTTTTTTTTTTTTTTTTTTTGGTACTGGGGATTGAACTCAGGCACTCGACCACTGAGCCACATCCCCAGCCCTATTTTTCCTCACTCTTGGAAATCCATCATTGAGGATGTGTGCTAGGACATGGAGGGCGGGAGAATCAGAATTATTTAGAGACAGGATCTCACTGAGTTGCTTAGCACCTCGCTTTTGCTGAGGCTGGCTTTGAACTCGTGATCTTCCTTCCTCAGCCTCCAGAGTCACTGGGATGACAGGCATGTGCCACCGCTCCCGGATCTTATATATACAATTTTTAATCCAATTTTTAAACTTACTTGGTAAAGGGTATTAAATACATTACTATACATGTATCACTCTAAAAAATTGTATTCTTAAAATTGTTTCAGAATTGATGATCCAAAATAGTATCTGTTCATTTAAAAGAGGTTAGCTATGTTATAAAGAAAAACAATGAAGTTTATAGTCCCAAATGAAATTTGAAAAAGCAGGAATGAGCCAGGTACAGTGGAGCATGACTGTAATCCCAGTGGCAGGAGAGGCTGAGGCAGGATGATCAGAAGCTCAAGGCTAACCTTAGCAACTTAGCAAGGACCTAAGCAACTTATTGGGACTCTGTCAAAATAAAAAATAAAAAAGGACTGGGGATGTGACTCAGTAGTAAAGTGGCCCCTTTTAATCCCTGATACGAGAGAGAGAGAGAGAGAGAGAGAGAGAGAGAGAGAGAGAGAGAGAGAATGGGGAAAAATTTTCCACAGCAGGTTTATACCTATTAAATTAAATTATAGTTCTATATGGTCTGTGATCACTGAATTTCATATCACAAATATCTGAAAAGCCTTAAGATAAACACTGTAGAATTAGAAAAAAGAATTCTAATTCTTGCCTTCTAAATTACTGTCGTTGTTAGTATTGTTATTTGGTGTTGGGGATTAAACCCAGGAACACTTTAACACTGAGCTTTATCTCCAGCCCTTTTTTATTTTTTATTTTGAGGCAGAGTCTCACTGAGTTTCTTAGGGCCTTGCTAAATTGTTGAGGCTGGCCTCAAACTTGTGATCCTCTTAATTGCTGGGATTAGAGATATGGGCCACTGTGTCTGGCAATTTGTCTTCTAAAATGTTGAGGAAGATTATAGCAAAAACCAGTCTATTTAGCACTAAAAAGAAAACAGCACAATGTGTGGGAGGCTTAAAACTCAAGTCCAATGTGAAATGCTGCCTTGACCTATGGGAAACTCAGAGGGCCTCAGAGGGCCTAACCCTAAATCCTCCTCCCCAATCTACCCTCTCAGGAAAGGTCCACTAGCAAACCACCTCCTTACTAAGGAAAACAGGTGCAGTTCCTGCTTATTCCTGAACCAGTTTCAGTTCCCTGCTAGCCTGTAGCCTGCTGAAGTTCAAATAAGCCATGCACATCCTTCTGCAGAAGCCAGGGGGCACTCTACCTCTTGGTATTTCAAAGCCTGTCTCCCACAGACCCATTTGAGAAAATATAGAATTATAGTTTTTTAAAAAAGAAAGTTTGAATACATCTTCGAAATCAATAAAAGTAAATTAATTAAACACACTTAATAAAATACAGAGCATCAGACTGGGTTTAAAAAAACCAATTGTATGTTACTAATATTTCCCTTCAATTCTAGAATATTTTCCACTATCATGTCTTCAATATTATTTCCCTGCCATTTTCTTCTTCTGAAAAAATTATGAAATATATTGGAGTATTTTAATTTATTCTCCTACTCTTGAAAATGTTCTCTTACTTCTCTTTATCTCTCTGCAGAGATACCATGTAGATCTATTTAGAATTATTTTCCAGTTCACTAATTTTATCTTCAACTATTTCCAGTATAAAATTCATTCCATCTTTTAGATTTTTTTTAAAAAATTATTTTTGGTGGGTACCAGGGATTGAACTCAAGGACACTCGACCACTGAGTCACATCCCCAGTCCTGTTTGGTATTTTATTTAGGGTTCACTGAGTTGCTTAGCACCTTGCTTTTGCTGAGGCTGGCTATGAAATCTTGATCCTTCTGCCTCAGACTCCCAAACTGCTGGGATTACAGGGGTGCACCACCATGCCTGCCTGGCCTTTTAGGTTTTTTTTTCTTTTTAATGATTATATTTAATTTCTGAGATTCATGATTTTATTTTCATGTCTATATTCTTATCTTATTTTTAATCTGCATTTGTTTCACAATCTCTTAGCCAGGTGCAGTGGCTCATGTCTGTAATGCCACCCAGGCTCAGAAGACTGAGGAAGGAAGATCACAAGCTCAAGGCCATTCTCAGCAACTTAATCAGACCTGTCTCAAGAAAAAAAAATTAGAAAGGAATGGGGATGTAGCTCGGTGGTAGAGCACCACTGAATTCAATCTCCAGTACTACCAAAAAAAAAAAATCAAATTAAATTTTGAAAATTTTCCTCTTTGTAAAATGATTTCTTCATTTATCTCTGGGTATGTTTTTTACCCTATGAATCCAAAAATGACGAGAGTGAGCTCATATTTCAGTTGTTGAATTGGTTGGCGGCTATTTTTAGCATTTGGTTTCTTGAAGTGCTTTGGAATTTTGGTTTATAGGCTCATTATGGCTGGGAGTTTTTGTTTTTCTTTGTGGGTTTTCTCTCTCTCTCTCTCTCTCTCTCTCTCTCTCTCTCTCTCTCTCTCTCTCTCTCCCCTTTTACATCTGGGGGATTTAGTTTGGAGGCTGCATCCAGTGTATCCTGGTCCAGAACTTGTCTTCTGAGGGCCTTGGAATTGGTGCTCTTCCCTCACACTGGAGGACGTGCAGATTCAGTCACAGAGTTAGAGGACGGCTTGACCCTGCTCTCCAGCTTCCCTGGGCCCATATGCTTTTGTTTTGGCCACAGCCCCTGAGATCTGCTCAGCTGCTTTTCTTTTTGTTCTTTTTTTCCCAGGCTCCTTTCAAAAGTGTGGTGGCCTGGCTCCAGTCCTTGGCTGGGCAGAGTCTGGTTCTGTCCTCCATTCTCTGAAAATGTTTCAGCCCCCCTTCCCCCACAGGCCCTCGGCTTTGGCTCTTCTCCATACTTTGCTTTACCAGTTCTCTCTCTTGTCCCTGAGATGTTTATCCAGATTTGTAACTTGTCTTTGTCCTATGAATGCCTATTTGTTAGGTATTTGTTAGGTATTTGGAGGGTGTGTCAAAGCATACACGTGTGACCTCCTTCTTATTAATGTTTAAATCGCAGGGTGAGGGAGTGTCTGCTTCTCACAGTGGGAACATGCTAGCTGCCAGAGTCTAGGAGTGAGGACCCAGGCACAGACGGCACCCCTGGGAGTCCAAGTCATGGGCATCTTGTCTGGGGTTAGTGGGCTGCTCAGAGCTGTGGGCCAGACCAGTGAAAGCCCATCCTGGTAGCTTCTAATTAAGGACCAGCTTCCTGCCATGGCCCTATGAGACAGGAAGGGGACTTGCTGAGAACACTCCATCCCAGAGCTCTTCTGTTTACACCCCTTATATGTGCCTGTCACAGGCAGTTTAGACAACTCGGAGAAACAGAGGCAGGCAGACAGGCGACTCAGAGGACCAAAAAGAAAGCTGACACACGTGGATTCTCAGCTGGCCTAAATGGAAAGATGAAAGAGATGTGACCCTTTCATTTCTGGGGACAATTCATACTGTTGGCACACATTACAAGTGAAATAACTGCAGAGGAAAAATAAGAGAGATGGAGCGTTTAAATTTTTTTCTCCAGAAAAACATTCATAAATTAACACTGTTGAGCCAAAACAGAAACACAAAATTCCGAATAGGCCAATAACCAGGAGAGGAAAAAAGAAATAGAAATTACAAGAGAATGAGCTCCCCAAGGAGCTCCTGGGGTAGATGCTTTTGCTGACAAGCCTTTTCAAATGCTTGAGGAACAGCAGTGTCTGTTTCAAAAACAGGGGCTGGCCACACAGCTTCGTGGGAACGTGTAGTTAGCATGCGCGAGGCCGTGGGCTCAGCACTAAAAAAGGAAAAAGAAAAAGAATAAAGAAGGAATGCTCTTCCACTTGTGTGGTGAACGAGTGCCGCTTGGGTACCCAAATCTACCACAGATTCTTTTTAAATGAGCAAAGAAAACCATATAGTAGGGGTTGCAAAGTCAAGTGTTTGTAAGGACCAGAGTGACACAAATGGGTACAGGTGATTGGGTGTGCAATGCCAAGGAGGCGGGAGCTGCAGACAACGGAGACTATGTACCCCTTACTCAGGAACTCGGAATCAAATCCTCCCAAACCCTGCCAAATATTATCAGTCCCAAGTCACCAGTCTGCATTCTCTGGTATATCTCCTTTATAAACATAGATGTAAAAAAACTAAGTAAAGGGGCTGGGGATGTGGCTCAAGCGGTAGCGCGCTCGCCTGGCATGCATGCGGCCCGGGTTCAATCCTCAGCACCACATGCCAACAAAGATGTTGTGTCCGCCGAGAACTAAAAAATAAATATTAAGAAATTAAAAAAAAAAAAACTAAGTAAAATACCAGTAAATCCAATACCATCACAAGAATCAGGAGTGGGGTATAATTCAGTGGTAGGGCACTACTCAGCATGCACTAGGCCCTGGGTTCAATTCCAGAACCAAATAAATAAATAAAATTTTAAAATCTACTGTGAGTAAATCATATTTTACTATAAAGATGCAAAAGTCATTCTAATATGTGGAAAATATTTTTTAAATAATTCACCCTCTCAAGAGGTCACATTGGAACAACCCATATGATGCTTTCGAGAGATGTCAGAACTTTCTGACAAGCAGGGATCCATAGAACCAGAGATGGGTTCTGGGTGAGCTGGCAGAATGTGACCAAAAGGGAACTAGGTGAACTTCATCCTAGGGTGAAGCCAGTCTCGGGGCTGTGGACAGCCTTGTGATGTGTCAACCCAAGGGAACTGGACAGATGAGCAGAAAGACAGAGCCTGGAGCCTTTCCTGCAGGGGGCCCCTGTGCCCCCTGGTGCTGAGCCAAGTTTAAATTCTGACCGTGGAAAACATTCAGCACCCACACCTCCTCAAATAGCTCTGCCAACGAGGACAGCAGGGACAACTCCCTCACATGGGAAAGGGGACCTCACACCAGCAACCTGCTTACGACTCCAGGATGCCTTCCCATTCTGCTGTTCCCAGAAACCTTTTGGTATTTTCAAGACTTTCCACCATAAAAGAATAAAGCACAGTGAAATTTATTGGGAGAACTAAAGAGAAAAGGGGACCGAGGGGACAATCAACCTTTCATTTTATACAGTCCAATCTAGATCAATCTATGAAGGCTATATCTCAATAACAAATTTGTTTTACAAATAGTAAAATCTAGACAGATAACCAGGTGCCGTGGCTCACACCTGGAATTCCAGCCATTGAGGCCAAGTTTAAGGCTAACCTGGGCAATTTAGCAAGAGAGACCCTGTCTCAAAATAAAAAATGAAAGGGACTGAGGATGTAGCTCAGTGGTAGACCACCCTTGGATTCACTTCCCAGTACCCCACCTCAAAAAAACCACCCTAAGTAGAGACTGATGTTTTATTGAAGTGCATATGCTAAAAAAGTCCCTGGCACACCTATTTTGTATCATATTTTTTTAAAAATCCAGATTAAAGACTTAAATGCAAAAAAAAAAAAAAATTAAAAGAAAGAAAGAAAAATAGTAGGAGAACATATAAGACCATAAGCATCATCAAAGACTAAAGAGATCTAGTAAACCAAAGTGGAAAATGAGAAGCCCTAAAAGAAAAGAAGAACCTTCCCCCCACCCCCAATACTGAGAATTTGAATCCAGGGATGCTCTGCCACCGAGCTACATCCCCAGCCCTTTTTATTTTTTACTTTGAGACAGGATCTCAGCTAAGTTGCCCAGGCTGTCCTTGAACTTGCAATCGTCCTACCTCAGTAGCTGGGATTTTGGTATTTTCAAATACTAAAATTGGTGTTTGCTGTGCCCAGCTAGAAATATATTTGATTACAAAAAAAAAAAAAAAAAAGCTTTAAATTGTCCTTAAAAAGCCAAAGTGCAATGGTAAATTGAGGGTAACTTTACATGTTAAGTGGACAAAAACTCTAAAAATTCATAAGAAAAAGACAAACAATAAATAGCAATAAATTTAATTTGGGGAGAACATGAAGAGGCATAACTAGAAAAACAGCAAATGCAAACAGTACATAAAGCAATTTAATGGCCAGCGCCCAGCAGAGAAGTGCAAATTAAAAAAAAAAAAATGAGGTCACTTCTCACCTATCAGATTAGCAAAAATTAAAAACAGAGTAACACCTGCTGCTGGAAGGATGCAAGAAAACAATACCCTCATATCCTCATTGTTGCTGGAAATGTGACTCTCCACAGGAACAAATTTTTCAGGAACAAATTTGGCAATATCTGTTAAAATTTAAAATTTCCTTTTCCCCAGTAACAGTATTCCTGGGAAATTCTGCCATAGAAATAAAAGCCTCAGTCATAGGCTTAAGCCTAGAAGTATATTTATTGCAGTTTTGTGGCAAGAGCCTGGAAACCTAGTGAATGCCAATTCAAGGAAGGAATAGAATATTATGCAGTCATTAAAAAGAATGAGTTAACCAGGCACAAGTCACTTGGGCATGGTGGCCTACACATATAAACCCAGCTACTCGGGAGGGAGGCTAAGACAGAAGGATTGCAAATTTGAGGCCAGCTTCAGCAATTTAGCCAAGATCTTGTCTCAAAATAAATATTAATTAATTAATCAATAAAAAGGGCTGGGAATGTAGCTCAGTGGTAGAGTGCTCTGAACTAAACACCATGAATGATGAGATCCCAGCCATTCAAAATTATGTACAAGCCGGGTGTCCTGGCTCAGGCCTGTAATCCCAGCAGCTCAGGAGGCTAAGACAGGAGGATTGCAAGTTCAAAGCCAGCCTCAGCAAAAGGATTGCAAGTTCAAAGCTAGCCTCAGCAAAAGCAAGGCCCTAAGCAACTCAGTAAGAACCCGTCAATACCAAAAAAAAAAAAAAAAAAAAGAAAAGAAAACAAACGTAAAAACAAGGTAAAATACAAAACAGGGCTGCAGATGTGGCTCAGAGGTCAAGTGCCCCGGAGTTCAATTCCTGGTACCCCCACCCAAATTATGTACACATAAAAAAATGGAGAGAGGATAGTCCCCATTATGTTAATGATAATTATCTTGCGGGTGGACTTCAAGTAACTTTAACTTTTTTCCTTTTTTATTTTTGTTTTTGTTTAAATGTTATGTGAGTATATAGTATTTATAAAATCAGAGGGAAAGAAAGCTTTTTCCATGGGTGGGGGGGGAGTACTGGCAGGTAGAAGTCCTTAGGGGGCCTGATTTAATGAGCAAGGAAGATCGATATTTAATTAACATATCAATTGTTGGCATGTCAACTGATGTTTTCCCAAATCCTTGAAGTGGAGGTTCTCTTAAGTAGCCAAACTGTCATCTGAAACATTGTTTATAATTCTTCCATTTAACTAACGCTGAAGAATGGACCGAATTCCAATGTCAAAGCAGGAGAGGATTAGAGAAAGCCTTATTGAAGTGCCTCAAATGACTGCCTGTCCTGTGCTCATCCCAGTTTAGAATTCTTTCTCCAAGGTATCTCCTGGCACCTTCCTAACAGCGCTACCATTAACTTCAAACTTTTTAGACTTGAATTTTTCTTTCTTTCTTTCTTTTTTTTTTTTTTTTGTTTCCTCTTTCCACCCCTCTCTGGAGTGTTTTTTTTTTTTTTTGAGAGTGAGAGGAGAGAAAAAAAATTTTTTAAAATATTTATTTCTAGTTCTCGGCGGACACAACATCTTTGTTGGTATGTGGTGCTGAGGATCGAACCCCACCGAACGCATGCCAGGCAGTGCTACCGCCTGAGCCACATCCCCAGCCCTCTGTAGTGGTTCTTAAAGCTTCATTTTATATTTTCCTTCTTGGTTTTGCCATCTCTATTCACCTTACTTTGGGGGACACTGTTTTACCTCTCCCCCTCTTCCCTCTCTCCGCCATCCTGCCAGGCTCAGGAGAGACTGTATATGTTCAGTCCCTGCCAATGCCATGTTTGAACAGACTCCGGAGAAATGTTGAGGTCAGCTAGGTAGCTAGGGTTCCTCTGCTTTTTTCCCCAACTTTTTTTTCCCTCTCAGTACAGAATTGAACGCAGGGGGTGCTGTACCACTGAGCTACATCCCAGCCCTTTTTGTAATTTAAATTCTCACTGAGGCAGACTGTTGATCCTCCTGCCTCAATAGTTGGGATCTCATCACTCCCGGATCCCAGCATTTCTTGAGCGTTGCTGGGTGTCCTATGTGGTGGTAAGGATTCGAAGATGAATAAGGAATGATCCCAGAGAAAAGGCGACCAGATGTGATAGTGCTCCACTGGACAGTGAGCACAAGCAAAGATGCCATTGACGGGGGCGGGGGAACAGCTGGTAGGACTTGGCAGAGAGAACAGCATATGCCAAGGTCTAGTGGTTCTCCAAGTGTGGTCCCAGACCTGCCACATCAGCATCGCCTGGAACCTGTTGAAAATTCTAATTCTCAGGCTCCATCCGTGATTTACCAAAGCAGAAAATCCGGGGGTGAGGACCAGTGATAGTATCTGTTTTATCAAGTCCTACAGGTGACTCTGATGCAAGCTAAGATCTAAGAATCAGAACTCCAGAAGAGATCCGAAATGCTTAGGATGAAAGAGGAGGAAAACAGTTCAGGGTGCTTAGGATGAGGTAGGGGAGAAAGGCCAGAAGCTGCTTAGGATAAGGGAGAAGAGAGTAAAGGATGTTTTCTTGAAGGGCCCGGAGCCAGTCAACGGGTTAGACTTTGTCCTAGGTTACAGCCTGAAGGTTTGAAGCGGGGCCTTGTGGCACTCACACCACCACTCCCAACTGGTTCTTCTGGGAGCTGTAGCATTTACTGGGACCCTGGGGTGGAGAGCTTACCGCCGGCAGAGCCGAGCTCCCCCACGCCCCGCAACACCAGGCAGGCGAGCGGTCGGGCCGCAGACCCTCCGTACAATAGGTCTGCTGTCCAGGGAGAGGTGACCACTGGCTGGGGCACACACCGAGGAAGGCACGCTGGATGCAGACTCGGCGTGGGAGGCGGGGCGACAGCCAGCTCGCAGCTCCAAGCCCGCAGCCGTCCGGGAGGGAGGCTCTGCGGCCCAGGCCCCGCCCCAGCCTGCGAGGCGCGGCCCTCCGGGCCCCGCCCTTGGCCCCGCCCAGGCTCGCGCCCGGCCCACCTCCCTAGGCCAGCAGGAGGGCTCGGCCCCGCGTCCTTGCGCGCGCCCGCGGCGGGGTTGCAGGGCTGGGCGCGCGCCCCGCGTCCCGGGCAGGAAGATGGTGGCGAGCGCGCGGGTGCAGAAGCTGGTGCGGCGCTACAAGCTGGCGATCGCCACCGCGCTGGCCATCCTGCTGCTGCAGGGCCTGGTAGTGTGGAGCTTCAGCGGCCTGGAGGAGGACGAGCCAAGCGAGGTGCTCCAGCGGCCAGGCGGGCGGGCAGGCCGGGCGCGGGGGCGCGCGGGGTCCTAGCGGGCTGCGGGCGGCCCCGGCCAGCAAGTGGGGCTCCGGCAGCGTGCGTGTGGGCAGCTGGAGGCCTCCAGGAGCCAGACGTCCGGCTCCTGACTCCCCTTTCCCAGGCGGGCCTGACGGGCTGTGCTTCGGCGTGGTGGGTGACCCAGAGGCCCGGGCCGCGGGCGGACTGGGGGCTGGGGCGGAGGAGTGGGTCATGGTGGGGTGGTCTCCTGCCGCGGGAGCGGTGAAGGTCAGGCGCGGGGAGCAGGGCTGGGAGGCGGGGCTGGGTTGGAGCCTGCTACGAGGTGGGGAGCCCCAGGCCAAACTTTCTGAAGTTGGGAGGGGGCGGGGGTGTGCACGCCGTGGGTGGAGGAGTGGGGCGGAGGGACCCCAGGCATCTTTGCCCAGCTGCGCTTGAGAGGCAGCGACAGATAGGAAAGTGGAGCTTTGGAGTGGAATTACGGCCTGTGTGACGAAGTGTGTACCCGAACTAAGAGAACAGGGAGTGACCCTGAGGGAAAAAGCTGGAGAGTCCCCCAGTTTGGCTTCTCAGCCAGGGGTTTGGGAGGGAAAAGTTGAGCTGGCTTCAGGACATTAAGGAATCTGGGAGAGACCCCCTGTGGCTCTAAGGGGATAGGGATGACAGCAGCTTGTTCAGCAGCACCCAGATTCCCTGATCTAAGAGTCTTCCTCATTCTTGTTTGATGTGTTTTCAGCTGAGGGCCAAGTCGCATCCTCCCCAGGGTGGTTCAGAGGGTCCAGTAAAATTGGAACTGAAAGGGCATAGAGGGTGAGCCATACTCTTAAGCTGTGGCTACAAGTTAGGAGTTCCCTGCCCCTGCCTCCACTTCTGGTCCCTCCAGGGCTCTGGTCAGAGGCTGTGCTTGCCTACCCTCTTGGGCTTCTCTACCTGGGAATTGAAGGCCACGGGAACCCCCGTGTCCACTTTGACTTCCTGCACCTCGACAGTCTGGAAGGCCTGGTGTGGAGATTGGAGAAGAGCTGATCTCTCTTGTTTTGGGGGGAGAACCAGAAGCTGGAATGGGGAGGGGAGCAGGAACAGTTACATGAGACCATTACTCCATAAAGAGTTGAGGGTGGGGACTGGGGAGGCTAGCTCTGTGACTTCTGAGGGAATGAGCTTGTTTTGTGTGGACCAGGGTGTAGGAGGAAGAGGAGAAGAGAGTTTCAGGCCTAGTATAAGAAGTCTTTTGGGACAGATAAGACTTTAAGATGGACCAGCTACCAACAGAGGTAGAGAGCCCCTGACCCTGAAATATGTGAGCAGAAACTGGTGACCACTCTGGGGAGAGAGATGTCAAAGCACCCAAGCCTTCTCAGAAGCAAATGGCCCCGTGCTGCATTCGCTTGTGAGTCTCTGGATGATCTGAGGACCTTGCTTCCCTGTTTATAGCTTGGCATGGAGAATTGGCTCAGTGGAGAGGTTGGGATACCCCAGCCTCACCCCTTCTTCCAGCTTGGAAATTGGAGGAAACTGACAGAGGAATCCTGGGCTGAATGGAAAGAGATCCTCAGTGAGCTAATGTTGAGCATCAGGCAGCCACTGATGCTTGAACCCCTCAGCAGCTACCTCACCAGACTTGGGGGTTGCCAGGCAGCATAGCCCAGTGCTCGGGAAGGCGGCTGCTGAAGTGGGACTGCCCTCTTCACCATCCTGTTCCAGCTCTGCTGCTGAGCACACCACCAGTGAATCACCGCTCCTCTTTCCATATCCTCCTCAGTACCCCCTCAAGACTGGGTAATAGTAGCACCTCCCTTGTTGGGTTTATACAGACAAAGTGAAATGATGCCTGTGAGCATTTGTAGGAGTTCCTGGCACATGATAAGCTGTCAGTAATGTAACACTTATTATCTCAGCACTGCACCTAGGGGACAGGAGTTCAGTCATTCAGTCAACAAACATTTATTATGTTCTATTCACACCAGGCACTGTGCTAATATGGAGAGATAGAAATAAAGACTAGGTGAGCCCTGGCCCTCATGGGCAGAGTCTACAGAGAAAGACAGACAGTGAAAAGGTTAGTCACCAGACTAACAAGGAGGCTGGTTTAGATCGGGAGGTTGGAAAGGCTTTCTGCAGGAAGAGGTGGGCAGGAGAGTTTGGGCAGAAGGCCCTGGGAGTGGGCTGAGCTGGGTGCTCTTGAGGAATGGACAGGAGGGTGTGGCACTTTCGCTGAAAATGAATCTGTACTGCATGGCTGAAGGGGCCACAGAAGGGCCTGGGGTTTTGTTCTAAGTGCAGCAGGAGAGCGCCACCCGGGATCCAATGTGCTTTTAAGATGTGCACTCTGCTGTCTGTGGGAGGGCTGGAGTGGCTACCTGGGATGATCACTAGACTCCAAAGAGCCACTTGATAGTTTTCAAAGCCTTCACAAACATTCTCACCACTTGTTTTATCACCACTTACTTTAAATGCAGTCTGAGAAGTCCAGGGAGGTGGGGTGTGGGGTGAGCATTTCTATGTTCACTGTCTCCATGGCTCAGAGAAGGATTCCGGGGATTCTCAGAGCCAGGAACTGGCCAAGGACTTTAAGTGCCTCTTCAGTGGGGAACAGGGGGCCTTTGAAGCCAATATGCATCCAGGCTTGAGGACCAATCCCCATCCTTAGTAATCAGAGGGGGGCCTTGCAAGGCCTCACAACCTGAGGCTCTGCTGATGCTCACATGGACTTACCTGGGAGAGGACAGGGCAGGGGCTATCGACTAAGGCTTCTCTCATTCTTCACCGCTGCCTCCTGGTCCCCTAGCCTCCTCTGGGATTGTCCTTCTCAGGGTCAGCCAGCTCCCTGCTGCAGTGCAGGGCACCAACATGCCTGCCTCCTCTCATATCCTGTCTCCCACCGCAGCCAGCCTGGCCCTGTGCCCTGTGCCCTGCCCTCCTGACCAGCTTCCTGACTCGCTGATACTGGCTTCCACCCGGGGAACCCACACCTCTCTGCCATATCTACCCACCGAAGCTTGGGAATGTCTTTCTCTGCCTGCTGTGTAGCCAGGCTCACCTTTCTAGAAGGCTGCCCAGCCCAGGGTGCCCTTCCCGATGGGGGTACTGAACAGGATCAGCTGCCTCCACTCTGGTTTCTCTTAGATGGGGAGCCTCCCCAGCTCTCATTGGGAACCTCTTAAGTCATCAGAGGGCTGGCTCAGTGCTAGGCACAGAGGGCCTGGGTGCCAGGGTATAGGAGAGGGGCTCTGGCCTGAAGGTGGCTGTTAGGTTCTTGCTGTGCTCAGATAGGGGAGAGAATGAAGATCCTAGGGAAGTGGGGGGCAGGGAGAGGCCAGCCAACTGCTGTCTAAGATGTCTGAGGGTCTTGGGCCTCTCTTGACTTCACATTTAACTGTTTTCTTCTCCCCTTCCAATAACTAAAATGAAAATAACGGCACATTTATAAATGCACCTAAGCCAAGACTAAAACCAAGACCATTAACATCTATTCATTCGGCTGGTGCTTACTGAATGCCTGTGATCACCAGACACTCTTGGGCTCTAGGAACAAACTAGCAAATAGCCCTAAAACACACAATATAAATAAATGGCAGGATGATGAAGGGTATCAAGTGCTGTGGAGAAAATAAAGCAGAGGATGGGAGGGCCAGTATTTTGCATACAATGGTGGGGGGCTCCTGGAGAGGAGGCCACTCATGCACAGTTGAAGGAGGTGAGGAGCAAGCTGTGGGAGGGGCTGAGGTCCTGGGTGCAGTGAGTGGGAAGGTGGAATGAAGGGATGTGAGGAGGCCCTTGTGACAGGATGAGAGTGAAGCAGAAGGGGTCATAGGAGAAGAGGTCAGAGGGCAGGGCTGCCAGACCCCACCAGGGGAGGCCACTGGCTGTTTCCAGCAGCAGGATGGTGAGATGGAACTGAAGTTCTAGCCGGAGCCCTAGAGACTTGAGGCAGAACAAGAGCAGGTCCAGGAGACCGGGAATCCAGGCAGAGGGCGACGGAGAAAGTCCTAAGAAAGAGTCAGATTCTGCATGTATCTTCAAGACAGCTCCAACAGGACTTGCTGATAGATTGGGTGTGAGGGAGAGAGGAATCAAAGTTGACTCCAGTGTGTTTGGCCTCAGCCACTTAAGGATGGGGTTGTCATTAACTGAGGTGGAGAGGAAGGCTGAAGGAGGGGCAGGTTGGGAGGAAGAACAGGGGCTCCCCCTCGGACCGGTGGGTCAGGGGTCTTTATGCTCCCAAGAGAGATGACAGAGAAGCTGCTATTTAAATGCCTCAGAGAGAAAGAATTCTGGGAGTGTGGATGAAGTTTAGACACTGAGACTGAGTGAGATCACTGAGAAATGAAGGCGCTAGGCTGGGGACAGGCCCCAGGGTTCCCTTTGGGAGCTGAGAGACTGTTGAGGTGTGGGAAGGCCCAGGAGGGTCTCCTGGAAGCCAAGGGAAGAGCTTGCCCCACTGAGGTGTGCTGCCCACAGGCCACGTGAGAAAAGGACTGAGCTCTTGCAGGGCTGGAGGAGAGGGGCCGTGAGAGAGGGCTCCCACGGGGTGCAGGAGGGGAATGGGACAGTGGTAGAGACACCCTCTCAAGCTGCCTTCTCCATGCTTTCTCTCTCTTGCCCTCACTCATGGCTGAGGGCAGGTGCTCAGGGAGACTGAGCGGCTGTTGGTGAGAGGGCAGAGCTGAGCTCAGAGCTCTGGGGACTCGGGACCTCTCTTTCCTCTGTCACTTCCATGTCTCAAGACACCAGCCAGATGCCTCTGTGTGTCAGCTACTCCACTGGACTCGGGAAATGGGGCTGCCTTGGCTCCCCTCAAGGGGTCCACGGTCTGCTACAGGGACATCCAGGGCCTCAGAGCTCAGTGTATCCCGCTCTAGGGCAAGTGTGATGGCTGCCAGCCAGGGAAGGGGAGATGGGACTGGAGAGGAGGTTGGTTCAAGCTGACCAGGCCATGGGGGAAGTGCCTGGGTTGGAGTCGAGGAAGCAGGCACTTAGAGGAAGCACTTAGAGCCAGGAAGCAGGGGTGCGGCAGGCTCGTGGAGGGCTTGTTTCCTTCGGGAGAACCTGCTGCGAGTCAGCGGTGGGAGTAACCAGCTCAGCCTCACCTTTCCAGCCAGGGACCAAGTGTGGTGGTGGCTCAGGGCCTTACCACCTACAGGCAGACCTTGTGCCAAATTCGGGAGCGCAGGACTTCTCTAGAGAAAGGGTGAGCAGGAGCTCCTAAGTCTGAGGGTGCCCCTGCCAAGGTAGAGCTCAAGGAGGCAGAGTAGGCGAGTGACTGTCCTAGTGACCTCTTTCTGCATATCTTTTACAGAAAGGAAGGCAGAGGAAGCCACGACCACTGGACCCTGGCGAGGGCTCCAAGGATACAGACAGCTCAGCGGGGCGGCGGGGCAGCGCGGGCAGAAGGCATGGGCGCTGGCGGGGCCGTGCTGAGAGCCCAGGCTTGCCCGTGGCCAAGGTGGTACGGGCAGTAACCAGCAGGCACAGAGCCAGTCGCCGGGTCCCCCCTGCCCCACCCCCAGAGGCCCCAGGACGCCAGAACCTGAGTGGGGCAGCAGCTGGGGAGGCGCTGGTAGGGGCTGCCGGCTTCCCACCACATGGAGACACAGGGAGTGTGGAGGGTGCCCCCCAGCCCACAGACAATGGCTTTACCCCTAAGTGCGAGATCGTGGGCAAGGATGCGCTGTCGGCACTGGCCCGGGCCAGCACCAAGCAGTGCCAGCAGGAGATCGCCAACGTGGTGTGCCTGCACCAGGCCGGGAGCCTTATGCCCAAGGCTGTGCCGCGGCATTGCCAGCTGGCTGGTAAGGGACAGGGCACTCTGATCCTTCCTAGGCATGGATGGGGACGTAGCTTGGCTCAGATCTTCACCCTTATTTCCCAGAGGGCCCAATCTCCTTGCCCAAGCTTTTGTTAAATGTATTAAGTGGCAGAAAGGGAGCTGGGACCCAGGGCTCCAAATGTGGGCTTCTTCCATTGAAAGGTATTTTACCCGTACCCTGTGACCTTGTGTGGACCTCAAAGATGCATCTGTTTTCTACTCTCAGGGAAGATGAGTCCTGGCATCCAGTGGGAAGAGATTCGGGCCCAGCCCGTGGATGGCCCCCCAGTACGCATCGCCTACATGTTGGTGGTTCATGGCCGCGCCATCCGCCAGCTGAAGCGTCTCCTCAAGGCCGTCTACCATGAACAGCACTTCTTTTATATCCATGTGGACAAGGTACTGGGGGCAGGAAAGACCAAGGGTGTCTGGAGTGAGCAGAGCAGAAACTACAAAGATCACAAATAGACAGGGTCTCTGACTTGGCTGCCAAGAGATAGGGAGACTGAAGCTCAGAATGGGGACGTGTCCAGCAGCAGGTGGCACAACCCTTTAGGAACTAGAGCCCTGTCCTTTGCTTTCTCTACTCCATGTTATTTGTGCTCTCCCCTGGGGTGGAGTTGGGGAATTGTAACCCTAGGGCCCAGCTGAGTAGCCCCCAGCTGAGTACCCCCTCTTCCCCAGCGTTCCAACTACCTGCACCGGGAGGTGGTGGAGCTGGCCCAGCGGTATGAAAATGTACGGGTGACACCCTGGCGCATGGTCACCATCTGGGGTGGGGCCAGCCTTCTGAGGATGTACCTGCGGAGCATGCGGGACCTGCTAGAGGTACCTGGTTGGGCCTGGGACTTCTTCATCAACCTCAGCGCCACTGACTACCCAACCAGGTGTGGGGATGGGGCTCTGAACCTCTGGGTGGGAGGGGGCCCCAGCTGGGCAGTCAGGGTTGGAGGGCCCTGATGGGCTCCTCCTCCCTTGAGCCTCATTCTGGGATCCATACATGACCCTCTTGGCCCCTTGGTCCTAGCCATGTATTAGAGGAGGAGCTGGTAAAGGTGATCTGAGGATTGGGAATGATAAGAGAAGGGGAAAAGGAGGAGCCAGAGTCTGTACCTGGGTACATCTAGCAAGGGAGGGAGGATGATGTGATCTTTCTTGGGACCCCACGTGCCTACCACCATAGAGAATTAGCCAGGGAGGGATAAGGCTCATGGCCAGAGAGATCTCAGCAAGAGAGAAAGGTCCAAGGGAAAGTGCTGGAGGAAGTCTGCTCGGGCCAGTGGCTGAGCAACCACCGCTCACACCCCATTCTCTCACCAGGACCAATGAGGAGCTGGTAGCATTCCTATCCAAGAACCGGGGCAAGAATTTCCTCAAGTCACATGGCCGGGACAACTCCAGGTGAGGGAGGTGTGGAAGGAGGCCCTAGTGTCTTCTCACAACCCTTCCCACACAGGGGGACTTAGTGATCCCAGCCTTGGGTTCCAGAATCTCCAGACCAATCACAGACGGAGGAGTGCTGTTTGCTGGGTAGATGAGAAGGCCTGGCCCCACTCTGTGGATCCCTCGCCATGGTCCTTTTGCTACCCCCAGGTTCATCAAGAAACAGGGCCTGGACCGGCTCTTCCACGAGTGTGACTCGCACATGTGGCGCCTGGGTGAGCGGCAGATCCCTTCAGGCATCGTGGTGGATGGTGGCTCCGACTGGTTTGTGCTGACACGCAGCTTTGTGGAGTATGTGGTGTACACGGATGACCCACTTGTGGCCCAGCTACGCCAGTTCTACACATACACGCTGCTCCCAGCTGAGGTGGGTGCCTGGGCCGGCCAGAGAGGGTGTGGGTTGGGCTACCCATAGCTCATCTTCCACACCCCTACCACCTGCAGTCCTTCTTCCACACGGTGCTGGAGAACAGCCCAGCCTGTGAGAGCCTCGTGGACAACAACCTGCGGGTCACCAACTGGAACCGCAAGCTGGGCTGCAAGTGCCAGTACAAGCACATCGTGGACTGGTGCGGCTGCTCCCCCAACGACTTCAAGCCACAGGACTTCCTACGGCTGCAGGTGCTTGCCATGGCCTGAGAGGCTGCCTTGCTAGGCCTTCACCCAGCTTTTCCCCAGGAGCCTTCCAGGTCAGAAAGGCAGTATGGGCTTCCACTGGGAGCAGCCCTGGGGTCTGGGCCCACAGCAGTAGCAGAAAAAGCCTGGAGAGGCTGATTGCTAGGTAGTGCTGAGAGGGGCCGGCTTCTGCCCTACTGTGGGTCCCAGAGCCCTTCACTCTCCTTGCCTCTCCCTCTCCAGCAAGTCTCCAGACCCACTTTCTTCGCCCGGAAGTTTGAGTCGACTGTGAACCAGGAGGTCCTGGAAATCTTGGACTTCCACCTGTATGGCAGCTACCCCGCTGGCACGCCAGCCCTCAAAGCCTACTGGGAGAACACCTATGACGTGGCTGATGGCCCTGGCGGGCTCAGCGATGTCATGCTCACTGCTTACACCGCCTTCACCCGCCTCAGCCTGCGCCATGCTGCCACTGCCGCACCTCCACAGGCCACCTCACTGTGCAGGTGAGACCCCCTTCTGACATACCTCAGGGTGTGGTGCCCTCTGGGAGGCAAATCGGAAAGACACTCCCTGCCCACAGCAAGTCCGCAGTCTAAGGCAAGGGAAAATGCAAGAAAAAATAATGATAAAGAAGGCAAGAGCCAGGCACATAGGTGCTATGGGTTGTGAGATTTGGGGCAAAGGAAGTGCCTGGGGATGGGACTCCCCAGTGCTCCCTCCTTGGGACTCCAGACTGAGTCAGGTGTGCTGATGGCATCTCCCTTTCTCCCTGCTGGAACCTTAGGTTTGAGCCCAGGGGTTTGCCGTCCAGCGTGCACCTGTATTTCTATGACGACCATTTCCAGGGCTACCTGGTGACGCAGACGGTGCAGCCCTCAGTCCAAGGGCCAGCAGAGACGCTTGAGATGTGGCTGATGCCCCAGGGGTCGCTGAAGCTGTTGGGGCGCAGTGATCAGGCCAGCCGGCTCCAGAGTTTGGAGGTGGGACATGTCCTCCCCCTTGGTTTCTTTTGACCCCTAGCAAAACACAGGGAGTGGGGAGAGAGGGACAGATTCTCTATCGGGCCTTCATGAGCTGAGTTCACTGGAATCTTCTTTCCCAGTAATGGCAGCCTTGGTGATGTCCCACTCAGGCATGCCTATGTCACCCTGCATGTACACTCTGAGGATCTCTCCCAGATGGGGACATAGGACATGTAGTGAGTAGGGAGGGATTGTCATTCCATCGTAACACAAGCCCAGTCCTTCTACACTTCAAGGATCCTTCTAGGGGTATGAGGATATTCCCGTTGAGCTTTTGGGTGCCGCCTCATTCTCTTTCCTGGTTACCTTCTGTGGGATGGTCTGCCTATGGCCCCACCACTGTAGAGCAGTTCAGAATGAAAGCCTAGAATGAATCTCAGAGCTGAAGAGATTAAGATTCTCCTAAGGGCTGGGGATATAGTTCAGTTAGTAGAATGCTTACTTCGCATGTACAAGGCCCTGGGTTCAATCCCAGCACCACAAAAAAAAAAAAAAAAAAAAAAAAAAAAAAATCTCCAAGTCTACCCTTTTATTTTTCATACGGGGAAATTGAGGCCCAGAAACAGTGACTGGCCTGAGGTTACACAGTAAGAGCAGCAGCAGAAGAGAGAAGGAGGGCTGGGGATGTGGCTCAAGCGGTAGCGCACTCGCCTGGCATGCGTGTGGCCCGGGTTCGATCCTCAGCATCACATACCAACAAAGATGTTGTGTCCGCCGAGAACTAAAAAAAAGTAAATATTTAAAAAAAAAAAAAAAAAAAAAAAAAAGAAGAGAGAAGGACATTTCCTCCAGGCTCCTACCCACCTCCTCCCTCCCTACAGGTTGGCACTGAATGGGACCCCAAAGAGCGTCTTTTCCGGAATTTTGGGGGGTTGCTGGGACCACTGGATGAGCCTGTGGCCATGCAGCGCTGGGCCCGGGGCCCCAATCTCACAGCCACTGTGGTCTGGATTGACCCAACCTACGTAGTGGCCACATCATATGACATCACGGTAGATGCGGAGACTGAGGTCACACAGTACAAGCCTCCACTGAGCCGGCCCCTGCGGCCAGGAGCCTGGACCGTTCGACTGCTTCAGTTCTGGGAACCTCTGGGTGAGACCCACTTCCTCGTGCTGCCCTTGACCTTCAACCGCAAACTACCTCTCAGGAAAGGTAAGGATCTAGTGCCTAAATGATGACCCAAAGACAGAATAGGATTTTCCAGGGAGATGACTTCAAGAAGGTGACCATCAGAGCTGACCCCATCCTTAAGATAAGGGAAGGGAGGAGGTTGGGACCTTGATCTTCTATCCCTTAGCATGCAGGGCCCTACGGTGTGGTATAGGGGAAAGGGGAGCTTTAAGGTCAATCAGACTTAGGTTGGGAACAGGCCTCTGCTGCTTTCATTGGACCTTAGAAATTACTTGGCCTTCTTGAGCCTCAGTCTGTTCACATGTGAAGAAGGGTAGTGCAACTATCAGACCTCCTGGGTACCTGGGACACATATTATTAAACTCAAGTTTAAAAAGGGGAATCATTGGAAGAATACAGGATGCTTCCTCTATCCTTTGGGGGTAGCTTGTCCCCTGTCCTAGTCTCTCTGAGATCAGCTTCTTCATACATGGCCTTGCAGAGCAGCAGAGCCTGATCAGGGCCTCTGGGTCCCCAAGTTCCATGATCTTGGGACCGCAATTCTGACTGGTCATCTCAGTCTACTGCGTGACTGAGTGAGCAGAGTCACGTGGCTCTCCCCTGACTTGGCTGAGGCTAAGGAAGCAGATGAACAGCAGCAGAGGCTGGGCAGCTTCCTGCAAGGAGCTGGAGATACCAGGGACGAGTACTGGGTAACAGCTGGGGGTATGCACTGGGTGCTCAAGCTAGATATTTCCTTCCCTCTCCACATCTTCTCACAAGAAAGGTTAACCCAGGTTGAGGGTGGCGGGGGACACTGGGGGTTGGGGAGATCTAGGGCAAGTGAGCCACATCTGCAGCCCTCCTGGAACTCAGTCTGGTGAAGGAAATAGAAGAAGGAATAGAGGCAGCTCTGCTGGTGGGGACTGGGGCTGGGTCTCCAGAACAAAGGCAGAGCATGCTGTATGTAAGTGGGAGGAACAAAGCTGGCAGGTATCTGATGAGGGGACAGAGAGTTCAGGGAAAGTAGGAGATTGGAAGGCCAGCTGGCCAGGCAACTGGGCCCACAGGGAGGATCTAATGGGTTTCCAAGGGCTCCAGGAGCCACTGACAATGATCAAGAAGGGATGTGAGTGACACAAACCAGGTTGTTACCTTATTTTCTAAAGTGCCTTGAATCCTCTGTTTGACTTAATGAAACAGTTGAGAATTCAGGGAGTACATCCTTGGTTTCATATAACTTACAATTTTATAGACACAGAAAGTTCCTTGGATTGGTTCAATGTTACTCCACCAGATTTTAGATTCAATGGCAGGGCTGGGATGGGAACTGGGCTACTCAGACCTGACTCCTGGGACTGACCTCATACTTATTGCCTGCCCTGCACCTCCAGATGATGCCCTCTG